>NC_044576.1:28731523-29050273 GCF_901933205.1 Camarhynchus parvulus | reverse complement strand
CTTTTTGAGATTATTGAGGTTGGTTTTCTATAGGAATGAATGGTAAATTTTAACTGACTTGTATCAGATTTTGGTACCCACAGGATACAAAGGACAGGCTCCAATTTTACAGACCTCGGACATTTTGTTTAGTGCTTTTCTCATAACCCATTGCAGACTGATCCAATCTCATACATTTTTTATAAACTGGGTAATCTATGAAGTGGTTGTCTCATTTGGTTAATCATCTAGATCTCCCTGCAGGGCATTTTTCATTCTGCAGCATTGTCTTTAGCATGCCCACGATCTTCATACAAATGGATCAATTATTTATTAAAGGAGTACTTAACTGGAGTACAACAGATCTAGAGACCCAAATTCCTTGCTCATGGAGTTAAACCAAGATGTACATACTTCAGTGAGCTCCTGCCTGCTTACACTACTGCTATGTTTGACTGTCAGCCCTGAACTCTTATTAATAAATTATCTTAATGATTGTTTTTAGCTAAGACGATAATTTTAAAATTTCCTGAGTACATGCACACACAAAATTGCCAAGAGGTTTTACATTTTGATCTTTTACTTCTCATATCCTGTTGAATGCCCTACATAAATTATTCATTTTTTAGCCTTGCTTTGTCCCTTTCTCTTAGTAATGTCCTTTTCTCTTAGTAATGACTTGCTGATGCCAAAGAATAAGATGTGATTCAGCACGAAGAGGAAGAGGAGGACCCACTGGGGCTGGCTTTACTCTACTCCCTGTCACTGCAACCTGCTGGGTTTGTACAAATAAACATAGCTTTGGGGCTAAAGCAGCTAGACTAGGTATTTCCAAGGTAGTACCGTATTAATGATCATAAAACACACTTCCTGACTCTGTCCCAAGAGACCTTTTCAGAGCTGTTTTATGAGAGACTAGGGAGATCTGTTAATGAGTGAAGTAATTATTACCTGTGGGCACAGATTTAGAACAACTTCATGCTTCAGACTCCAGAAGCGTAAATGTCTTTGTTACAACTATGTTGTGTGCAGTAAACAAAAGGGATGCACACAGAATTGCAGATATGGATGTTAGGATGCATAATGCTTTTTTTTCCTTTTTTTACATTCAGAAAAAAAAAATCACTGAGATAAACAGAAGATTTGGTGTCATAAGCTCTTGAAAAAAAAAACCCCAAAAAAAGTGGAGTAATTTTCCATATAATGAGCATGATGAAATCTACAACATGTTGTTTATTTACAAGCATGCACAAAATTAAACTACATTTCCTGTTTAATTTACAGTATTAAACAAAGGCATGATACCACCGTGCTAATTCAGAATGTCCTCACTTTTGTTTTGTTTCCAATATTGAATTCTTAATGTAATGCTGTGTGTTATTCTGGTATATTTATAGAGTTACACACGTATTTGTGAGATGATATTACATAATTATAGTATAATCTATTTCAATGTAGCTTTTTTACACAGAGCCAGCACCATACAAGACTCAAAACTGTCAGTGGCCATCTTGTGCAATATCTTTTGAGGTTTTTTGGGATTCTTTAAGGAGTTTGATAGTGCTTCACCACTGAATAAACTAGATGACAGGGAGGAGGAGCAGGGTTCTGGGCAGCATGGCTTGTTCTATTCCTGTTTTCAGCCTTCCACAGTCTTTAGAGGGCAAATATAATTCCAAGGAGTCTTGAAGCTGCTGCTTCCCAAGGGCCAGGTGATGCCTGAACACACAGAGAAGCCATGAAGCACAGAGCTGCTACACACTCACACACTCAGAGGTGTTCGAGCCAGGATCTGGTACCCAAAATCCCATAAAGACAGGAAAACAAAACAGATTTACAATGGTTTGTTTTTTGGTTTTGGGGTTTTTTTGGGTTTTTTTTTTTTTGGTTTTGGTTTTGGTTTTGGTTTTTTTTACTTCTCTCAGCATTTAAGGAGCTTTACTGAAATTACATGGTTAGGATGAAATGGTGTTATACTTTTGAGAGGTTAGCCTGACAAGTTGTGGATGCTCCATCCCTGTTGGAAGCCAGGCTGGATGGAGCTCTGAGCAGCCTGGTCTAGTGGAAGGTGTCCCTGTCCACTGCAGAGGATTGGGATGAGATGATCTTTAGGTGCCTTCCAACCCATCCCATGATTCTGTGACTCTGAGAAGCAAACACAAGCACAGGCATGCAAAACTTAAAAAAATATTCAGAGAATGAATTCTTTCAAAGACATAACAAATGTTATGTTTTCTCCTCTGCCTCCACTTCTCCAAATCCCCCAACAACCGTCAGATGATGAAAGAAGGGGAAGGAAGCACCTGGCTTCATGTAGCCCACTGTGATCTTGCTGAGGAGGAGGTTCCAGGGGTCTCTGCAGTGCTCCCAAGAGGAGAATCTCAGCTATCAGCTTCTCTAGCAAGTGGAGACACCTCCATGGGACACACACAGACTTGAGAAAACCAGAGAAAATGGGTGGGTTTTTTTTTTTTTTTTTTTTTTTTTGCAAGTCATTTTCTCTATTCCCACTTGGTTTAACTTCAGCAGCTGGTGGGTCTATAGTGATCCCTCCTCAAGAGCCAGGTTTATCTTCTGGTAGTTTGAATAATTGTAATTTAAAAGCCATTGTAAGGGGTCTCCTCACCTTTAACACACATGGTCTTTACATTCTTACTGGGGTATCCAGTGGGCAGAACACAAGGAGATGAGTGAGGAAGGAAAAGCTCTTATTTCAGACTAAATGCTTTTAGAACTTAGCAGTGATTATCTGAAAAGATTTTAAAAATAACTGTGTCATGGCTTAAGGTTCATTATAAATACATGTGAAGGTCTGAATTGCTCTGGGTACCCTCTTGCAAGCACTCAGTGGTTGCAGTTGTCAAGACAGGTAGGGAGCTCATTTAAAGTGTAGCTTAACGCAATCAAAAAGGAGAAATTATTTCTATTTGCAAAGGGAAGATGACTAAAATAACACCTGGAAAACCCGATATAGTGGATATCAGAATCTCACCCAAAGCAGCAAGAAAGGCAATTACCAGATCAACATCATACAGGAAACACATGGTCTAAATCTTGATTTTTGTTAGAGCTCAACTCCACTGTGAGATTCTACCCCAAGAGTTGCATTTTGCTGCTTTGTGGATTTCTGACAAGTGAATTTAAGGGAAGTTTGGGGCTGGTTATGGCCAGGTGTGCCATAAACATAAAAGATTTTTTCAGTGTTCTTTAATTCAAAATACTGGCTCAACTAATGCATCCTTGGTGTAAAGCCCCTGAAATCAGATATTGTCCAATAAATCAATTTTATTTTACATTCTACAGTTGTGCAATTGATATTCACCTGGCCTAAACTGGATCTCATCTTACTAGCTATTTCACTTTCTGGAAGATTTTCCTCCTTAAACAGTATTTCTCATTTTTGCTGTGGAGTTTGCATTTTATACAGGGAAAAAAAAAAATCAAACGTGCACAGATATACCCCAGAAACAGCTGGGTCCTGTATATCTGTTTACTGAAAACGTGAAATTATGCAAGCCTTGATAAAACTGCTCATGTGGTTGTGTTTTGGAGTCTTCAGAAATGCAGAGCCCAGTGAGTACCTGGAGAAGGCTCCAATCCTTTTAAATGAGAACCTGTACTATGAAAGCATTTTCATTCCTGGAGTCATAGTTTATCACTTATGTGCTTTTTGTAAACTCTATTACATATTTAGCTGCAGCTTGAGGACCTAAATAGGATAAAAATATAACTTTGCTTCTTCCATTTTTTTATTTTATATTTCTTGTTTGGGATTTATATCACAACCACTTGTCTCAAATAGGAACTGAACTTATTTTTCTTTTTTTTCTTTCCCCACTGAAAGGTATGAATTCCTGAATGGCAATTTAGCGTGGACACTGCATGACTTTTCACATGATTTACATTAAGCTTTCATTAAAAATGAGAGTGGCTTAGATCCTACTGCATAAGAGCAGCAGAAAGTGGATGATGGTCTCCAGAAGCTGAATGGAGAAATGGAGAATTGCGTTATTATTTGGTTTTTTACTCTCTCTTTTTCATATGTTAAGAATTGTAAGGTAGCTCTCCAGATAACAGGAACAAGCTGAGGATCAGTATCAGTTTGGGAAGGTGGACTCATAGGGATTGAGCTGGTCAGGGACCCTCTCTGTTCACATGGAATAAAATCTAAAGATTTTAGTGGGAGAAGGGTTAAATTTTAGAGCTTATCCACGTGAGCCAGTTTGTCCTTTGGCCCGCATACAATCAGGATTATGGGGCTGTTCTTGCCTGTTGGACTCAGCACCAGCACCACCAGCTAAAATCTACAATATTGTCATGCAGAAATCCAGATTAAACAGCGATATTGGTCCCTGCTTGCCTTAAAACCGATGAATACATGCCCCATAAATGAAGATCATCTACCTTGTAATTTTCAGTGAGATTGGAGCCACGGCGAGGGTGGGACGAGAATAGCATCAAATAAAGGCAAATATTCCTGAAATCTGCATGCTATTATTTCTACCCAGAAAAAGGGGTCTGCAGGTCCAGGATGGTGGTAGTGGGAAAGAACATCTGGCAGCTGGAAGGTAACCAGAAATAAGGAACATATGGGAACAGGGCTGTGGAGAGGAGAGGATGGGATGGTTTCCAATACCCTGTGTCATGATGCCTAACCCCAGATTTAGTAGGGGCCACTGAGTGAGTTTGTGTGGTTGCCAGTGCTTTGTGGAGCATTATTGTTGCTTTGTTTTGTTTCTAAGGAGAATTACAATCTGCTGCTGTGTTAAATAGGGGGTTTGTGTGTGTGTAGAGATGCGTGTGCTTCTCCTCTGCTTTCAGACATCGTTTTCAGCTTCAGAAGTAATTTTCAGATTCAGAAAGGGTGGGAGAGCCAAGGAAATGTGATTTGTTTGTCTACATTATCTGGGAACTACATGACTTGCTGTTTCCTAGGGAAAGCTCTATAATTTGATTGCAGATCTATATTTAAATGTGGGAGAGAGTCTAAAGGGGACCTGACACCTCCACTGTAAAAACTCAGATAATACAGACTCTGGGAGTTTAGAGTTCAAGGCATTTACATATTAATGTTTTCCAGCACTGGTGCAAGCAATCTAACAGCACAGGATTTGCCACCAAACAACTGTTTGGTTTGGGAGTTTCTCAACTCTCATTTAAGTGCGAATTCCTAGATATTTGAATTTACAAGGGCAGGTCCACTGGATTTCCATTTGCATATTTTTGGCAGCAGTCCACCTCATTAATGCAGGAGAGAATCAGACAATATTATAAGAAAAACACATATGACACTCAAGGGAATTAGAAATATATTGTTAATTTGACGGAGTGTTAATAGGCCCCTAATGTCACCAGTTTTTCCTAACAGTTGTCTGCAATGTTTATTTCTTGTTGTACCAACAAAATCATGGTTCATATTATAAATGTGAGCTCAGTGATGGTGGCTCTTTAAGAGAGATGTGCTCTCCAGTAGCTGTTCAGCATTTAGTACTTCTCTTCATTTTAATCAAAGAAAAGTCTCTAAGTCAAAGGAGGGAGGAAATCAAACTCTGACTCAAATCTCTCGTGTAGAAGTAGATATTATTTTTGAATGATGCCTCCTGAGAAACTTTCCATTGACCTCTGAAGCAGAAGGGCTGCAATGGAGCTGTTATCAGGTTTAACTTTTGTGACCCACAGCTGAAATCATTGTAGACGAGTGGCTACGGGGAGATTAAATTCAGAATGTCCTGTAAGCTGAAAGAAATATAAATCTAAGCAGTGCTCTTTAAGAAGCATTAAAGAGTGTGTATAGAAACTTAAAATTCCTCTGTGTTAAGTTACTTGGTATTCCTTTTCCATTCCTTGTAGATTTATGAAGGACTACACCATTATTTTTGACCTTTTCCTACTAAGGGCTGGGAGGTTATAAGTTTTGCTCTGGTAATTACCTATCAGTCTAACAAAGTAACCTTAATTAGTGGGATTTTTTCATCCCATATATAGGAATGGGGCATGGTGTGAACACATGATTATGATTTAACACCTCGCTCAGATCTCATGTATATCCTTTGTCTTCTGCTGTCACCACTGTAATTAGGCAGCAGAGGTGCAATATATTCAGATTTTTGTCAATACCTGCCCAAAGCTCTAAACGCACATGTGACAGAAATGAAGGCTAATATGCAAAGAAAAGCTGTAATGACCATTGTAGACAACCAAGCTCTATTTAGCTCACTCTATGAGCCCACTCTGGTTTCCTCACAAAAGCCTTGCTCATGGGATCACTCTGGTTTCATCAAGATGGATTATTGCTTAGAGAGAGCAGATTTTTTTCTCTTTCATTTTAGCACAAATCTGTTTTATCTTCCCTCAACCTGGCTTTTGATTAGAACAGGTTCAGAAGTGCTGCAGACAATACTTGTATCACATAATCTGTGGATTTCCAATTTGACTTGCAATGATTAAGCAACTTCATTATGCACAAATCCCAAGCAGGCAATCCCACACATCCCTGTGTCACACTTCCTCCTTCCCCCTGTAAATCCAGGTCACCAGGACTTGGGAAAACATTTTCTTGCTGAACACAAGGGATTCTTCCCTCCTTTCCTGTTCTTACACATTGGGATTACACACACCCCGTTATTTTATGAAAAAGTCACAGGAAAAAAATGAAATTAATCTATGCAACTAAGTATTGCTAGAAATACTTATTAAAGATTTGTTCACACAGCTTCCTGAAATTTTCCACTGCTTTCTTATTTGTTTCCCATCTAGCAATGAGGTCTCAGTCCCCAGAGGATTTCTCCTCCTGGTCCCAAGAGCAATATTTATTCACTCAGAGATTAGAACCCATGCTATGTGGTATCGGTAACTAATCACATAACTCAGATACTGACTATCAAATAATTTCAGTGAAATCTCTCCACCAAAAGAGAAAAGCAGCACAAAAGTTCTTATGGATGAAATGGAATTTTATTTATTTTTTTAGGTCTGCCAGGAGACAGTCAGAAAGCAGGAAAAAAGACAAATTTTTGCTGCATAAGTCATTGTAAACAACATGAATGTCACCAGCTTTTTAAATCAAGCTTATACTGTGCAGCAGAGAGCAGGAGCACTGCTCTCTTACTGAGAGACCTGCTTTTACTATCATTTACATTTTTCCTTCAATGTTTTGTTTGGAGCTATCAGCAACACTTTACAACTGCTGCAGCGCTGAATAACTTATTTCTGAGGATTTCCACTGCAACTTTCCTTGTGACAAAACAGCAGCGGTGCGCAGTGAAACTTGTCAGTGACCAGTTTCTAAAAGAACATTTCTTACCTCTTATTTTTTTAAAGGCTCATGGGAAACTTTGTCCAAGCCACCTTAGGGTGCAGCTCATTAAAGCTGTGTACGTGGTGAAAAGCCATCTGGGAGGGGAGGGATGGTTCTGCAAGACACAGGAGGGGAATGGATGCAAAACACACAGGATGGGTATGGTGGGAGATGGGAAAGGATGAGAGGAGTGTATGGGAATGCAATCTAAATACTGGGAAAATATAAATTATTGCAAAGCCATACATTGGGCTTTGAATTATGTTGGACAATTTGTCCTGGTGAAGTCCATGGGTCTCCCTGAAAATAAAGTAGTAATTGGCATTAACTAATGTGCACAATTTGCAAATAAGCCAAGAAATCACATAAAGTGAGTGTTAAAAGTAGACATCCAGCTGCAAGTGACTTGCTGAACTTTTCATCATAATTCAATAAATACTGCAAGGGCAACCCATCCTACCAAAAAATCTAAAATAATTCAGTGAATTGCACCTTATTCTTACCTGGTGACTGTGATAATCACATAGGAGCCAGATGCCATCCAGAAAAACAACTCAGTGGAAGATATCTGAATTTCATGCAGCTAAAATTAGGTGAGAGGGGCATTGCCCACATCCCATCAAATTCAGGGAAAAAATAGGCAGCAGAGGGAATAAACAAAATTTTATATTAGTAAAAGACATACTCTCCATCAAGTGTCTGTAGTTTTCATTTTTTTTGATTCAATAGTTATAATGCTCAGCCATTGACTGGGAGGTGAAAACTCTTGATACTGTGAACTATCCTTTCACATAATTCAAATTATGTCAGCAAAGTTTCAGGAATTAATAAATTTTTCTTTGGCTATGTCTTTAAGTGAAGTAACATGAAAATATTAAAAGCAATCTATTCCAGAGGTATTTGTCATCCTTTACCAGAGGCACAAGAGTCAATGCCCTGTAAATATCTACTTAACACATTTCTGTCTATGAAATACACTGTGAGAAGTCTCATCAGGTTAATGTGTCAATATATCCACATTAAAAGATGCTCTTACAAAATAAATGTACCATGATATCTACCTTACGTTTAAAACTCAAGGCTAAGAAAAGTAATAAAATTCAGAAATCTAAGGCAATAAACCATCTCTGAAGGTAGAAACGCAGGATGATTTCTTCTTTTCTGCTGGTTCCTGTGCATGTGGCAATGTATTTTATTTTCCCCAATGGGCTTCCTCAGCAGAAAGGAAGATACATGGCTGAAAGCTGCACAGGAGGACAGGATTTTGCAACTTTATTCCTGTACAAATCATCTGGCTGTAACAGGACTTGAAAAATATATTCATTTTTATGTACATTTCTATGGTATCCACCATTCTGTGCACAAACTAATGCAGGCCTAGGCATGGCTCAGTTCTTACTCTGCTTTCTACCACTGCAACACTGACTTCAATGTGCTTATTTCAGATTTTCTCTAAAGGAATTGAAATTGGAGGCAGGCTGCTCTTTGAGCAGCACTCAGAGCTATGTAGTTCAGCAGAATTTACACAGTTTCTATTAGCACTTATTCAAAGTTGGCCACAAGTGTCAAATGAAGCTCCCATTTACAGAAATCAAGGTACTTAATTAAAATCTTACCAATAAAAAAGGGATTTTCCATTGTGTAATTGGAAGTCCAGATACTTAATCCTACTTAAAAATAACAAGTGCTCACACTTTTAAATCAAGAAGTGCCCTTTTTATTTTACTTTCAATAGTGTGTGAACAGTAAGCTCCCTATGGTTTTAACCACTGAATTGTTATAATTTAAATGTTTTTGAACTTCTGGTGAATGTTCACATTTGTTTTTGACTTTGAATTTGATTATGCCATTTATGCTGTGATGTCCCAAGAGCTTTGTCAGGGTAGGGAAGCTTCCTTTAGAAATCAAGATTTCCTCAGGATTAATAAATGACAGCAGGCTGTATCTTTTTAAACCAGTGCTGGGAAATATCTGATTTGCCAAGTCACTTGAACCAGCAGCTCAGGATGAAATCCAGAGGGTTGGACTCCGCTTTCCTACCTGGCCATCCAAGCAAACAGGGAGGTAGAGGATGCCTGAAGATGATGTCTGTGTAACAGCAGCTGCAGAGCATCCTGGAGAGCATCTCTAACATGGAGATACAGACTTCAGACTCTTTTTTTACAGGGGGAATCTACATCTCATGCTCTAATTTAACAGATGGAGAAACTGGGCTGTGGAGGATGGGGTGAGATGCATCTCAGGTGATGCAGCAGGACAGTGGCAGGCCTTTGTGAAGACCCCAGGAGGTCAGAATACCTAAAAATTAACTTATCATGGCCTCAGACCCCACAGCTCCCTTTAAGGGAGCAGCCAAGACACTGAAAAGTCAGTCACTCCTGTGGAAGACACATCTTTTGACCAGAAAAAGACCAGAAAGACCAGCCCAACACTGCTATAACAATTACACCATTCATTTCCAAACTGACAGCCATGAGGGTGCTCACTGAGTTTCCTGAGGTGCTATAGCAATTTATAGAATGATCAGGAAAGTATTTATTTAGACATTGTTTAACCAGGACCCTCTGGGAATTCTTTTTAATATAGGCAGAAACTAATAGAGAACTTCTCCAATTTGGCAGGGTACTGTGCAGGGACTGGTGTGTGCTTACATGTTCAAATTAAATTGCCTTTCTGCTTGCTCTGCATACCAGGCCAGCCATGAATCATTGTCTCTGAATAATTTTATCTACAGTTTGAGATCACTGTGCAGTGCTGGGTTACTGTGGACAGAGTATTTTTTAATCACTGCTGAAGTGCAGGCGGAACAACAGGAGGCATCTCAGGAGTGCTGTGACATTCACCTTCTCTCATCTGAAGGCAAAAAAAACCTTTGTGGGGTTCCTCTTTGTGGAGAATTTCCTCCTCTCCAGAAACCACCATAGGTTCTGGCAGAGTCACATGCCATTTGGCAGCATTCATGAGGGTTTGAGGACTGCCAGGCCTCCTTTTGCCAGGGAATAAAACTGATCCAAGCTTTTGAGGAGTCTGTTGAGAGCGTTCCCATGGATTTTGAGAGCTTTAGAGCAAGCCCAGGTCAGAGATGATGCACCATAACAAAGCATTTCTAAGCAATAAGCACAGCCTTGTACCCACTACACCCAGAGAAGCCAGTCTGGTTGCACTGGGTGAGACTGAAAAAGTGCAGGAGCCTTTCTCTCTCTCTGGAGCTTTCATTTTTAGGATCATTGAGACTTTTCACCTGATATGGAAATAGGAGCACACAGCTCAATGCAATTGTAGGGACCTCAGTAACTCATACAAGCTCTTTTAGACCCATTTATTCTCCTGCTGGTGCACAGACCCAGTAAAAATGGGCACTGGGCTGTGCCTGGCCTGGTGAGCTCTGTTCCCAGGGGCAATGAGGCACTGCCCACCATCCCCCAAAGCCTGGGCAGCAGCACAGGGTAACCAGCAGTATGGTGTGACTCTCAGACAGAAAAACCTTCAGAGGTGTGCTTCAGGAGGTGTCCAGTGCTGTTTACCACAGAGATATTTGTCCCATTTTTAATAATTCACGACTAGATACACTGGATATCACATCTCAACACTCTCTTCATCCTCTGCACCTCCTTTGCAGAGTTCCGCATGCTGCAATAAGGGAGAGACTGCACTGAAATAAAAACTATGAGTCCAGAGTAAAGCTAGCTGAATGCAGTGCCTGTTTTCAGTCTCCTTGCAAAAGGATGGACATCATCCTTGGAGATAACAGAACTGTAAGGTTTCAGGTCTTGTAAAGAGGTTTAATTCTCCTGAAATTAGGCAGCATTAAACCCTGAGTCTGAGTTAGAATCCTTTTCTCTCCCCATCCCCAAGCCAAGCTGTGTTCTTAGCGCAGGATCCCGCTCCAAGAGGAGTCTGCTTACAGCAGACACAACACAAACCACAACCAGCATTTAGCTGATAGGATCAAAACTATGAATATAAGAATAGCTGTTGTGCTCTTACTCTAATTATTATCCACTTTCTCTAGTTCTCTCCAGAGATTTGAGGCTTGTTTGTTGCAGCAGACATATCTATTATTAATCTTTAGGTAGTCAGTGGAATCATTTGCAGCATTCATTAAAAAGTATCACCTTATGGATTACTAAAAAGCATCTATGCTTTTGCTAATGAGCCCCAGTAGTGCAATACTTTACATATTTTGTGGCCAGACAATTATGTGATGTCTTGTTTTTTATAGTCAATATGAAAATAAATTGTTTCAGACATAGAGATAGTAGCCAACATGAGAGGAGTTAGCACTGGGAAATCTTGCCTCCTGAGCTGCTGAGTTATAACTGCAAAGAGGTGACACATTTCCAAAGCATTCTTTTATTATTTCTAGAATCCTGCAGCCCACAAAAAATGTCTGTTATTCACACTTAGGATAAAGCATGATAAATGCAAACAAAAAGAACCCAGGTAATTTCAGAAATAAATGGTTCCTTTATGGAACTTTTTTTTACTTTATTTTTAAACAGGTTTCATCTGAAAATAATATAGCTATTTAACACTTAAGGTGATAACAAAATTGGTATTTCATCTATAAGTAGATGGTGAAATCAGTCATCTCTCAAAGAAAGGCAGTATCAGTATCAAGTATTTACTCATATGAAGTGGTTGTCTCCACAGAGTCACCAATTCACATAAAAATTCACCCATTTGACCTCACAATTATCCAAGAAAAAGTATTTCCTTCTGTTCCAAGATGTTTTTGAGAAACAACATGCTGTTCTTTTATTTTCCCTGTTACCCCAAGTTTCTCATCTCTCCCTTTTGTCTCTGTCCTTTAAATATATTAGTGCAGCAAATCCATCACAAGAGGGGGCAGCTCAGGAGCCTGGCCCTGCACAGCCCTGGGGGGCCCACCTTGAGGCATGTGGCAATAATTCTCTCTCCATGCCCATTAAATCTTCAGCCTCTCCTTGGAGAGCGCAACAAGGGTGCCAATTAATGTCAATTGTCACAGTGGTTTGTGTGGCTGGGACACCTGCCCACAAGGGGCTGAGCAGAGATCCCCAGCAGCCCCTGTCTGTGGTGCTCAGAGTAGAGATGATCTCACAGGTGGGGAAGCAGCAGTGGCTCATCACAAATTTCATTCCTTGCTGGCACAGGAGCTGCAGCTCAACCAGAGGGAAGGGCTCTGCAGCGCAGCTCAGCTCTCCTGTGATCTTCTCCTCTTTCCATGATGTCTCTCTTGCAGCAGGGCTGACATTCTCTATTTTCTTCCTTGCAAACTGACAGGAATCAATACTTCATTGAAAGCTGCTGCTTACACAGCTTTGCAGCCCAGCAGGTACAGCCCAAGCTGGTGTCATGACAGATGCAAGTGTTTTAAGTGGTATTTGTTCTATACCCCCATAAAAGTGGGCTAGAAATAGTCTAGGAGTTATCAGTTATTGCAATTTATTGCACTTCAAATGTTTCTTAGCTTATTAAAAAGAGAGAGAGCATTAATCAGAAAAAATCTCCTGTCAGCTTCCACTCTGCTCTGCTCCCCATGTTGTATCACCAACCACAGCCTGTGGAGACTGGGAATAACTGCCCACAGCTTGGGTTTCCAAAATCCAGCTTTTGCCAGTGGGCAGTTAATTTGAGAGTGAATATGGCAAATTATAATAACTGGTTTATGACTGAAGGTACTTGGGCTTTCCCCAGCCAGGCTTGTGCACCCTGTCCTGCCTGCAGACCACACTTAGGTTTCCCTCATGCCTCATATGTTTATATATTTCCCCTTTCTTTCTCCTCAGATGTAAACACTCACCTGATTTTCTCTGGAATAATATTTGGCCTCATTCCCTGATTTTCAGTGGAACCTCTGTTAAAATTAATTGGTCCCCTGGGACTAACATTTGCCCATATCACCAATAACCTGTTGCACACAGAAGCAGATTCTGCCCACCCAGGGGAATAATTAGGGAGAGAATTCAGTGTGGAAAACTTTGTGGACCTTTTTTTACTCTCTTCCTCACTGGCATGGGCTTTACCAAGAAATTTTTTATAACCCTGACATGCTAATAAACTGATTTTTTGCCAGTTCAGTGAGCTCATACTGTGCCACAGAATGAGATGGACAATTTCCTTTCTTTCTTCTGACATGTCCAGCTATTAGTCAGCTATATTCTGTTTTTAAACTGGCCCAATCACCTCAAAATCTGAATCACCCATCTGCCAGTAAGTTATGAAAACTGCAGAGTGCAATTAATTGTACTATATAATTAGTGTATTTTCCTGGATTTCTGAGTCATGTCTTTCCAACATTCTGCAGCGAGAATTATAGAGGTGTTTCAGGCTTAGGTGTTCATGGGAATGAGATTCCTTTTGTGAGAGGCTCCTGAAAACATTAAAGGCTGTTCAGAACTAAATTAAATTACATTGAGATATTATGCTGCATTTGAGAACTGATGCTGGATTGCACACCAATAGGCACATAATTGTACACACTGCAATAAAGAATAAAAAGAAACTTCTGAACATTAAAATTTTATTGTAAGCATGGCAGGGCAATGTCTTTATCTTCTTGCAAATTTAGATGCCATCGAACCCCTAAAAAAGCATGGAATAAGCATTAAATATCTGATCTTTTAATTACATCTCACATCCCTCCAGATCTTCCCCATGCATAGTGCAAAACTAAGGCCTGAGCCCATCCACTGTGCAGGTGCATCCCTCCTTCGACAAAAACCAGGATTTTCCTGGCATCCCAGAACTGCAGGCAAGATGGAGAAGTTTTCATCTGAGCCTCCATTTTCTATCCTTTTGATGGCTGACCCACAGAGCATGGAAGTGGACACCCACTTTTACTCAGTGGGCACCCCAGGGAGAGAGGGAGGCAGGGCTGGGTGTTTGTGTTTGCTCTGCACAGCCTGTGGGCTGGGCTGGGTGCTGAGCACTGAGCAGTCACTGATGCAGAACCCGAGTTTTTCTCATTTAGCCAATTGCCCTGGACCCTGGCTGGGGGGTGTGATTTGCATAATCACTACCCAGGTACAGGCAGTGTGTGCACGGCCTGCTCTGACAATCAGCCCCTGCTCACCCAATCAGGGATTTGCATAATCCCCTTGCAGCTCCTTCCCAGCAGCTTCACTCTGGATATGCAAAGCCCTCCATTCTCCTTGGCTGCTGCAATTCCCCTGTGCTGAATGAACGGCTTCTCTGCTGCTTCGTTTTTCGTGTTTTCCAGCAATAAAGACATTTCTTTTGCCCCTGATGTCCATTTCCATGAAAAGAAGAGAGAGAACACACTGAAATCTATGCAGAGATTGGTCTTTCCAGTAACTTCCCCTTCCATTTCTTTTTTGATCTTATCTCTAAATTTCTAGGGTCAGGCTGAGGGAGGGGATTCTGCTCCTTTCACCCACTTCACCAAGACTCCACCTGCAGTACTGTGTCCAGTTCTGGAAAGACATGGAGCTGTTGGAGCAGATCAAGAGGAGGGCCACAAAGATGGAATAGAGCACCTCTCCCATGAAGAGAGGATGAGAGAGTTGGAGTTGTTCATCTGTGGAAGGGAAGGTCACAGGGAGACCTCAGGGCACCTTCCAGTACCTACAGAGGACAAGCTTTTCAGCAGGCATATTGCAAAAGGGTAAGGGGTAATGGTTTTTAAATAAGAGAGGGTCAATTTAAATTAGATATAAGGAAGAAGTGTTTTACAATGAGGGTGGCAAAACACTGGAGCAGCTTGTCCGAAATGTGGCAGATGTCTCATCCCTAGGAACACCCAAAGCCAGGTTTGATGGGGCTCTGAGCAACCTGGTCTAGTTGAAGATGTTCTTTGCAGGGGGGTTTAGAGATCCCTTCCGACCCATCCCATTCCAATATTCTGTGGTTCTGTGACCTTCCCTGTCCCATCATCCTGCTCAGGGCAAGGCTCCCAGGCCATCTGTCCTGCTGATGTTCCCACCAGGAGAACCATGTCCCAGTTTCTGCTTGACCTTTGCAAGTTGACAGGAACACCCAGGGCAGGTCCTTTGGGAATGAGAAAGGGAAAGGAGGGGAAGAATGAGGAGCACAAAGCAGTTTATGAATGGAGAGGATACACATCCCAGTGTGTATCCCCAAATTTTTTGTGTATCCTCAGATTTTACAGACCAAGTACAGTAAGGTATTTGGGATGTGTATCCCATCCGGGGATACCCATCCCAAATACCTTACTGTACTTAGTCTGTAAAATTCCCTCTCCTCTTCCTGGCCTTTCTGGGCTTAGACTGAAGATTCTAATTTGTTTTCAAGGCAATGCAATGTGTAAAAGCAGCTAAAATGAGCTCCATAATACCAGTGTCCCTCATGTATCCCATTTAATATCACTGTCTGTTACATAGCTATGAAATTTAGAGATAAAACCCTTGACTTCCCCAAATGAAGTGCCAGTGAAGGTGGAAGCACACTGCACAAAAGCAGCAGTGAGTGTGACTGATTTTTCTTTCAAACTATTTTAAATGACAATATATAACTTCATTTGCTTTTAATGTGTTGTACAACTACACAAGAAAATCACATTTAATGAGTGCATGAGGAATCATCAAACTCAGAAATAAGGTTGATTACAAACATCAGCATCATCCTAAAGCTGAGCTCACAGCTTCAATCTGGAAAAAACATTTAGAACCTCGAGGTAATGACTTTCTTTGTAAAAAAGTAAATGTATTAAATTCAACTGCTAATAGAGTAAAAGGTGCTCCCAGCTTGGCTCCTGAGGTCATAGACTATTTGTGATATACAACACCTTTTCCAAGACCTATCAAGGAAATAACCTTAGGAATGATGTATGGCACAGCCTAATGGCCTAAGAAGAGTCTTTTGCTGCCCACCAAATAGTCATGCACTCAGATTCCCCACATTTTATGATGTCACAGAACACAGCAACCCATAAATCTTTGGTAAATACCTACTTATCTCTAAAGCACCTACACACATTGTTGACAACTTTTTTGTAGAACTGTAAATTCTTACTAGTTACAGGTATTTTAATGTTTCTACAGCTCAGATATTTACTGTTCTGCCTTAGGAAGAAATATGCTCAAGGCAAAATTTTTACTTTATTGCTGTCTGTAATAGGCAGATATTTTTCTTGCAAGGGATTTCCTGCAATAAATACCATTGTCATTCTTATGACTGAAGTTGTTGGCTTGAAACACCTTGCCCTGAAATACTGCCCTTCCAAGCCATTATTATATAATTACTGCAGCTTTTGACCTAGTTACACAAAACAGGATGCAGTCCTTTTCTCTTCAGTATTCCTGAGGAAAGGACAAAGGGGAAATATTTCTTTTTCAGGTGAAAAATTGTTAACTTAGAATTCCCAGGAGACAGGTACAAACCCCTTTTTGAGTTGTGTCTGGGCTGTGTGTACTTTATAGCCCCAGCAAACACCTGTGTTTGCAATGGAGAACAATTGCAAAAAAACACAGTAGCCATGATCCGGCTGCCATTAAACCAGGCAGACCACAGGGGGACAAAGGAATTGCTGTAAAGGGTACAGGGGTGCCACAGACTGATGGGATTTTTTTCCTGACTGTGAGCTCTGGTGCACTGAGAGGATGGGCTCTGCAGGACCCCTGTCTCCCATTCCCAGGGTTATGTGGTGCTGAAGGGCAGGACTGTCGCCCAAAGTAGACATTTCATGTCAGATTTGTGGGAACACAAGCAAACCAGAGGAAAGGAAAGGTTCAATAGAAATAGTCTAGCCAAAAATAGGAACGGTGTTCAGCCACTTTTGGGTGCACCCTCAGTTCATGCCTAGGTGATGAGGATAAACAATTCTGCTCCCACTCACAGAGTTATCCAAACCCAAGGGCTTAAAAAACCTTCTGCATGGAGCATCACCACAAGAGGCCTGAAATAATCTTCCCCTGTCAAACAGAAGCCTAAAGGTAAAAAGCTACTTTAATACGTCCTTGGGAAAATTAAAAAATTTGCTGCGAAGCCAGGTGAGTGTGGGAGATGGACCTCATTATTTGACCATTCTGAACAGTTGTTCTCTTTATCCATTGCATATTTGTCCCAATACCAGTCAGACAATTCTAATAGAATACTTCAGAATATTGTATTTCTATAATGCAAAATGCAAAAATGCTTAATTAGTATCACAGACTTAGTTGCAGTCATGTAGCTTAATTTGTTTTCAAAAAAAATTTCTTTTTTCCCTCTGAATTATGATCTTCCTTTACATGCAATGAAATGTTGGCTTTCTTGTTTGAGTGCTGCTGCTTCCTGTTTGCAAGTACCAGAACCCACGCTGTTTAAACTGCAGTTGTTATTAATAAAGGTCTCAATGACTGACAAATCCCTACTTCATGCCTCTTTATTTTACTCATGGGAGCTAGTTAAGCTGTATTGTTTGATTTGTATACATTGATGTTCTGATAGCACTGGCCACTTCTGTTTCAGTTGGAGTGGAAATACATTCCTTGTTGGCTCCTTATTAAACATTTCTGGGCCAGCTTTTGTGTCCACTCACAATCCCTTATTTTCAAACTACTTAAACACGGCTCTATTTTATTTGTCATTTTCTAATCTCCTGTGTCTTCTGAGTGTAGGAAGAAAAATAACTCATTTATTTATGTCTGATTCTTCCTTAACTTGCCCGGTTCTTCCAAAAGAGTCTCTGTATAATTACCGTGCTGTTAAACCACCGCTCCAGAATTCCTTAGAAATTTACTTCTTATCTCCCTTGGAAGTAAATCACAGTTTAATCACCTGCCAAAGCTGGTATTAAGTGTCCAATTAAAAACCAAACCTTTTGCAGCTTATCACTTTATGCTGTAAGGAACAGGTGTGTTTTTAGGTGAGTCCTGGGCTGATTTCTATTGAATTATCTGCTAGGACTCCCACTGGCTTCAGGGCGTGTGGAATGAGGCAGATGGTGGAGGGTTTCTTTGGAAAAAGGACCTGATGGATGTCTTCCGAGCCTGGAGAACTCCCCCAAGGCTCACTGAAGCCTGCAGGTCCAAAATTCCCAAGGATCTAACCCTATTACATTCCTCAGCCGTGGATTTGCAAATTAGGCAGGACTGGAAAGAGGCATCATTAGGAAAAGCTGCTGGAATAGCTGGAGAATGACTGAGGGGCACATCCCAAATGGATGCCTCAGCCACTTGCCCAGGATTCCCAGCTCTGTCTTGAGCTGGGTAAACACTTGTCACTGTGCACCCAGAGATGATAAATTTGGCAGAAAGTTTGTCCTGGTTGCACCTGGGCCATGGTTGTCCCATTATTCATGACTGTGAAGTGTCAGCACAGTTTTGTGCTAATTACACCAGACCCTGTCCCAGTAAAATGCTCAGCCCATGCTGTTGGACATTTAGGTGGTTTTATGCTGGAAAGCTGCTGATGTGTCCCATCATTTACAGTCATATTTGCCTTGCCCTTACCTGCCCATTTTTAGAATCTGATCCCTACCTGCTACATCAGAGCTGCATCAGCTCTTTTTCTGGAAGATTCTGTATCTGGGGAGATAACCTGCAAGGATTCCATCACCATGCACAGAGAAAGATGATTTAATTTATACTTGTTCTGGCCTGCTTGTGTGCCAGTGACAGACTCACAAACAAATCTCTGTCCAGTACATGGGAAGTGCAGCATCCCCCGAAAGCCCCTCCTGACCACAAACACCAGCCCAGGTTCAGCAGCACATCCCAGTTGTTCTTATCAATGCTAACAACCCAGGCAGTCTCCAGAGACTCTCCTCTTTTCCTGCACATTGTATTTCCCTGCTGCTGAATAATCCACTGCACACTCCCTTCTTCCCACATATCTCCATGTTTTAATCTCTTATGTGATCGTTACACATGATATATGATAAAAGGTAACTTTTCCATACCCAGAAATGGTGTCATTCCATAAACAGGCCATTTTGTCATAAGATAGCACAAAAGATGTTCATACCCACTTAGTAAATGCCCTCAGGGTATGCCAAGGCACACAAGATTGTGACTGAATGGAAACTTGAATTTTTCTGATTCACTCAGCTATTACCATGTGCAAAACCCTCTCCAGTGGATGTTGTTGCAAATGGATAGGTCTGGGTCAGACCTGGAAGACCCTGCCTAAGGAAAACTGCTGCTGAACTGAAGCCCTGGGTGAGAAGTGAAGTCAGAACCTCAAAGTCTGTTCAAATAAATCAGGGCTGATTATCAGTGAGTGGTGAAATTGCAGTTTTTACACAATGATATGTACACATTGGGCTGTTTGAGTTTTTTTGGAGTTACAGTCATTTTCAGTCATCTTGTTAAATGAAAAACAGATGCCACCAACAAGCATTAGAGCTCACAAAGATGGATTTACACATTTGTTTTACTGAGTGTTTTTATCAATAATGCGCATGAAAAAGATCTGAGAAGTTTTATTACTTCAGTTTAGCCACCATAAATCAGCACAGAATACAAAACTCACTAAAATTACCACATTAGGACCAACATAGCAAGATGAAGTGTTATGTTCTGATCCTTAGAACAGACTGGGGGATGATCCTCTTTTCCAACACTGGTGAAGTGATCATGAGTGCAATGATGGACTTTTGTGACTGTTTCATTCTGCTCATCCAGAGAAGCCAGGAAAGCAAAGGCAGGCCTGGGGAAAGCAGCGCTCAGGGGCTGCAGTGTGTTCAGCCAGGGCCAGGACAGGATGCTGTGACACTGCTGGGCGTTTGCTCAGCCTCAGAGCAGCTCCTGCTTTCCCTGACAGCAGTTTCCTGGGTGGTGAGTGATCCTCTGGAAGAACCTTCACTCAAAAGGGGTTTGAACTGCTGGGGCCAGCCAGAAGAAAGGACACAAGCCTTGGGTGAGCCTGGGCCACTGCTCCTCCCCTCCACAGTGCATCTCCAGGCAGGGTGGGAGCTGCTGCAGCCCTGCCTGCAGGAGCAGGACCCAGTTCATGCAATAGCAGCTCTGCTTTTGGGTCCCAAGCGGTGACAGCCCTGCTTCTGTCCCTCTCCAAGGCAGTGCAGCCACAGATGCTTCCCTAATGCAGCCACAGCTTGCATCCCTCATCTCAGCCCTGCTTTGCAGTAATCCCATTCAACTGCATAATTGCTGCCATACTCAGACTACTGTATAATTTCCTCTTGTGAATTAATAACAGTAATAAAAATACTACTAATAATAACAGTAATAAACTATTGTTGGGATTTCCCCCCTTTATTAATTGCTTGCTCCTTTGGCCTTCCTATGGAGATGGCCAGCAGTGATGCCAAGCAGGAAATTGTTCTTTGATTTGAATATTGTCAAATGCCTCCTAGAGCTCCTGTTGAGACCACCAGTTTGTTCCAGAGAGGACATGTTCAGTAACTATCAGATGATGATGACTAACTGGTTTATGAGCTCAAGTCAGTGGTCTAGAAGTGAAAGGATTTATTTTTCTGTTCTCTTTTTTTAATCTCAGCATCAATCCTCAGAGCCAGACTCATCCCATTTTTGTCCCTCCATCAAACTGCGGTTATACTGATTCGTCAAGATGGTTTGAAATTCTTTTCTCTTGTCCTTTGAGGTCAGAGGTTTCTTTGTTCCTTAATATTTTCCTCTCCTGAGTGTATTTTAGGATGATTCTCTAACCCTGTCTTGTTAAACCTAATTGGACAGGACCTTAATCGAGGTTGCTACATCAGATGTCATGTTTTCCCCTTCTCTCACCACGACTCCAGCCTCTTCCAGGAGTTATTATTTTGGAGAAACTTTTTCTTAGGAAGTTTAAATGTTTGGAAAAGAAATTAGCTCCAAATGTGACTAGCCACTCACCCATAAGTCATGATTTGCCTATTTTCCCAGGCTTTGTTTCTTGCACCAGTCAAAGGAAAGCTGAAAACAAAATAGATTAAATGTTTTCGCAACGTAGCATCAAAGGCCATAATTTTGCTCATTCAAATAATTTAAACAAGATCAGACAAAGTGAATACTTGGAAGGGACCCATTCTAAACTCACAGGAAACCCAAGTATTTCAGGAACTGATGGTGTCTGTGTGAGATGGGCAGCTAGTGCTGAAGCGATGCCACAGTGTGGTTTTCAGAGAAAATTGTGAGAAATTAATCAGTTTGAATAGATCCAGTCAAAATAAGGGAACATTTTGTACATCAGATTTATGGCTTTGGTTAGAAGTAGTGAGATTCATTGAGTACAACATATCTTTTGAAAGCACTTTTAAGTGGGCATGTGGTGTTCTCCAGTCACTGAATGTTGTTCATGTATGGGATTTTTTTTCCACTGGCTCCTTTTTTGACTGAAATGCAAAGCTGTTTTCTTGATCCCATGATACTTTTCAAAGTATTGAGTACACAGCTGAAGAAATATGCACAGTGAACTAATTAGGCAGTGAAAACAAGGCTGTTGTCCTTCTTGTGAATTGTCTCAGAAAACATAGAACTTTACAAATCCTAACACTTTGCCTATTTACCGTGCCAGCAAGGAAATAGAAGAATCTTTTGATTTAAAGTAAAGCTGGAGCTGAGGACTTCACCAAACTTTTCTAACGATGCTGAGAGCCCACAGTGACCCTCTGCCCACCTCCTGTGCTGGGGACAGCACCAAAGGCAGCTGCTCAAGCCCAGCAGGACTTCAGGGCTGGGTTTCATTAGTGTGAGAGCAAGTCAGAGAGACAACTGCAAGCTCTTTCTGGTGTCCAACAGGCTCATCAAATCAAATATGTTACATCCGTTGCACTGGTGTCCTGGTGAGCGATTACGTCACCCAGCAGGAAAAAATATTCACATTTGGATCATGCAGACGCAAACCCAGGAGCTCGTTAGTGAAACTGTGTTTGGAGACATTGAATCACTCTCAATTATGTGTTCTAACAATTGCCCAATTGCATCTCATACAACTTCAGCCTTGAGTTTCTCTTCTTAAATTCCTTTACAGTGCTCGTGAAAACATTGATTGTTCTGTAAATGCTAAATAAATGCCTAATTGCATTTCAGTAATGTATTTTTCTCCAAAACAATTTTTAAAACCACTCGCAGATAAACCCATTGCCATTTAAACTGTGTATGAAACATGAGTTTTTATTCAGGGTGAAATCCTGGCCCCAGTGAAATCAATGGGAGTTTTGCCATTGACTTCAGTGGGGCCAAGATTTCTCCCTTGATGCACATGATATATTTTTCCTGACATTTAGAATGATGAAACAGCCCTGGTTCTGATTAGCCCAGGGTATAAATAGTATCACTCAACTAGAGCAAAATTCAAATCAAACCTCAGGCATCTTTGCTGATGCTGCTTTGTTTTGCAGGGCTGTGTGCTCATGGAGAAGCCCAAATGGCCATTTGGAGTGAAGGACTTCATGTGAGCCCCCTTCTCTGGGTTCACACTTCAGGGTGCATAGGGAGCACAGGGTTAGTAAGCATGGAGGCATCCAGTCATATGTCTTGTGACATACATTTTCCAGCGTGAATTCTTCGTTAAAGGAACCCTTGATGTCTCACAGCTTGTTACCAAATTGGGCCTCGACTCTTAATATAATTTAGATGAGTTTAAAATACACTTCTAA
The DNA here is from genome assembly GCF_901933205.1 of Camarhynchus parvulus. NCBI lineage: Eukaryota > Metazoa > Chordata > Aves > Passeriformes > Thraupidae > Camarhynchus > Camarhynchus parvulus. The sequence goes on along the minus strand of NC_044576.1, from coordinate 29,027,495 downwards.
GAAAAGCTGCCTCCACATTTATAAAAATTGTATACCATAATATTAGGGAGAAATCTGCTGCTTGTTTTGACAAGTTTCATTTTTTTTAGTATCTTATGAATATATTTTAACCTGCTGCTTTATGTTTGAATCAGCAGTACTGCAGGAGGAAAGCAACGGAGTTGGATTTTTGAGACTATTCAATAAATTGCTTGCATATTGCACAGAAGAAAAAAATATTTTAACCTTTCTCTGAAATTTAGGTGCCTTTTTTTAGACAGAAGGAGTCATTGGAAAGCAGAATTAGTGGAGACACAGTGGCAGAGATGAATAGATGCTGAATGTAGAGGGAATCGGTGCAATCACCTGATTTGCTTTGCAGAGTTACTCCATAGCTTCCAGGACCTGTGTAGTTCCCCTGGACATCCTCAGAGCATCTTCCAGACATCTCCAGCATGGATGGAGCTCATCAGCTGGAGGGAGGCTCTCTCCAGAAGTGGGGAGGCAGTGGCACAGCCCCTCTGCTCCTGCTGCCCCTTCCCAATCCCCTCTTATCTCCACCACTCCCTTATCTGCCTCTGCAGCACACATGGGGCTGTGATATTTCATGAAACATAATAGACAGTGAGGACCTGCTATTGGCCTGCTATTCAGGCAAAACTCCCACTGGCATCTCTGAGCCCTTAAATAGTACAGCATGTTGCAAGTGGAATTGTTTATTGTGTTCAGTCAGAGCCGGCTACAGCCAGCTCTCACTACTGACTCAACTACACGAAATCGCACCCTCCTGTCATCCCACACTGCTGCACTCACTGGGCCCAGCTCTGTTTCCACTTAAATGTTGGGGAAAAAATGGAGTCAGGATTGCTCCACCATCTTCTTCTGAATTCTGAATTCTTTTCACTCTTGAAAAACTGTGCAAGTCTGAAAGATGAAGACAGCAGCTCAGGCACTGTGTTGGTTGTATAATTTACACAGCCCTGGCAGCCAGGGGTGACCTGAGCCCAGGATCTGCTTTTCCTGTAGCTCACCCCTCTGAAGACCAGCAGATCAAACCCATGGAGTGGCTCAAGGTGAATATCAGCAGCAGGATTTGATCCCCAATGGGTCAAACAGATAAACTGTCCCTGCTCTCGTGTTTTGTGCTCCAGTAGCATGCAAACAGAGCTCCTTGCTGCAGATTTATCCCAAATAAATCTGGCTGGACTTAGGACCTACAGGTATTATTACAATTTAATTGGCTTTACAAAGCACCCTTGCAGCCCTATTCACACACACCACTGGGGAATGCTGCATGCAGCAGGTTGTTTTGTCATTTTAGCAGTGTTAAAATTCATCTGGTATCTCTTTCTTGCTAAGTGCAGGTAGAGACACACTCTTGAGTGAATAGGATATGCTCCACTTGTGAAGTGTAGAAGCAGGTCAATAGACAACTTTCAAAAGGAACCATTTAGGATAATTAAGCAGCACATACACACCAGCAAGAGTTTATTTTGTATTGGAAGGCATGTGGTTAGGGAAACAATAGCAGTTTTTTCCCTAGAGAACGTTAATTAAATTGAACACCCTGGAAAACTGAACTATTCTTACCACAAATCTATAAATCAAACTGTTCTGTTTGCTTAATATAATGCTTTGCTATTCTAGTCACACTGAAGTGGGCCAGCCACACAATGCCAAGATATTTCCATGATGAGCACATTAGAAACACTGATTGACTATAGATCTTATGGATGTGAGGCCAAACCCGTATCTCACTTACTCCAGAATAACCAAGATCAAAATCTGGCCCACACTGTTCAGATTAGTACATAAATAACATGAAAGGTTTGTGAGCTCTGCAGCAGATGCATTATGTACTTGTTATTTGTGCTGTAGAAGTCCCTGGCAACTCCAGCAAGGCACCAGGACTCTGCTGTGTTAGGTGCTGTGCAAACACAGAGCAAAAGGATTTCTCTTTCTGCTTTTCCAAAGTAGCTTGAAAATACCTGTGAGCAGATATTCACCTCCCCAACTTATCTCAGCAGGGTGAGGGAGCAGCCCTCTCTGCTACAGGTACAGGACAGGACTTAGAAGCATGGTCTGCTTGGTCCTGTCTTCTCACAGGCCAAAGGGGCTCTTCTTGCTAAGATATATTGTGACTCTGAAGCTGAGATTCCCAAATTTTGTACCCAGGGGCCAGCTGAATTTTCATCTGGTGTAAACTGAATTTCTCAGGCAGGCTGAGGCTGCCTACAGGGGGTTTGGCCAGCTCAGCAGCAGGACCTGAGAGCATCAGCTGCCACTCAGGTCTGCATCACAGGACACATCAAAATACACTGCACACATGGTGTAAACCTGGTGAAGTGTTTTCATGTTTTCTTGAGTGGGCTGTGACTCAGGTTCCCATGCAAAACCCTTGCATGCAGTTGTTTCCCTTCACACGCAGTTGTTACTCATTGGAGAAAAGGTCATTTTAGCTCCAGCCTGCCAGCTTGTTATCTATGTCTCACTTAGATGCTAAATAGAATTTAGGCAAGGAAAAGATCCAAAATTTCAGGCTCTGAAGGGAATTTTGCACGCGCTGAGGAAATCAGTTTAATATCTGGCTGTGTGCTCTGCAAAAGCAATGCACACGAGTGAGCGTGTGTCCCTGAGACAGGGCAGGCTCCAGGAGCAGCCATGCACAGAGGAATGGAAGAGCCACACCAACCTGCACGTGGGAAATCACTGGCTGCAGTGGATCACCATCTCTGGAAGGGATGCTCCTTCGATAGAAGTGCTCCAAGAGATGCATAATTTGGAACGGTCCCTGTGGTATACAGAAAATTTTCTGGGCCTTGTTTGCATCACAGAACTTGTATCAGTCAGCAGAGCAAAGATGGAGAGAGCTGGGCTTGGATAGCCACGGAAATATAGAATACAAAGGCAATTTGTCCCCTGAGCAGCTCAAACTCACCAGTGACACTCTGCTGTGCCCTCAGCTGGAAGGGCTCTCGCTGTAAGGTCACCTGCACAGCATCCCAGCACTGAAAATACAAACTTCTGACACCAGTCATGACACAAGGCAGCCTCATTTATCACAATCTGCAAGTCCTGTTCATTGGAAAATCAAAACAGGTGGCTTTTTCCACCAGTCTCAGGGTGGCAGCTGAAAGATCTGCACAAATTTCTACTTTCTTTTCCAAGCAATGCTCACTCACCCTCTTTCAACCTCATCCCTGGGCCAGAAGTGGGAAAGTTGCCAGTGTTTGACCTGATGGCTCCATTCAGAATAGCAATCTTATCTTGAATTAATAAGTGTGGGTGACAGTGGATAGGCAGGAAAATTGACAGATATTTTGTGTCCTCCTAGAAAACTAAGTGACAGTATGGAACAGGGGCTATTAATATCTGCTCAGCTCTGCCACAATTTACTGGCCTTCATTTGTAAGATAAAATGTAAATCCTTTATTTTACAGCATGTAGAGTTACTGATCTTTAATATATAGCCCAAATTTGCTACATATACCCACTGGAATGGTTTAGCTGCTACTGGATTGCAGTTATCACTTGTAAAAAAAAGACAATTCCTCAGCAGTAAAACAGTGTCATGAGATGTGCACGGCTGTAACTTTCCAAACCATGTAATTTAGCCTTTCTGAGGGAGTTATTTCTGATTCTGTCATGTATGAATGTTTTGGGCTCTCTCACAAGAACTGCAGAAATATGTTATATTAAGGGAGAGGTCTGGTATAAATCACACTAGTTCAGCCAGACATCAGTCACATCACAGGGGAAAATGAACGCTTCTTTCTCTCTCGTGTCTGACCCCTCCAACACAGTATTGTCCCCGCTAATGAGCTGAACATTTTTGCTGATTTGTTACATGCAGCAAATATAGAAGCAATGAAACCCATCTGTGTAATTTATTCATTGATTTGGACTTGAACCCAAGTGTGCTCTAAGTAGTTCTCGTCTGCGTGCATGTGTGTGAGAGAGAACAGCTCATCAAAAACAAAAAGTCTTGAACTTACCTGCTTGAAATATTTATGAATAATGGAAAATACCCTGGATCTCCTCCTGTGCAACCCAGCAGCCATTTCAGAAATGGTTTAGTGTAAAGTAAGGGCTGCTGGTTTCAGCCCTGTATTTGCAGTAAGATCAAAAGATCATTTTTAGGGAGGTCTCCTGATAATCCTTTCCATTCTAAAAATAAACAAATAAAAATATCAGGGAAGGATGGGAGGCTGAAATAAAATAAAGCAAGCTCAAACACACTTTATATCACCTCCTTAATGCTGAAAATATACATTGTGATGGTAGTTTTGTGCATTCCCTATGATTTCAACTTTCTGTAAAAGTTTTAATTTGGGGGGGTGTCACTGATTCTACCCTGAGCTCTTCAAAACATTGCTGATTCCAAGTCACCTGTTAAAAATCTGCTTTCCTTTAAGCTACCCAAGGCCCTATCTCTTTTATTCCAGAAACAAAGCAATGTTGTGAAGGAAGTGGTTTTAAGCAGTTGGCTTGAGCCTGTTCAAGGTTCTATTTCCCATCTCCAGCCACTGTGGATATTTGGTTCAGGATGCAGGGGTTGTATAAAGCCTCCCACACAAACATTCCCACCTGCACAAGCAGCTCTTTCTGTGCTCTATTATGAATGACAGAGGGAGGTTTATTGAGCAAAGTTTCTGGAGGGGTGAAGGTTTGCACGTCCATCCCGAACTTTCTGATCACACAGCTGCCTTCTGGATGGGAAATGCAAAAGCAGAGGTGCTGAATGGTGCTCCTGCTCTGCAGACACCCTCTGCTTCATAATTCCAACAGGCTGGTGCCAAACCTCACAGGATCCCAATGAAGAAAGGGAAGAAAAAAAATAAATTTAAAAAAGAAAGGAGAACAGATTAAACAGAGGTTATATTACGCTCAGCAAATGGAGTAACAGTCTGATTGAACACAGACAGGGTCCACACAGAAACCCTTCTTTCTTTACAAGTGGAACATTAACGAGCTGACCAGGTCTGAGGTAAGTCAGACTTTTTCTCCATTCTGCAGATTTTTCGGTTTATTATTTTCTCCCCTGACTGAGTGCTGGTTGCAACAGATTAACAGGTCACCGGACTGGCCCTGAGAATTGCCGGCAATTACCTCGTCTCCGCCTGTTGCTCCGCACTCTAATGGCATCATTTACCGTGCGCCCTCTCCCCGCCTCCCGGCTGAGATAAATCTGCCTGGGGACGTCGAGGGGCAAGTGGGGCTCATCATGTCAGGGGTAAACGATGCTTTTTGCTTCTTCCCCATCCAGGCAGGCTGAGCAGGAGCCTGCAAAGGGACACGGAGGTGCCGGGTCCGTCCTGCCCAGCCGGGAGCTGCGGGGCCCGGCCCGGGCACTCCGCTCGCCCCGCTCCGAACCTCCGAGCCCGAGCCTCAGCTCTTCCCCTCCAGACAGCGAGAAACATCTGAACCAACACAGCATCGTTTACTTACAGAATTGACAGCTCTTCCACTCGAACTGGTTCAAATTAGTCGACGCCACATTCTTTTCCTTCTGTGTGTTTTGTTTTCTGCCTTTTTTTTTTTTTTCCCCCCCTTTAAACGGGGATATAAAACTGCGCTATTTCACCCAGCTGGACGCGAAACGGTCCCGCGGAGGGGAGGGAGAGGCGGCGGGCAGGGCTGGAGCGGTGAGGAGGGAGATGCAGGGGATGCGCGGGCAGGAGATGCGCGGCCGCGGGAGGCTGCGGAGCGCTCCGCGGGTGCGGGGCCCGCCCGGGCCGGGCAGTGCTCCTCAGCCCTGGCTTCCTGACGGGAGCTTACCTTCGGGACATGTGCGGATGGAAAAGTGGGGACATTAAAATCAAATTACAGGCGTGTATAAAGACAGAGCCCTTCGCTGGCAGCAGGAATGATTAAACGGAGCGGCTCGGGAAACCTCCTGTATGAATATTTCATGTGAAATGATGCGATCCCCCCCAAGGTACAAGGGCCCTGCTTAATTAAACTGGTGTAAACGTTGCCTTTTACTCCTTTTTTATTTAAGTTATGGGGAGGAGCGGGCAGATTGGCCGAGTTTTACCCGTACACCCGAAAAAGAAGGAGCAGCTTTTCCGCGGGAGGGGGCACCGGGCCGGGCCGCAGGTCCCGCCGCGCTGGGCGCACCCGCGGGGCCGGCTGCGGGGACAGGGACCCTGGGGCGACACGGGAGTCGCTGGCTGGGACAGGCAAAGCCCAAGCGATGGTAGAGGAGGGCAGGGAGAAGCTCTGAGCACCCATTTGCCGGCCGCATCTCCATCCTTTCCCGCGGTCGCCCCAACAAGGCGGGGACGAGAAAGGGCTGTCGGCCGCCGTCAGTCCCCGTTCGCTGCCGCCCAGCTCAAAGCCACCCCTCGTCTGTCTCTGACCCTCGTGTCAGGGTGGAAAAGGAGCCAGAGCGGCTCTTCCCGGCAGTCTCTCGCAAGACGAGCCCCTGCCCACCGACGGACCGGGCGGGGGAAGGTCGATTGGGGTCCCGAGGGCGGCAGCGCGGCTGGGGAGCCCCTGGCAGGTCCCCCTGGGGCAGCCGGGGCTGAGCCTCCGCGGATGTGATGCGCAGCTCGGCGGTTTCCATGGCGATGGTGGTCCCCGCCACGCAGGACACGGCTGCCCACCCCGGGCAGCCCGCGCTCTCCCTTCCTGCCTTTCCAGGGCCGGGATGGGGCACTCGGGCAGGAGAGGCGCCCACAGGGGAGAGGGACAGGGCCGGCAGAGGGACCGCCCTGCCCGGCGGTGTCCTGGGCGCTGCACTGGTGGCACCGCTCCCGCCTGCCCGGACCCTCCGCTCTGCCGAGCGGGGCTTCTGATCTGCCAGGGAAAACCTACAGAAAACACCGACCCCAACTTCCCAGGACTTCGCCACAATGGTGGGAAGGAAGCGGATTTCCGACAGCCCTTGACTCTATCCTAAAGACAAATTGGCGTGAATTTCCAAGTCGGTCCGACCCTGAACTCACGGCCCTTCTGCCCAGACTCCTGACAATGTCCCTGTTTCATTCAATCCCACACTGGGACCTTGGCTTCTCCTTACACACGACATTTCCTCCTTCCTTCCTTCCTTCCTTCCTTCCTTCCTTCCTTCCTTCCTTCCTTCCTTCCTTCCTTCCTTCCTTCCTTCCTTCCTTCCTTCCTTCCTTCCTTCCTTCCTTCCTTCCTTCCTTCCTTCCTTCCTTCCTTCCTTCCTTCCTTCCTTCCTTCCTTCCTTCCTTCCTTCCTTCCTTCCTTCCTTCCTTCCTTCCTTCCTTCCTTCCTTCCTTCCTTCCTTCCTCTCTCTGTTTTCTCTCTTTTCCCCTATCTCTCGCACACATTTTTCCATCTTTATTTATTTTTCTCTCTTTTTCTTTTCCTCTCTGTTTCCTTGAAGATTTTAGTCAGTGCAGGGCTTTCTATTATTTTGCATTCCGGGGGAATTTAAATAAAATAACATTATTCTTATGAAAATACCTTTCCATGATTTTTTCGAACAGCCTTTACTCTTCCAAAACACATCTTCCCCTTTCCTCTCTTTTCCTTGATTCTGAGCAGATATTTGGCAGCCCACGGAGAAGCAGGTAAGGTGGGCTACAAAAAGGCAACGTGCTTACCAGGACGAGGAGAGTGGCACAGGAGATAACTCTCTGAAAAAAGATTTTTAAATAATATTTGCATCCTAAACTTCCCATCGCAGCAAACGCCTCCTCTCGACACACGTATGCCAAATAAAATAGCCGTGATCGCGTGGATTATAAATGAGATCACAGAAGAGTTTATCTGGGAATATCTCAGTCTCGCAACCCACAAGAATGCACTTTCTTCCCTGCCTCTGATACCCACTTGCTGATCTAAAGATAAAATAACAGCCGTGCTTGTATTCTCCGGCCTTGAGGAGAAAGTCGGGACTTCGCGCGTTCTGTGAACACAGCAAAACCACAAAAAGGTTGTTCAAATACTGATAAAGCTGGGAGTGTAACTCCACGAAAACACCGGGATCCAGCAGCTTCTCACGAGTCAGGCTTGGATCAGCTGCTGCTTCCAGACGTGCGGGATTTGACAGAGGAGTTCCCACACCTTATCTAAGTTTATTTGAGCCCAGGTCACCAACACTCATTCAGACAACACTTTCACTGGGGGAAATTGTTTCGAATTTTCGAATTCTTCATTCCTTTTTTTTCCCTTTTTTTCCCCCATTCCCTTTTAAATAAAAAACACAATTATATAAGAAAAGAAAAAAAAACCCGCAGCTGAAGCCGAGCATCTCTGTTCTTCTGGACTGTTCCCTTCCTGACTGGAAATCCCTGAAACTTTCCAGAGCTCCATGTGTCAGGCGGGAGAGAGTGGAGCGGGGAAAGAGGATGTTGCTGGTCTGTCCTTTCCTTTATAGGTAAAGGACTTCTAGAAAGGTAATTCCAAGCAGGAGTCTGGGTAAGAACATTGTCCCCTGCGGAGCGGCTTTCTGCCCCCTCCAAGCCCCCAAGGAATGTTTTCAGGCGTTGCAGGGGGCAGGGAGATCCCCCGCTCCCACTTTATAGCCAGGCTGTAAACGCCTCGCGGAGGTTTACTCACACTCAAACGCTTAATTAAGAAAACATTAAGGGTCCAGCTTAAACCAACAAAAGCCAAGCAGCCCCGAGACGGGTTCCCACTTTCCACACGGCGGCTGCGAGCCCCCTCCCTGCCCAGAGCCGCCGTCGCTCCATCCCCTCTGGATGGGGCTGGGGCTGCCCGAGTGCCCGAGCTCCGCATCCCTCTCTCCTCCTGCGGGGCTGATGCTGCTCCTCTCGCTCCCTTCCAGGGGAATCAACACCCAAAGCCTTTCTCTCCCCTTCCCTCAGCCCAGACGGACCAAACACAGTCGGGACTCGATTTTCTGGGAGCCCTCTCCCCAGAACGTGAAAGAAACAACCACTCGGGGGAGGACTCAGCCTCCCCCGGCCGGTCCTGGGGTCTGTGCGAGAGCAGCCGGGGTGGGGGTGATGGGGATGTCCCCTCCTGTGCCCTGCCAGTCCTCACCACCCCGAGCAGAGGACCAGGGCTTTTCTACCTGTCCGGGATGACAGGCCGGGGTTGTTCGGACTGTGAGATCCTTTGCTTCCCCCAGATCCTCCGCCTGCTCCCTATTATTTAACTGTCCCAGGAAAAAAAAAAAAAAAAAAAAAAACGGCCACTTTTTCTGTCTGTCCAGCCTTGGGGAAGGAAACAGAATTAACACGGGGGAGGCGACGCGCGGAGCATTGGCAGAAAAGCGTGGACTTTGTCTTAAGACATCAAAAAGGAAGGACAGAAAAGGATGGACACTACCTTCCAATACACTTTAGTTGGCTGGTGACAAAAACTCCGAGCATGCTCTGAATGCGTAATTACCCCCAACTGAAAATTCCCTATCTAATTTGATATTTGGTGCTCAGCAGAAGCTAGCCTTCGTAAATAATATACAAAGTAAGAAACCTAATCCAGCAGGCTAGAATGTTTAATTCATCATTATGCGAGCTAATTGGAAGGTGATTATATGGTAATTGCTCATTAGTGGTGTATATTTATCGCTGTACCTTATGTCAAGGCCATGGGAATTGTGTAGAGTCTGTTCTCTCATTTCAAGGATCAGTTTCAGAAGCAGGAGCAAAGCGGGCGAGATCAAGTTCTTCCTGACGTCAGGTCCAGCCGTGGGCGATGGAGAGCGGGTCTATAAATGCTCTCCCGGAGCCCCCGCAGCAGCCGGGGCTCCGGCCAGGCCGTGCGGGGACATGGGGCTCCCGATGCAGCCGGGCCGAGCGGCCCCACGGCGGGGACAAGGAGAAGGATGAGGATGAGAGAAGGCAGATCCTGCCTCCCCCGCTCCGGCCGGGGCAGCCACCTGCGAGGCGAGCTGAGCCCGGCGCCCGCAGCATCGTCCCTCCCGGCCGTGCCTGGCGGGGACACCCTCGGAGCTGGGGCGGCCACGGCCCCCCCGGGCAAAGAGGGGTCCGAGGGGCACCGGGAGGGCTCCCCCACAGCCCACGGGTGGCTTTCCCTGCAACAGGCGCTAATTGTCAAAGGTCAATTAAAAGCGAGCGGGGGAAGGTGATTAATGGCCCTTTCGGTTCCAGGCGTGGGCCACGGGCTGGGCTCGCCCGAGTGTCCCACCAGGGGAGAGGCTGGCGGGGAGAGAGGTTACGGCTCGGGGTCAGGAGGTTCTCTAAACTCCCGCTTCCCCCTCGCAGCGGGACCCTTTGCAGGAGTAAATCAATGGCTCTGTGAGCTCCGAGCAGGGATGAACCGCGGATGGACACGGGAGCAGGGCTGGGAGAATCCCGTTCATCAGGGAACCCGGCTCGGGCGGCTCTGCCTGTTTCCTACAGAGGGGCTACGCGGAGGCTGCGCGCTAATTAGGGGGGACCGCTAATTTCCGCCGAGCCCTCGCAGGTAACAGCGCGATCCATCAGAGGAGGAAGGCAAATAAACAGCGTTTAAACACAACAAAGCGAGAGCTCCAAAGGCCTCCGGCCTCACCCCGATCCAGCGGCAAAGAGAGGGCTGCGTGGGTGCGGGCTTGCGCCGCGTGGGGAGCGCAAATCCCAGCGGTGGGAAGCAACCCCGGCTGGGAGCCTCTGGCCGTGTCCGAAGGGAAAGGGTTAAACACCCAAGGCCGGAGGGGTCAAGTCCCGGACGCGCTGCCAAGGGTGGGGATGCTGAGGGGACCCCGGGCTGAGAGGGGCCGGGGGAGGCCAGGGGCGGGATGCGCTGACCTTGGCCGACAGACAGAGCCGGGCGGCGGAGCAGGGACAGCAGCGGAGCCCCGGCCGCTCCCGGGAGCCCAGCCCCGCTCCCGGGACGCTGCGCGGGGCAGCGCGCTCCGCTCCGCACCCGCGGCCACCGGGCAGCGCTGCCAGGAGCGGCCGCGGGGTGCGGGGTGCGGGGGTCCCCGCTTGTCCTGCAGCCCCCGAGCAGCCCGCGCGGGCCAAATCCCCCGCCAGGCACCCAGGGCCGCGCGTCCTCCGCAGGGAGAGCCGGTCCCCGGCAGCCGTCCCCCAGCTTTCCTTCAAAAAAGCCGTAAAAATCCGCCCGAGTTTGCAATTCGCCACCCGAAATCCACGCTCCCTCCCCCACCCCTCTGAGTTATTTAATATAAAATGTATTTTTGAACACCCGCTCGGATAGCATCTCGCCAATATTTATATTTCCACGTTGCCTGGCATCCACTGTCCCACATTAGACTCTGCCTCTCTCTCCCTCTCTCTAATCCTGCCACTTTAAATAGATGAATTAATAAAGCAAATGAGGGTCTAATAAGCTGACTGTCCTGCCTATTGAGGCAGGGGGAGAGAGACTAGAAAGTGCGCCAAATTTGTTTGCAGTGGATCAAGGCTAGCCGCCTTTGCTTCACTTTCTTTATCTTAATTCCGACTTGAAAAGATATAATTATCTAGTTTGAACAGAGCTGCTATCAAATCCTTCTCTAGGCAAGGCAGGGGAGAGCTGGAGTGGATTGCAGTGTTCTGAGCCGCTTGGTGCAGCCGGAGATAGGGAGTAATGAAGTTGTGGAGTCCTGAGATACAAAGGGCATTAACCTCATTAGCATGAAACCTTTTCTTCTAACCATTGTGGGACCCTTTCAGACTCCTAATCCCCCCTATTTTCAAAGCGGGGTTTGTAATAAAGCTTTTAAGGGGTTTTTTTCAAAGCTAATGGCATTCTCTGAAGATTTTATTGCTGTTACGCTACATAGGACGCTTATTTTTCCCCTTCTCTCCCTCTCTTCCCTCACGGTTAAAAAAAAAAAAAAAAAAAAAGAAAAGGGTTGGGGGGAGAAATATATGGTTCCTGCAGAAATAAGCCTTTTATCAAGATGGGAAACAATTTCTAGAAAGGCCCAAGTCCGCTGTTCGGCCGCGATCCGTTTAATGTTTGCCCATTTGCCCGGGTTTGAAGTGGGGAGCGAGGCAGCCTGGGCGAGTTCAGGGGAAATGTGCGTCCTGCTTGGCTTCCAGATCTGCACCATCAGCTGTCCGAGCAGGGAAGAAACGCGACGAGAAGTTTACCTTGGGAATAGCTCTACTAAATAATTAGCCTGGGTTTAAATGGAAGGGACTGCATTGCGACATGCGTCCTAACCCTGACTGGGCCTCTCTCATATTTGTAGCACAAATGAATGGAAAGTCACCGGGATTGTATAAGAAGAGATGCTAAGAAAAAAAATAAATCGGATATTTTTTAAAAAAAATTAAATTTACATAGTACCCGGTAGAACCAACACGTGCACAGAATGTCTAATCTTAACTTTTCAAGGCAATATGTTTAACAAAGCTCGTATTTTTGCGATGCATTGTAACTTCGCCTTATCACAGTGTAAAGGGTAGTCAGATTGTCCTAAATTATGTCCAACTAGCCCCCCTGGATCCACGGATTAAGAGATTAAAGGAGACCACTGGGCAATGCCTCCTCTTTCCCCTTCATATTCCTGGTATGATAATTGCCTAAACTGATTTGCACTTTCACAAAAGCTTGCAGGATTCTTTGTAGCTCGAACAGAGCAGACGAGGTTTCTCTATCAATGGAAATAAAACTGATTAATGCAGTCTATCAGGCTAAGGAGCAAATGAAGCATGAAAAAACAACTGTGTACCCCCAGAAAACCAGCTAGTTTCCTCAAGGACCCAGAGCAACATTTCTTTTCTTTCTTTTTTTTTTTTTTTTTCCCTTTCCCCCACCTCTTTAATGTCAGCGAGTTTTACTCCGTGCCCAGGATCGCTCCCCGAGAGCGGCAGGGAGAGCAGCAGCTGGGGCGCAGCCTCTGCTCACAGGACCTGCTCCTGCTCCTCACCGCACCGACCTGCACAGGGGATGCAAAGCATGGGGGGGAAGACCAAAAAAAAAAAAAAGAAAAAAATCTCTCGCTAAACAAAACACGTATTTTTGCCGAGGAAAGCCTCTCTCGGCGGAGCGCGGCAGTTTCACCATCACGAACCGGTCCGCACTTCAGTTCCCAACCAGGGAAGGGGCTGGGTTTCTCCTTGAGGTTTTTGTTTGTTTGGTTGGTTCTGTTTCGGGGGGTTTGGGGTATTTATATACAGCAAGTGCGCCTCTGCGGCTTATTTTTAGAGGTCTATTTAGCAGCCAGCGAATACATTAAGAAAATGCGCCCATGGCCGCAGGAATGCGCGGCGCGGCCGCGGGGGTTCAGCAGCTAAAAACAAGGCGGTGCAGGGGAAACCATCGGTTTCCGAGAAATTTGGGGGTGAAGGGGAAAAGATATTGCTTAAAAAATTAGGGCATATTGATAAATCTTTATTGACAAAATATTGACAATGACATACTTCTTGGAAGTATATAGTGTGTTAGAATTCTAACAAATTAAACACAAAACACAAAAATATTTACATTCTGGTATAGGAGACATGAAGGAAACATTTGTCACTTTTTTTTTTTTTTAGTAGCTCTATGATCTCGGAATATTATAAGGTCAGTGCTTGAAAATTGACCCAATGAAAATGGTCATTAGAAAAAAAAAAAATCAATCCGCGATTTTAAGTCCCTTTTCTCTGGATCCTCCCAGCCTAGAAGGTGTCCTCACGGCCAAAATTGGTCGCTGGGTTTGCGCTTTATAAATCTTTTAAAAAAAGTAATCATCATCCGCTTTTGCAATGGGGATACAGTTGGGGGCAGGGGAGAGATAATTCCACTTGATTTTTTTTTTTTTCCCAGCAAAAGTTATGACCAACCCCAACCTCCCCCGCCCCCCCGCCTTTCCCTCCCGTCCCTCCCCTCCCCACCGTGTTTGTCCATCCGGAAGGAACACTATGCTTTGTTACTGCTACTTCATTTAGCTTTCACAAACACTTTGACGCCAGAAGTTATTATAAAATGTTTACAGACTGCACATTTCTCGTAAAATAAAATTAAAAAGCACACAGAACCTGCCTTAAAGGGAAAAAAATTACAATTCATTTCTGTCTTTAGGAACCGGAGTAATTTTTTTCCGGTTTTTTCTTTTCTTTTTTTTTTTTTTCTCTTTTTTCCCCAGACGGCTTTACACATGCAATTCAAGTTTCTGAAACAGGTGTGGGTTTTGGCTGCTTATGGAAATTTCTCTTTCAAAGACGGAAAAAACCGTGAAGTGCAAAATGTCCCGTAAGGTGTTAATTTTTCTGGTTTGGTTGGGGGCTTTTTTTTTTTTTTTTTTTTTTTTTTTTTTTCCGTTTTAAGATTTTTTTTCTATATATTTTTAATTTTTTTTTTTTTTTACGTTATGCTTTTAAAAGTGGACTGCGATAAACGGAATACCTGTCAATCACCTCGTCCCGGTGTTTTGGCTTTGATTGACAGATCCCCTTTGGCAGAGCGGTGCCGGCAGTGCCACAGTCCGGAGCCCTCGCTGGCTGCCCTCGCTCGCTCCCAGCTCCCTCCCGGGCGGGAATCGCGTTGTGATGAAGATCTCCGTGTCCTTCCCCGCACCGCCACGCCGCGGGGGTGTGTGAGCCTTTAACACTTTCGGTTCGTGGGATGCTGGCTTGGAAAAGTCCAAAAGTGCCAGTTTTTTAATCGTCCGACGTGACGTCGATTTCCTCTGGACTGGCTTGTTTGGTGGCGATTCTCCACCGGTTAATGTGATGAGTCCCTTTTTTCTTCTGTTGTGAGTCTGAACCTTCCTCTTCCAACTTTTGCCGCTTGAACTTTGTCCGTCTGTTCTGAAACCATACTTTTACCTGCGGGAGGAAAGGCACGGGCCGTTAGTCCTGCCCGGACCAGGGGGATGCTCCGCTCCCCTCCTGCTCCGTGCGCCACCGCGCCGCGCCGCGCTCTGTCCCCACTGCTGTCACCCTGGCCAGCCTGGCTGGGGCCGAGCACCCTCTGCCACCCAAACCTCTGCGAGAAAGGCACGGCCAGGCTGCCCCACGCCCCCCGGAGCCCGCAGCGCTCAGGAGTGGCGGCACCGCCGGGGGATGCTCCTGGAGCTTCCGCGGGCGCGTAGCCCCGAGCAGCGCCCAGGTAGCCCAAGCAGCGTGGGGCTCGTCACCTCGACGGCCCCAATGCCCGGAGAGGCTCCGTTCCCCGCTGCTGGCGAGGTGTCCCCCCTGTCCAGCCCCGGGAGAGCCGTCGGGGCCGCGCCGGCCGCGGGGCTCCCACCTGCCCGGCAGAGCAGAGCAAAGGCAGGGCCTCGTCCGTCCTAAAGGGCGCCAGGATGGGGCTGGGGGGAGGACGCACGGGATTTTTTTCCTCGTGGAAAAGCGAATAAAATGTACAAAAATGGCCCGAATAGAAAAACGCCCAGCGTCTCCCTGGGACGCGCCGTCCAGGAGCGATCGCGGCGCGGTGAAAGCGGAAAGAGGCATCATAAATATCCCTCTGGTTTTGTTCAGCGCCGCGTAAATCTGACTGAACCATCCGGCAGCTGACTTCAGTGCTTTAATTACAGATAGTATTGATCTGGGAGCTATCTCCAGGGCTGGCCACACTCCTGGTAGCGTCCAAAGGTAAACTTTTTTTTTAAAAAAAGCAATTTAAACTCTGGTTCTGTCTGAAAGTGCCTGATAAAGGCCTCAGCAAGGGGGAGAAGGGGAACTGGAGCATTTTAATAAGCTGGTTTAACCCGCTTCGCTGCCTCTTCAGAACAGAGACCTGACTGGCCGGACACACATCTCTGCTGCATTTTCATATTCTCCAAAAGTCCCCCATTAAAAAGCTGAGCGGGGAACAAGGGGTGAGTTTAATTTGCTTTTAGTTTGCTAATTGAAGGGGAGGACGGTTCATTTCTGCACGCTGATCTCCCAAAAGGGAGCTCATTTGTAGGGGACTGGGGGTTTGACATCCGGACAAAAGACCCCAACCAGCTTCGGAATCAAGCAGCACAAAGACCACCTTAAATACAGCTTTCCAGTAGAAATAAGCCTGTGACCGGTCCCTTGTTCGGGGAACCTCATAAAAGTGGCGATCCCTTTTTATTGTTTTGTTAGGGAGACATTTTAAAACAAAAGCTCCAACCTCTTTATTGCTTCCCCCACGAAAAGGAGTTAAGAAAAAAAAAAAGTGTTACAACTTAATCCGCCCAGAGAACGCTGTGTTTACTGGGAACTTTGAACTAGGCTGCGGCTGGGTATTTTGGCTGTTTTTTTTTTTTTTTTTTTTTTTTTGAGTACAGTGCCACATACTGTAGCAGAGACAATCCCCATCTGGAACCCTCTCTCTCCACGAGTCTCCTGGAAGGGCGCAAAACAAAAACCCGACACAACAACAACGACGACAACAACAATAACAACAACAACCACCACCACCAATCCTCCAAACTCCAGCCTTTCTTCCGGCGGGGAGAAAACCGCGTGAAAAGCGCGCTCGCAGCGGGCCCGCCTGCCCCGGGTCGCGGCCGTCGGGGGGAGCCTGAGCCCGCCCCGCCGCCGCTCCCGGCCCGTTCCGCGCCGCCCCACGGGCCCCCGGCCCCGGTAACTGCCGGGACCCTCGGCCTGGCGCCGCCGCGGCAGAAACATCGCCGAGAGTCCCGCCGGAGAGACCGAACAGTCTCCGGTGCTGTTCTGGCCCGCAGCCAGTCGGCTGGGACGGGGGGAGAGGGGGGGGTGGAAGGGATAAGGGGGGGATTCCTTGTGAGTAATTTCTCTGCTTTTATTTTTCATCTTTCTGCCCTCCTGAACCGGCTCGTCACATCCCCTCTGTCCGCTAGAAACGAGCGAAAATTCATCCAAGGAACTGTGTTCCTGCTGTAGGGTCTGAAGAGGAGGTTCTCCTCCATTGTCCCTCCATTTGTTTTGGGGGCTTTTCACCCAATAGCGAACTCCTTTTTCAGAGTCACACCAGTCCCGCAGCAGAACGACCGGACCCGCAGATCGCAGCTCCGCTCGGGCCGGAGCTCCGGCCGGGGCTGCCCGGGGGACCCCAAATCCCCAAATCGCGCCCCGAGCGCTGCGGCTCCCCGCGCCCGGCCGAGGCACCGCGACCCCCGGCACGGGAAAAAGATTTTATGGCACTCAGGCTGGGGAGATCCCTCTCCCCACTGCACCGGTTCGGGATGGAGGCCTAAACACCCCTAGAATTCGCCCTTAGCGCTGCCCGAATCTCGGCCCGGCCGGGTGGGATTTCCCCAGGAGATGCCCGTACTTTCGCTTTCCCAGCTGCCCGCTCCCTGCTTGCCCCTTACCTGAGTTTCCGTGAGGCTGAGGCTGTGTGCCAGCTGTTTTCTCTCCGCTCCCACTACATAATGGTTCTTCTCAAAGGCATGTTCCAGTCTCAGTAACTGGGATGGGGAGAAAGCTGTACGGATCCGTTTGGGTTTCCTGGCCAGTGCATTGTGCAATAGGAAGCTCTCCGGGCTGGTTTCATTCCCTGGGAAACAGGGTAAAACGGATGAATAAAACACCTTCCCCAAATGCACTCGACAGCAGTTTTTAGCGCGAAAATTTTTGTCTCCCACGATTACCTTCAGGATAAATCCAACTATAGTTTCTTTTTAATTTTTCAACTCCTTTTTTGTATTGAATTTTCCTTTGATAAATACATGGAGGGAAAGGATAAATAAGCAGGGGGAGGAGAGGACTGGTATAAATTAAAACGCTAAAACACAACCTGGGGAGCACTACAGAAAATAAAGAAGAAGAAGAAGAAGAAAAAAAATAGAATTGGCCAGAGCACGGCTGCGGTGTCTGCGGCTACACCTCGCGGCTGCCCCCCTGCCCCCCGACCACCACAGCCTCACATCTTTCCCTATTTGTTTGTTATTTCCATCTTCCCTTCGCGGCCAGCTGCTCTCGGGGCTCCCTGGCCGAGCCCAGCGAGTCTCCCTGGCCGCCCACCGGGCTCCAGAGCCTCCCGCCTGCTCCCCCGGCCTGTCTCGGCTTCCCTCGCCCAAAACTTCGGCCGAAGCCTCTCTCCCGCAGCTTTCCTTCGTTCTCCCGGCGTGCTGCCCGCAGCGGGGCTCCCACCGCCGCCTTCCCGGCCCCATGACCCTCCCCGCTGCCTCGGCAGCGCTGGGAACCGGCATGGAAATAAAGAACCAAACTCCGGGGAGGCCACAGAGCGGCCATCCCATCCCATCATATCTCATCCCATCATATCCCATCCCATCCCATCCCATTCCTGCCGGCCTGCATGGAGCGGGGGCGGGAGAGGCGGGTGGTGAGCCGGGGCTTTTCGGGGGGCATTTCGCTCCGGGGTGCCCCTGTGCCACCTCTCCGGGCTGGTCCTTCCAAGGTGGAAGCGGCACCGAGGGGCTCTCTCTGTAAGTGCTTTCAAAATCGTTGGAGGAGGAGGGTGTGTTTGAAATCAGGCTGTGGCTCAACACCAGGACATTTCCGCCTTTCATCTACCCCTCGTTAACAATCGCCTGGTGCCTGCGACAAATAATTCGGTGAGCGAAACCTGTAATTTTATTCTGAAAGGGTAATAATCCATTTTGTGTCTCAGAGCGCCTGGCTTTGGAGAGAGTGGCTCCTTTTTCAACCCGGCTGCTGCGGCCCGGCTGTGGAAGGCCGGGGAAAATGCAACATGCAGGTGGTTTGTTTTCGTTCCGAATTAAAAAATAAAAATACAAGGAAAAAAAAAAGGCAGATGGATCCCTGCGAGTGGAGGCTGATTTTGTTTTGTTTGTTGGTTTGCCTGTGATGAGAGTGGCAGAAGCCGGACCCATTGCGGGAGAAATCGGCTCACCTCTCGGAGAAGACGCTGCCGGTTACAAAGGGTTAAGCAAGGGGGATTTTATTGATTGTCCGCCATTGGATTCGGTTATTTCCCTTCAGCTGGTCATTAATCGCTTGGCATTTGGAGCCCCTGGCTGACCGCACGGTCGGGATCGCCCTCCGAGCCCCTTCCCCGGCTCTCCTCCGCAGCCCCATCTCCCCGCGCTGCTCCGCTGCTGGGATTGATTCCCCACACACACTTCCCTCCTCCTTTCTCTGGGGTTCGCTTCGTTTCTTCCCCTCTAACAAGGGCAGCGGCCGCACTTGGGGCTTCCTGCGGCTCGGCCCCGCAGCTCGGCGGGCACCGCCGCCTTCCCGGGGGAACTCAGCCTCGCTGCTCCCCGCTCTGCGCGGCCGCTTCCTTCGGGGGCTCCTCTCTAGCTCTTAACACGCCGGAACAAAAAATATCCGCCTTTTCGTCTGCTTTTAATGGGAGCAGAAAGCTGACGAAGTCCCAGCCGGCCTTGCCTTCCCCCTCTTCCCGGGAAACCAAAACAAACCGGGAAAAGCAGCAAAACAAAACCAAGCCCAAGCTCCTCGGCTCTGACAGCTCTCCCAAGTTTGGCGGAGGGGGAGACAGGGACAAAAGCGCCCGGGCCCGGCCGAGCCGAGCCTTCCGCTCCGGGCAGGGGCCGCCGTCCCCCGACATCCGCGCCGCGGGGACCGGCCGGGGGATGCAGGGCTGGGTCGGGAGGAGAGGAAAAGTTGCACGTACCTTGGAACCTGTGGCCCAGATACCGGTAGCGGTGTATTAGCCACGGGTAGAAGGTGGAGGGGTCCCTTTGCTGCGAGGCGAAGAGCGGGTGCGTGGAGTGCGAAGCAGGCAGCGGGTGGGCGGCCAGGGCGTGAGGAGGGGGCACGGGATGGACCGGCACGGCCGGGTTCGGCGGGTGGGAGACGGCCTCTGCAAAGACCAAGTCCGGGTTGGAGTAGACCCCCCTGCCAGTGGAGTGGAAGCCGTTGAGAAAAGGGATTCATCGGGCTGGAATTGGCATAGCTGAGCGCCGCCGGCCGGATAGGATCCTCGGAGCGAGACGCGGGCAAGGGGCTGTCTTTGGCCACCAGCGACTCGATGGTGAAACACCGCTTGGGTGTGGGCTGAAACATGCTGCTGCCGCGACGAGAGTCCCCGACCCAATCTCTGCCCGTCTCTCTCTGGTGCGCGGGAGACGATCCGGGGAAGTTTGCAGCAGGGAGTGACTTGAGGAGGGATAGATACACACATAAATAGACAGGGGCTGGAGGAAAAGGAGGCAGCGGCAGCCAGCGGTACCCAAAAGGGAGACACACACACGCACAACGCACACACTCACACAAAAAAAAGTTGCTGGGAGAAGTTTCCCTCCTGCAAGGAAAAGGCGGTCGCGCCCCCCCCCCCCTAAGTCCAAAGACAATCCATGGATGTGATCGGCCCCTTCACAAGTTGTGCAAACGATTTGTTAGTTCATGAGCCTAATTAGTGCTGGGATCACATAAACAGCTTCCTCTGAAGCCTGGTAAATGGCTTGATGATTGGTCGCTATTACTCGCCTTGAGGTTGAAGGGGGAGACTCTTTAAAGTGCGTCAGAGGGGAGGCGAGCGCCGGGCAGCGCCATCGGGAGGGATGGAGCCGCGGATCGGAGTGCGGCGGGAGCGCGCCCGCCAGCGCGGGGGAGCGCGCCGCGCCACCGCCCCCGCCCGGCCCCGCCCGGCCCCGCGGCCCTCCGCGGCCGCGCTGCCCTCCCTCCCCTGCCGCCGCTCGGAGAACAAGGTAGGCGGACGGGGATCGGGGGGGATGTGGGGGCTCAGCGGGACAGGAGATGGGGGGCCCTGCATCTCCTCGGGTGGGGGCAGAGGGGAGTTGGGCTGCTCCGCCAGCGCGACACCCCCGTCCCTGCCACCTCTCGGGTACTCTCAGCCCGGCGAGGTTACCTTGATCGGCCCCGGGGCGTCAGGGAGAGATGCCCCGCTTGGGGAAAGGTTTCGTTCCGGTGAGAGAACGGCTCGTCCTCCTGCTCCGAACTTATTTATTTCCCCTTGGCTCCTCCGCGCTGGCCGCACCGCGCGGTGCGCAGCACAAAGCGCGGGGCAGCCGCATCGTGCAAAGCTGGGACACGCCGGGCGCTCGCAGACGGGACAGGGGATCAAGTCTCCGGTTCCAGCCTTGTCCGTATTTTCGCGTTTACCTTTGGGTCCGGAGATGATTTTAGGGCTGAGTTCTCCTCCTCCCATTGGCTGGAGCTGCAGAATAATTATGATCACATCCTAATACTCTTGGCTGGTGCTTACTGTTTATTGGTAGTTAAGGATCTATTATCTATTCATCAGCCTCCCATTTTTGCCAATTACATTCTTCTAAAGTGAAGTACCAGCAGGTATTTTGCACATTTACAATTAATGATAAAAAAATCTGGCGTACTTTAAATCTATTACGCCGCTGTGTAATTTATCTTAAAGATGCAGAATTGCTAATGTAAATTAATGTTTCTGTTGAACCAAGGGATGGGGGGAGTCTTAAAACCAGTCTAGCGTTTCTTTCCTTCTCTCCCGGACGTTGTTTTCTATTTTCTTTCCACTTTATACACTAAAAACCCGTTACTTCTCTGCATTAAATTGGGCTAAAAAACAAATCGCCATCTAAATGGTTGTTTCCAGTAAAGGGCGAGGTGAATTCTTTTCTCCTTCCCCACTCTCTGCTAAAAGCATCTGTTCCCAGCTCGCCGATATTTTTAACACAACACCAAAACGAGGGGATAATGTAAGTGACAAAACAGTGTTGGGCAGGCAAAGATGCGGCTGTTCTTGCGCCTTTGTTTGAGGCCGTGTTTCCCTTTGTGTACCCCGCGCTGTGCGCACTTTGTGGAGGGAGAAGTTCACTTTCTGTAGGAAATGTAAATCTGATCTGCAGGCGTGGGGCGGCTGCACGTACAGACATCCAGAGCCACACGTGCGTGCGAGCGCAGAGCAAAGCGAGCTTTACACGGCGGGACTCGAGGCTTTGGGCACATTTTGCTGCGAGGTGCCGTTCTCCCGGGTCTCGCGCGTTTGGGAAAACCTTTCCTGCCCGAAGACACCAGAGTGCAGGGCTCCGGCCCCGCTGAGCTGAGAGAGCCGAGCAAGGGAGAGAAGGATTTCCCTTCAGCCCCACTCGTGTCCCTCGCGAATGGCCAGTATCTTAACTTTTTCAGTTCCCTCGCCCCTTCTCCGTGCAACTTTTTTCCCCTCAAGCGGCGGTCATTACTTCTGGAAAAGATCTGGGGTTATAGACACGAGCAAGGATGAGAAAGTGCCCTAAATAGGACGGGTGTTTGATGCGCTGATTTCTACTGGGGTTCCAGAGCACTGAATATGAAGAAAAATAAAAAAGAGAAAATTTTAAAAAAAGAGAGAGAGAGAGAAACTTCTCCTAGGAAGAACACTTCTGCATCTGCGTATTTACACTTCTCCGGGACTGAACAATGAATCTGAATTGGAAAAACTTCAACTCCTTTTTTCTTTTGCCTTTTTTTTTTCCTTTCCAGACATCCTGACATAATCACGGGGCTCCTTTGAAAACTGCATCGAGTAATTTAGCACTTGGGGAGGGAGGAATTATATCCGTTTGAAAAGAAACCTCACACACGCAGAACCTCCAAAACGATCGATAAATTTCCCTCGACCTTCTTTACCGCCGGGGAAATATCCTCTAGCCTGAAATCCCTCTCCGAAGAGGGGTCCCGTTGTTTTGGAGCTGAACGGAGGAGGCTGCGCTTGCAGCGGGGAGCTCTCCGCATCCAAGTCCGATTTTTTTTCGGGAACAGCGAGTGATCTCGGCCGCAGCACCCTGGAGGTCCGAGCCCTGCTCGCTGTCTGTGCTCGGTACAAACGAGCACATATCTGTGTGCATGTCGTGTGTGTGCGCGGGGACACATCCAGGCAGAGCAACCGCAAGCAGAGCCTGGAGAACACAAGCTTTCCCTGGGTTTTGTCAGAGATAAAACAGGCCGGGAGCAGTGAGAACAAAAACTAAAAGGACTCGGGATGGGATTTCCCGGAATTTTCCTCTTCTCCCTAAACTTTTGTATCATTCTCGCGCTCGTCGCCGTGGCCGTTTCGCTGGGCCTCTGAGCCCCAGCCCGGCCTGCCCCGGGAGCACCTCCCCAAGTCCCTCTCTTGAACTTTTCCTACCCAAGGTCTTGACAGGTTGCTCTCGCTGTCCTCTTGGCGTCTGCATGGAGAGAATCTGGCAGGGGCTCGGTTTCCAGCAATCCCCGATGTGCTCGGAGCGCAGCAGCCTCGCAGTCTCCCTCGGAGGGAGGGGTGCGCTCCGTTCGCAGTCAAATTACATGGCTGGCCTCGCAGGCACTAGCTCCGGATTTCCAAACTAACACTCATCTTTTAAAAGACGAGCCAAGAAGAAATTGCGAGGAAGGTCTCCGATGCGGGGACCTCGGGGTAAGACGGTTATTCATGGGCTAAAGCAGGCTGAGCTTTCGCGGATGTGGGGGTGGCAGTGAGAGAAGTTTCAGCCTCCCCTTAACTTTCTTTTCCAGGTGGGATCTCTCCCCCTTTTCTCCCTCCTGTCCCAGAGATTCATGCAGGGAGGAGAGGTGACCTAGGCAGGTCGTGTCTGGCGTGGGGCTGATGGAGTTTAAGGAGAGAGTGAAATCCCTGATTTAATTCTTTTCTGGACGCCCTAAACCCTACTCAGCATGTCTAAGCCTCCTGCGAATCCTCCGCAAAGCGCAGTGCTCGGCAGGAGTGACGGGCCGGGCCGGGCCGAGCCCGGCCGGGTTCCCAGGACCTGGGCCGGGCTCCGGGGCTGCGGGAGAGCCCGGGCCGGGCACCGCGGCCTCCGTCGAGCAGGTGGATTCCGTGGGCAGCCGGCCCCGAGCAGCCGGAGCCACGCGTGGACAGGGCCTTGCTCCCCGCTCATCCTGGGCTCCTGGGTGGGACGGACACACGGGATGCTTCCCGTGGACCTCCCCATCGAGGAGACCAGCCCTGAAAACCTCACCCCTCTATTTCGGGATCCCGTCTCAGCAGCAGAGAACCGGGACCGGGACTGGGAGCAGGAAAGGCCTCGCTGCCCGGATTCCTCTCACCGACCCGGTAGCAGCAATTGGGCAGAGCTGCTTTAGTTTTTTCCTTTTAAACGTTAATTCAGGGCCTCGTCCCTTCTCGCTCCCGAACCAGCGCTACTTGCGCGCTGCACAGCCCGGCCCCGCCGCGGTTCCGCGCGGTTCTTTTCATCCCGGGGGTGTCGGACTCGCCGTTCCAATACCCTGTCATTAACACGGGACTTCGGTAACCCCCGGCTTCACAAGCAAAGCCCTAACCCGCCAGACCCATCCGTGCCAGACCTTTCAAACATCAAGGGGGAAGCGGGAGGAAATACCCGCAGCTGCGTGCGGGCGCGGTGGGCAGCGCGGTACCGGGAGTGCGTGCGGCCGGGCCGGGACAAGCCGGGCCGAGCCGAGCCGAGCCGGGCCGCTCGGTGGCTGGGAGCGTGTCTGCCCGCCGCTCCTGCCGCTCCCGGTGCCGGTGCCGGCTCTGGTCCCGGTGCCGGTCTCGGTCCCGCCGGCTGCGCGGGGCGCGGGGCCGCGGGCGCGCATCCGCGGGGCGGCAGCGCCCCTGCCGGCCGCCGGCAGCTCCTCCCGCCCGCGGCCCCGCCGCCGGCAGCGGATCCCGGGCGGGCCCGGCCGCTCCCGAGCTCCCCGACCCCGTCAGAAAGCCACCAGGCCTCTTAATGTGTCTATTAATAAAAGTAATCAAGCCCTAAAGGGCTTTTTCTTTTCTTTTTAAACTTTTTCCTTTTTTTAAAATATTTTCGTTGTTGTTTTGTGCGGCGCAGCTCGCACGGAGAAAGCGCCACGCGTGTGTGTTCACGCACGTCCGCGCACACACGCACTCCAAACTCTCCCCGGTGAGCTGGCAGAGCGCTTGATTTGAGCTACGAACCGAGGGACCAGCCCATCTGAAATCCGTCCCTCCGGGGCAGCCACCGGAACAGCTGGATGCAAACGCTGCATCCGGCCCCTGAACTTATTCTCGCACTCTGACCAAAATCTTGGCTTGAGCCACGCCGTGTCCTGCGACTTCTCGTGCGTGATGCGGTACAAGCGAGAGGGCTTTGAAAAGGCGTCTGTCTTTCCTGCCCGCCTGTCCGGTTGACCCGCGGGCTCTGTCCCGAGGGGACAGGTCCTGTGGGGACTCCCGTGGGCTCGGAACCTCTGGCTTGTCGGCAGCGCGGTACCGCACGCCCGTGAGTTACAGCCAGTTTGCAGCTGTTGAGTGCTGAATTCATGGCAATACACGGGCTTTGCCCGGCACCGGCTACCTGGGCAAGCCCTGATTGTGTCCACCACGGGGGCTCTTCCGTGATGAAAGTTGGTCAGACTCACAAGAATTAAAAAAAAAAAAAAAAAAAAGAGCTAAAAGCAGAGGCAGAGTTGCAGGCCAGCCAGGGGCTGCAGGTGTCCGCACTCAGGATACCCCATGGGAAACCGCTCGTCTCGTATGGGAGCGAAAAGGTGTCCGAGCCCCCACTGCTGTGGAGGTTGCGTGGGAAGAACGTGCGGGAGATGCTTTTCCACCCGGTGCTTGTTTGTTTTAGTGGAGTACAGTGCATACCAAAGCAGAAACTCAGTGTCCACCGCGCAAACCCCCGCTCTGCACCTGGGCGGGCCGGGGGGACACGGGCGGACCCCGCGGGTGCGCAGCACTCGCTGCCCGGCGCGGTGCGGCGCGGAGCTGCTCTGCATTCCCGGCTCTTCTCGTTCCCCATCCCTCCTCCGATCACAGTGCTCCCCTTCAGTGCCGTGCTTTTCTTTGCAGCCGCGGGGCTCCGTCCTGCCCGGGGATCCCGCACGGCAGCCCCAGCATCGGCCCGGAGTGGCCGGGGGCAGGGAAAGACAATTCCCGGCGGGACAGATCCCGCCCGAGGAGGGGGCTGTAGTTGCGAACTTTCCTAAACTTTCCTCTGAACCCAGCTCACCGCTGTCCGTACGGGGATGGGGAAGAAGCGAGGGGAAGCAAACTAAATAATATCTTCAAAAGCAAAAGTTTTGTTTCTAAGGGGAATCAGAAAGCTACTATGTGATTTACCATGAGTTCTGCTCGGCACTTCTGGGTACTACTGAGATAATTTTACTTTCTCGTTCAGACATTCAATTTTGTGAATTATTCCATTTTAACTTGCTCCCAGAGAGCCCGATCCCGCGGACCCGACTTAATTTGCTTTGCATTTCACGAAGAGTTTTTCTGGGCAACGGAGAAAAGGTCACCTCTATTTTCCAGTGCCTCCTGACCTGGCTCGGAGGGAGCCTGGAACGAAGTCAGTTCTACTGGGGGTCATTTCTCTCTCCTCTCTTTGCCCCATGGTCGGGTCGGGGTTTTTTTTGGTGTTTAAGTTTTTTTATTATTATTATTATTATTTATTTTATGTGCGTACGTGAGTACACTCTTGTCCATCCTTTGGGGAAATTTGAGTTCGCAAAGAGTAGAGGGTTTTTCAGAGTGGTTCTCTCTGCATCCCCCCACAAGCCCCTCCATCCACCCGAATTATCTTTCTCCCGGAGACCTGCATGAGGCACAAAGAGTTCGCAGCGAAAGAGACCTATCAACTTCCAAATAACTCTCCAAGCTTCTAAAATTTAGCGACTAAATGTTAGTACATTGAAGTGTCATTGAGGACACTAATTAATACGTATTTCTTTTTAAAACCTGCAATTTCTTTTCGAGGATCTCAAGTACATAATCGCTTGTAACGGCATCCTGGAATACGAACATAAGGATACAGCTTTGATGCGCACACCCTCACTGAATTCCTTCATTTGCTAATGCCTTCCCAAATATTCAAGCTCACAGGGATGTGCACGCTGTGGAAGTCATACAGAGTGTAATAAAACAGAACTCCTAAAGCAAAATTAGCGGTTTCTCTGGATGTTCCAGGCCTCCGAAGCCCGGGGTTGCTTTTTTTTTTTTTTTATGCATAATGTATGTCAAACATAGACATGGGGGCTTTTGCTTGAACTCTGTGTGTGATTCCATGGGGTCACCGCTCCGTTATCTTGCTTCCATCTAACAACTTTTTCCATAGATAAGTTCCGAACTAAGAGTGCTTTTACAGACTAATATTCTTTTTGTCTTTCTTTCCTCTCTGAAACTGAAACAAAATAGAGAAAAGTCTTTTTTCGGAGTTTTAGAAAACTTCACCTCGGGGCAGTGCACAGATGAGGGAATACCTGGGCAGAGGTGCTGCCTTTCCCCGCATCCCTTCGCTGGCCATTCCCCTGGGGTGATGCAGGTCTCTCTCATCGTTTGTCCGGCTCTTCTCGCCGCAAGAACACCGGCAAAGGTCAGGCCCGCCTGCGCGCACCCTGCTCCGCGGGCGGACACCGCCCGGCCGTGCTGCTCGGTGCGCCCCGCTCCTCCACAGCCGCCAGATCTCACCCAGACACAGCGGTCGGTGTCAGGGCCGGGCTGGAATAGCCGCTGCCAGAGAGGAGAGCGAGCAGCGAGCAGCGAGCGCCGGCAGCGCTGCCCGGGCAGGGCTTGGCCCCGAGCCGGGGCTGGCCGGGCACGGAGCGGGTCCGGGGAGCTGCGGGGAACCCGGGACCCCGTTCCTCTCCCCGGCCGTGAAGGCTGAGGAGCAGCAGCCGGGAATCGAAAGTGACCCCCTCTCCTGACTCCTGCCAGGTCTGCGCTGTTTGATGCTGCGATCCAACGAAAGTCTGAACTTCAGCGATAATCTCCTCCATATGGGCAAAGAGAGCGCGCACACGGCGGTTCTCTCCACAAATCACCTACCTCCAATCAGTTTTCACTTTCCGCAAACTGTTACAGGGGGAATAAATAAAATGAAAATGAAAAGGAAGCGGGGAAAAAAATGCGATGGTAAAGAAAGTGGTTTTCTGACCGCAGGTCGGAGAAAGCAACCGGTGTCTCACCGCGCTCCGCGCACCGGCCAGGGGCGGGCGCGCTGCTCCGTCCGAGAGCCGCGGGTGTCCCGGAGAGGCAGCGGATGGTGCAGGCAGAGCAGGAGCCCGGACCTCCCTGTGGGAAGGAGTGCGTGCGGCTACGAGGGGTCTGCTCCGCAGGCAGCGCCGGTGCAGAGCCTGGCTGCTGAAAATCTGCTCTGCAGCTTCCCCGCGCCCCAGCACAGCGCAGCCAAGCCAAGGAGAGCTCTGTCCGCAGCTTCCCACACGGGCAGAGCGGGCAGCGGGGCCACCGTGGCGGGCAGGGGCAGGGTGGTGGCGAAGGGGGACGGCGTCAGGGAGAAAGGCCGCCCGGTCTCCTCTTCTCACCTCTCCGGGAGGTTAGCAGGGGTGGCTGGTTCTCCCCTTTTCTGTATTTCGGAGGAAGGGAGCGGGGAAGGAAGAGGACAAGCTTGCGGAGGGTTTGGGGAAGGTTGCAGCGGGCCGCGGTTTGACATTGCAGAGAGGAGCCGAGGCGACCCTCCCGGGGCAGCGGGGACCCTCGGAGTCAGTGTGATGTATTTTATACATTATTTTTTTTAAGGTTTCAGTGAAACTAGCAGTTTAATTTGTGTTTCGCTCCTTCCAGCCGAGCGAACATCCACGGGCGAGGATGTTTGCGGAGGTGGCAGATGGTTCTTCGCCTGCTTCCCCGTGCGAAGCGATCTTCCCAACTTAGGGCGCTTCCTTCCAAACGAGCAAACACGATGCGTTTGTTTGTTTGTTTATTTGATTGTTTGTTTGCCAGAGTTGCGCTGTTTTCCTGCTCGCAATTTGACCGTGGGCAGAGAAAACCGCTCCCGGCCATCGCCGCCGTGACGTTGAGCCAAGGAAATACTACAGGTGTTACTGCGGTGTGCGGGAATTAATTCTCCTTCCTCTCCCCCTCCTCCTTCCCCGAGTTATTTCCTAGCCTACCCAGATAGCTGGGAAAGGGTCCCATATACCCCGGAGCTGTAAATTGAGCGCTGAAATACTTGATCTCGCTGATCTTTGGAGAATTAAATCTGGCCTCATTTTACAGGAGGAAGCGAAGTCAATCTCGGAGGTTTTGCGAAGAAAGGCTGTTATTTCCTAGAGGATAGGCGTTTAAGTTGTTAAATATTAGTTTTTAATTACGTATTGTTCTTTTAAAAATAATATTTATACTTAGGTCCGTGAAGGTATTCAATTGAATTTTCAAGCCATCAGCTAAACCATTCTTTACACGCCTGACGGAAAATAGCCCATTGTACCAGCGCCCGGCTATGTTACATCAGCAGACGGCGCTTCAAGTGTACCCCATTGTCCCCCGCACCCTCAGAGGGGACACCGGGGCTTCACACGGACCTCGGGGGGAATCTCTGTCACAAACCTGGGCTGGGGACACGGCAGGGAGCAGGACACGCTCTGCAAAGCCATAGAGCGAAGGAACTAAAGGGCGAGAACTAGTGATAATGAATAAATAATTCGGGATTGAACGTGCCCGCGATGCCCGCGGTGATTAAGGAGCTGTCCCCTCCAGGTCCCCGAGGCTGGACGCATTTCCCCGCATTTCACAGGGACCTGGTGGCAGGGGGACCTTGCGGGGCCTCGTGTGCGGCCGAGCTGCGTGAGCAAGGCGGGACTGGCCGCACATCTGCGGGGGGACCCCGGATTAACCCCTTATCCCCCGCAGCGCCTCCCCCTCGGCTCCCCAGCTCCGTCCGGCGCACAGAAACACCGCGGCCGCTCGCGGTTTGCAAACACCTCCAACAGGAGGCTTTGCCCCCGCCACCAGAAGAGACCATTTTGTAAAATTACGGATTTGAGCTCCCTCCGGCCTCACCATGTCCCGGGCCAGGGCCCTGCCCGCCTCTGCAGAGGCCCAGAGACGAACCTGGGGTCTCCTGCAGTGGCCAGGGGGTCCGGCCATGGGGTGAACACGCTTTAAAACAGCGGGGCAGGCACCGCGCACCGCGCCCGCCGGGCTTGGAAGTCAAGTTTGTGGTTTGGAGCGGGTGGGTGAGGGATTTATTTCGGTGTGTAAATATTTCTGCTCTCCATAAACTTGAGGAGCGGACTAAAATGAGCACACGCGGTTCAGCATCTGTTTAGCTGGATGCATCTCACAGAGGAATATTGACTTTTCACCTCCCGATCCTAAATGGGAAATAAAAAGAGGTTGGTGTCCTCTATTGTGTTTGCGATTGCCTATCCCAGGATTAAAGAGATCTCCATTTTACTGGCTGCCTTTCATTTAACTGTTTAGAGACCAGAGATGGAAAATATTTGCCGAGAAGAAAAGAATAGCTGCATGGGATCATTTGCAATTCAGTGTGAAAAATATTCTACCAAACCCATTTCTATCCCAGTGCAGTTGAAAAAAAATAAAATAAAATAGGGCATAGCCGTCAACAGCCCATTCCACTCTGCTGGACAGCACGGAAAGTTTTAAGCAACTAAATTCCTAATGGGAGACAGCAGCGAACAGCACAATCATGTCTTTGACTAAACCATGTGGCAGCTTTAATTGCTAGAAATGCTGGTATTAGCTAAAATATTACCGTTTTGGTAAACGGGAGGCTTTCCAAGTATGGTGAACGGCGCAGCCTGGATAGACAGAGCCCAAAAGAAGCCTCAGCTTCAGGTGGCACAGCTGGAATTGCAGAGGAATGAGCACTTGGAAGGAAGTCAGGATAAAGGCAGAGCCGTTCAATGTAGCACGCAGGGTGTGTGCTCGAGAGAAGCAAACCCAGAAACAACTGCATTTCAAAGCGACAAAGAAATGAGCATCATTTATCTTCAAATACCATTTCATTATCGCTGCTACCATGGGCGGGACATGTTTTCGCACAAAAACATGCTTTGCAAAGCGTCAGCGGAGCTGGCCACCCTCGATCGCCCCCAGAGCGATGGTTTAGCTGGTGTGGAGAGCTCTGCCCAGCTCCGGGAGCAAATCAAGCCCTTCTCCCGGTGGCTGTGCCCAGCCCGCTCCGCAGGAGCCACAGCCGGACAGTGCCCACTTGTGGCTGACCTCGCTCGGAGCACACCTAAAGAGCCCCTGAGAGGCAGGAAACTCTGAAAACTCAATGTTTGCCTTGTCCAGAGCTGGTTCGTTCTTGCTGTGAACACCCCGAAATGCACAGAGAGGGAATTGCTGGAGCTGTGAATGCACTCTGTGCTGGAGCTGCATGTGAACACCCAGCACACCTGGAGCACTCTCATGGACCATCCCTGCACTGGGCACTGCAGTCATGCACAGTTCAGTGCAACTCTGATGCTAAAAGCCTCCCTGGACAAGGGTTTGGTTGTGGATAACTCATTTGCTTTGGAATATTATTTAGCGTACCCTGTCATGGACTAAGGATCAATTGTGCCACGCTCTTCTTCAGTGCACAGATGAAGATCCTTGGCACAGCAGTCTCAGTAAGAGGGCAAAGCAGGAGTCTGTGCCTTGAAAAAAGCCAAAAAAGAAAGAATCAACACTACAGTCAGGAATAGGTAAGAAATGGTGAAGCTGAGGACAAAAGGACACTCCTAACTCCAGTGTACTGATTATGAACTGTTTTCTACCGTGGATAAAGCCAGTGGTAAAATGTCTCTTGGTACTCAGAGTGCAAGATTAAACCACATTACATGTGGATGTAATGATTGCATTTAGCTCTCACACAGTATTTCTCATATGATTTTTTTCCTACAGCCTGAAACATGTGCATTGTCACACAGCACTGCACATTACCCAGTACAGAGGCAGAAACACCAAGAAGGTCGAAAAGCAGATCACAGGAGGAGCTGTAGAAGCAGGATGTGCAGCCACAGTGAAGGTGTTTCCTGTATGCAGTTTGGGAATTACATTGCAACACTTACTCTCTGTGCTTCTGCATCACTGTGGAAAATGCTTTGTCAATACACCCTACAGAAAATCTCCCTTCGTGCTTAGAACAATTAAATTGTCACCAAGTCATCAAAAAATGGCCATGTGAGTTCAGAGAAGGGAGCTTACCACTAAACTTACCACTTCTGACCATGATGCTTTATAACCTGGATCTGCAGTCAAAATGAAGAAAGAAAACTGACGCCTCAGAGGAAATCAGTCACATCAGATGATACACAGATGTGTTTAGATTGGTATCTTGATTTTTCCAGCTTTTCCACCAGACCCTGATTCCTCATTTGTTATCCTTAGGCTGGAGAGTCTCAGAGAAGGTGTGAGGAGCCGCAGCTTCCTCCTTCACTGTAATCAAAACCTGCCAGGGAAGCTCGCTAAAGTGAGTGAAAAGATAAAGTTCTTGCAGGAACACATCCACCCCAAGCTATCCTTCCTCTCCAGTGGTGTCTGACTGGAGACTGTGCCTAAGCCAAGGATGAGCTCCCCTTCAGTTCCAGGCACTATTCCTGCTGTCAGACACCTTTTGGAGAAGATGCAGAATGTCATTATTTCCCAGCAAACTGTTCCCTCAAGGCTTTCTGTTGGGCAACTTTCCTGAGCCAAAAACACGTCCTGCAATTCAGACCAGGAGCAATAGCAACTACCAAACAAACACACAGAACACACACAGGCAGTGAGATAAATGACTGGTCAGGCCTCTGCTGGGCAAATACTTTCAGATAGGTAGAGCTGTGCTATGTTACCTTCAAAAAGTTCATTAAAAGCTCCCCTGGAGCTGTGTTTTTTACCCACAGAAGTCAGTTTTCAGGTCACTCACCATGTAACCTGCTAGGTGCCAGCTGTGTTATTTGGCATTGCTGTTGTGCCAGGCAAGAGACAGAAACACAGAACAAAATGATGGTCCCTGCCCCAGAGCACTTCCAGTCTTAATCTAAGACGTGAAAAAGGGAAGCAAAAAATATAAAAAGGAAAAGAAAACAGCAGGTGGAGACAGGAAAGGGGAAAGAAAGGATGAGACAGGACTGATTAGTGTGATACTGAGCAGCCTCAACACAACAGCTGCTATCTGGCATCAAATTGTGCACATAAGTGATGGCTGGATGGGGCCTGCAGGGAGCTTGCCAGCACATTTTACCACACGAGCCATACGTTCTGTGTCACAACTGCCAAAAGCGCTCTGGGGCTGCAAGGATGGCTTGTGGCTGTGGCTTGGCAATGAGTCTAAGGAGGCAAGAGAGTGTGTCTTTCAACTGTGCTGATATGCCAAGAATAAAGGAAAAAAAATACAGGGAGGCTCTCAAGCTCGGTCCTTGTGGCGCTTTCATGAAAAGAAATGTTTGTTTATGACAAGAGAGCAAATTTGTGAATCACAAAACCTAAGTGGCAGCTTCCAGTGATGTGTAAGATCAGTTTGAAAGTCTTCTTCCCTGCACTATGTGCTCAGGCTGCAATTGCAGGCACAGTCACCTCGTGCTGACTGGCAGCCCACACAGTGCTTGGCAAGCCTGAGTTTTGAAGGGAGGCTGAGATCTGGGACCTCCTGGTTCCTGCAAGGAGCTGCCAGATGTTCACAGGAGGTTGTCTCACAGTGAGGGTCAGAGCTGGACTGCCCCAGTTTTTTAGGTTTTTATTTCCTTTTCTTTTCTTGAATGTATCTGGCACAATACACACCTCAGTCTGGAAACCTTGCCCCATATTAGGTTACACTTCTAGTTAAAAACTCATTCGTGTCAGTTTGAAAACCACACACTTCAAAATATAATGTGCTTGAACATTCTTTCTCTCCCCCTGTGCCCCATGGCCTCTAATTTAGTAGTTCTTTAAGAGCATCATGTGCTTGAACTTCGAGCTGCTCCCAGGCATCTAAAAAAAGTAATTGGAGTATTTAGGCTTTAAATGGATTCTCTTTTCAATCTAAATGGTATCACACATCAGAGATGTCAGTACGAGTGGTTGAAGAGAGATTAGAAATTCTCCTAAACAGTCTGGTAATTAAATCATTTATACATCCACATATTTGTTTGAAGAAGCTCTGGCTGCCCCAGGCCTCATCTCCTCTGTGCTCCCACCACCTCAGAGTGTGGGGTTTGCAAACCCATCCTGCCTGAAAGGTGTGTCAGCCCTGCTCTCAGCTGCTCACTTGGGATTTCTCAGGACTCTTCCCTGAAGGAATTCTACTTTCTCAACAGAAACTCACAAGCCTGACTGAAGGAATTAGCCACTAAAAAATCTTCAGGATTTATGCCTTCATCTTTTTATTCCTTTCATTCAGTATCTAGTGCCTATCAGCCATTGCAAATAGGAATATGGTAAGTAATGGCTAAACTGTGCTTCAAGTTCAGACTTGAGAGCTGTTGTTATAATTAAGGCATGCTAGTTATTTATCTTTTCAGTTTCTTTCTTAAAGCCCATGCATTATTATCTTCTCTGAAAAGAAGCACAAGCAGCAGCAGGAATGGTCCTGCTTCACGTGGGGTAATGGCTGGTACCACCACACAAAGTGGCTGAGGATGCACTGGCCTCAGCCCCTTGAGTGCCCCCTGCCTCTAGACAGGTTATCACTGCAAGGAGATTGCAGAAATTCCAGAACCACCTATTAATCTCAAAATAAGGCACACCTAAAATAGACTTCACTGGTTAGGAGTAGCCCAAACAACCTCTTCAATGTTCTTACCTATCAGCTTTACTTTCTTTCTTTAATTTGCTTACAGAGGGGCTGATGCATGGATGTGCTCACCTTCTGTTAGTGTTAACTTTGGAGAGCTCTGTGCTGGGACAATCCTGACACACAAGCAGAGATAGGCCTTTTTCCTACTCAAAATGTATCAAAAATACAGAGAGGCAATGCAAAAGTTTTCCCACCTTGTCATTGCACTCAGTCACATGGATGTGGAGCAGCAGCTCTTTTGCTAACTGCACCCTTCTCATTAGAGTAATTGCTCCCATAACTCAGAAATACACAGCCTCAAACACACGTGCCCAACCATAACAAAGGATAATGAGATTTTATGGTCACCAGCAGTGAATCAAATCATATCAGCTAAACCTTAGCAAACATCTTAAAAACATGACAGAATTCCTCTACTTTGTCACTATGTTCATCCCCCGCCCCTCCTGAACATGCCAGAATGAGATGCTGAACCTAAACAATGACCCACTCCTGGGTGGATTTTACATTCTGCAAGATCAGTTTCTTTGTGCTTGGGAAGGAGTGACTCACAGCAGCCCAGTAACCAGAGGTAATTATCCAATATACACGGTGACTCCAGCAGCTTTCCCAAGGGCACTTGTTCCACACCCTCTTCCACAGGGCACGGAGCAGCCACGTGCTTCTGACCAGATTTCAGGTATTTCATATAAAACACAGAGGTTTACAGCTGGCATGTCTTGGTCACCTGGGCTTGTGGCATGCACATCATCAAGGGAGAAAATCCCTTCACGTTTAGTGAAGTTTTAAAATCATGTTAATATTTTTTTATAAATTCCCCTGCCTTGTCCTGACCTTCTAGCACCAAAGTAGTCGTGTCCATGAATCCCAAGACCCAAGTGGCAGGGCATGTCAAACCATCTGTCTTTCAAGTGCCTGCAGCCTTTACATTTGCTGCTTTATTTTGTCTTTCTGAAAATGCTCTTCAATTAATTGAATTACTTTCAGTTATAAATCTAAGATAGAAAAATGAAATATTATGCAGATCTGGGTCTCCATCCTTCAAGTAGTACCCATATGCAAATTCCTTCCTCTTTCCAATCCCTGTTTATTCATAATTCTGCTGGATTTAAAGCAAAGGACCTTGCATGTGGTAGCACCAATCCACTGGTCACAATTCAAGGCAGCTGCAGATTTCCAAATTAAATACAATGTGGAAGTCCTTAAAACAAACAGAGACGCTTGGACTTGTAACACCAGAAGTGTTTGAGATTCCTTAAATACACACAACAGCTCATTCTTAGTGCTTCCAAAGCTTGCTGGAGGAAGTAGGGCTTGTCATTTAGTAGAGTAATTATAATGATTCATTATTATGATTATTAATTATAATCATATAATCACAGTAATGATTAATAATTATAGTCATTACTATTTATATTAGAAGAGATCCTAGAGGCCCCAGTCAGAATAGTGGGCTCCATTGTGCTTCTTAAGGTCAGGAGAGATGGTTAGGGCATCCTAAGGACGTGGGGACTGTGGGGAAGGACGCAGATCCTCCAGATCTGAGCACTGTGCTCAGTGCAAGGGGCACAGTGTGGAGGGGCAGCGCACGGGGTGGGAATGGAGATGTGCCACCCTCTCAGGAATGGGGTGTCAGAAGGCAGGCGGGGAATGGCAGTGGGACAATGGCAGGGGACACATGAAGTGGCAGTCACAGTTTGGAGAAGGGACCTGCAGTGGCAGTGTTTGTAAAACCCCTGTGTGCTTCTGTGCATGCCCTGGTGCTCCACTGTGTGACAAGCCTGTGCTTGCCTCAGGTGGGCTGCTGTGACAGGCACTGCCTAACTCCCCTGGTTTCCGGATCATCAGCTCACTCAGCTCATGTGGATGCACTGCTCTAGGTGTTTTCCTGCCCTGGCTTGGGAGGGATTTGCCCCATTCTCCCCTCTCTTCTCCAGCATCCTCCCCTTGTCTACATAGAATCATGAAATGTTTGGGTTGGAAGGGACATTGAAGCTCATCTCATTCCAACCCCCTGCCATGGAAAGGGACATCTTCCACTAGACCAGGTCTCTCCAAGCCCAGTCCAACCTGGAACCCTGGAATGGGGCATCTACAACTTCTCTGGGCAACCTGTGCCAGTGCCTCAACACCCTGACAGTAAATGATTTCCTCCTAACATTTAACCTAAACTTACCCATGTTCAGTTTGAAGCTGTTCTCCCTTGTGCTATCATTACATGCCCTTGTAAATAGTCCCTCCCCAACTCTCTTGTAGTTCCCCTTTCAACTTTGATTTAAACTTGGGGATTTTGAGATGTAATAACACCACCTATACTTGGATAAACATTATTTATATCATATATTACTAAGCAGGGGACAACCCTAACTTGCTATCTTGTCTGCCCAGCACTGCCTGCAGTAATTGCTGAGCCCATGACCCCCTGTAGCACATTTTGTTCACTCCTGCAATTTACTCACTGCAGCAGTTAAACACAGTGCACATTAATGAAATAGTCAAATTCTGCATGCTCAGAACCCTCCTGAAGCGAGGGTACTACTACAATTAATGGGGCTAATCGTAAGTCTAAAGATAAGTGTGTATAACCCTCTGAAAGATAAAGTCCTTGGCCTCTTGTTCTGTCTGTACATAAATTGCTGCTTTCTTGCCACCTCCTTGTACATGTTTGAAGATGTAAGAGAAGAGAGCTCAGCATCCAGTGCTGTGATTTCTCCGTTCTTCTCCAGGCTGCTCCTAAACTCAAATTTCTCTGTTCCTCCAGTCTAGTCTCAAATTTCTTGGTTAACCAATAAAAGGTATTTGCAATGTTCTATTTAGAGACTACAGGACATATTCAACTACTGAATTGTGAGCCAGGCCAACTTGAAGAGCTTTAGGGATGTTATAGAAGCAAGGAACAAAATCCCTTTGTAAATTGTGTGAAAACCCTTCACTTCAAAACGCTGGGGAATATAAAAATTGGTTATGCTTTATACATCTTCCCCCAACTCCCCCAGACAGGGGAATGCACAGGTGAAAATATTGTTATTATCAAACACTGAAAAGTTGATCTCCTCTTGCACAGGTAGATCTGCTGCAAACCTCTTTAGGCAAGTTGATGAAATTCTATCTGGCACGTGCTCCATGACACAGTTAGAAGAACAAACCAGGAGCAGCCCTGGAAGTGTCCTTGTTCTTTCAGAAAAGCAAGAAAAGGGCCCAGCTGATGCTCAGGTACAGCTGTTTTCCTATCTGCAGGACACTGATGCTGTTGCACAGTGTGATAAAACATTTAGGGGATTATTTTGATACTGCAAGGTTTTACATCCCTAAGAATTCTCAGTAAAAACGTCCACAGAAAAAAAAAATCTGAGGCTAAAAAAATAAGTTTGGAAATGACGAAGTTAAATCCTTCTTATGCTCCAGTCCCTGAATACATGATCACAGATGTGTGTCAAAGAAGGAGCAGGGTGGAGCTGGATGCTCCAAGTGAGTGAGTTCTGGTGGAGCCTTGTCTGATTCACTCCAAAGGCTGGATGGTATGCACTCCACGAGACATGTGGCTGCCCAGCAAACAATGAGCGTAAAAATAAAACCTGAGCAGCTGCCTCATTTGCTAAGCATGTCCATCTTGTACATTGAGCAAGCCTGGGTTTCTGTGCGGAGGAAAAAAGCCCCATCTGATGGTATTAGCTATATATATACACACTGCATGTGGATACATCAATATCGGATGCTTTCTAAGGCTGGGATATGTCCTGGACTCCAGACAGATACAAGAAGAAAAGACATCTTAGAGAATATTGCATTTTTGGCAACATGTGCTGGCTCAAAGGAATTGTAAAGGAAGTAAATTAAATAGTACTAAGAATGTGTATATTTATAGCACTTTTCATACAAGGATCCCAAAACACCTCTCAAAAAATTAAGCTTCACAACATTGCTGTGATCTAAGTAACAAGCATCACTTTTTTCCTAATGTATGAAGTGAATCAGAAAAAGACAAGGTAATTTAACCAGACCATCAAGAGCAAGAAAGTCTGCATTTTAGGCTCAGATTTTAACTCTTAGCCAAACTGTCTTCTGTGAAGACATACAGGGAAGCTATTGATTTTCATGCTTCCTTGCTCTTCTCCAACAATCCAGCACAGT
Organism: Camarhynchus parvulus; assembly: GCF_901933205.1. Lineage (NCBI taxonomy): Eukaryota > Metazoa > Chordata > Aves > Passeriformes > Thraupidae > Camarhynchus > Camarhynchus parvulus. Next base: position 28,989,304 of record NC_044576.1, on the reverse strand, counting down.
GCTCAGGCATATGGTTAACTTAAGGCCATTGACTGTTGGCTTATGTTTCTGAAAAAACCTTTTGGCATGAAGTACACACAGTTTTGAGGAAAGAAAAAAGAAGTAGGTTTATAGGAGCATTGGTCATTTTACCAACTGTGCCTAGAATTTCCTGGACGTTATAAATGTTCAGCCGAATCCCCAGTGTCGGATTGTATTAAAAGACTGTCCTCAGGAAGGAACATTCCAAATTTCCGTGAGCTTTGCCAGTTTCCAATGATTTGATGTTTATTTGAGCTATTGTACAAAGTTTTCTGTTGAGTCAGATCATTCAGGACTAGCTGCTGGGACCACAGAGTGTCAGCAGAATATAATTCATCTGCGGCTGATGGCAGCACGGTTTATTGGATGGGTAGTGCTTCTTCAGGCAGAGATACCACCAGGACATTTGGTGGGGTTTATTTCCTGTTAAAACAGAAATCAAGCATTCTGTTGCCCCCTTGCTTGCTTGTTGGATCTCTTTAGGGTGTGGAGAAATACCTGTAGCATCTTTCTGGGGTGAAAGAGGGAGGGAGAAGCAGTATCCTGATTTTAAAGAATGTTCTCAGTATGCTTTTTTTCTGTATCATCCCTGCTGCCTTAGTCTTTTGTAGGCTTTTTGTCTTTTTTTATCTTCATGCTTCCCACATACACACACACACACCTGCTGAACCTCTGCCTTTTCAGTCTATTCCCTCAGACTGCATGAAGTACCAAGCTCTTTTTCTCCATAATAGAAGAAATACCTACCAAGATTATGCCTTGCTTTTGTGGTATGAACTACAGTTGAACAAAACTTCCCAGCTGCACAGTGAGACCAAGTCTTTGAGCTCACATGTGCTTTCTGTGAAAACAGCTCGCCCAGAAACGTAAAGCAAGAAAATTTTTTATTTTTTCTTCTTTTTTTTTTTGTGACCGGTCCTCAAAAGTAGCTGTGCACGGAGGTCTAATTAGCTTTTAACTCTGTAGATGGGACATCTTGGCTTCAAGATAGAGCCTGTGTTGACTTAATTACTTAGATCTTAAGCTGTGCAAGGCTCTTGGTGCTTGTGTAGTACCTGGTAGTGCTGGAACTGGGCTGAAGTTCCTCAGCAAGACCTCAATGCAAATAATGAATGAAGCTGCACAAGAGGACTTTGAGTGACTCGTTCTGAACCACGAGATGTTTGGACTGCAAATAAAGGAGGATATGTGGGATATAATCTGCTGTTGAGCTGTAGCACAATTCCTGTTAACTCTGAGCCTGACACAGCCAGAACAATAGCAGGCTATAGATTTTGTTTCTGTCCCTGACATTTACTAAGCACTGCAAGACTAAAACATTTTGAAGGTTATATCCAATGTCTTGCAGAACGAATGACAAATGTCAACCCTTACACTCTCACAAGATCTGAGCAGGAATAAGACAACTCTATAGACTGAGGCAAGTTTATTATTACAAATACCTTATTAAATCTAAATGGTAATGGCATTCCAATTAGCTCATTGTTAGAAATCTTTCATGTTTGACTTTCATTTAGACTGATTACGGGAATAATGCAGACCCTGTATAAGTAATTGGCACAAAATAAAAGCATTTGAGCTGCAAAAACCCTCCTAGAGGCTGTGCTCTTTAAAAAAAAATAAATAAAAGCTTCCTATCTTTCCCAGCTCATGAGCTCTCTCTGTTCACCATAATAATGAGACAACCCATTGAGTCTCCTGTGGGCCTGGTGGTATCAGAGCTCCCTTTTTACCTAGCCCTCTCTTCTCAGAAGCTGTAGGGGGGCTCCTTCTCTTTTACTCTCCACCATCCTATTCTCTGCTCCCTTCATCACAAGCCTTGGCACTGTTTTATTGATCCTGCCCAACTGTGGATTCTTTCACACCCAGATCACAGGCTAGCCTCTGTCTCTCCCACACCCTCCTCCTCCTCCTAACAGCCCTGCTGCTCTTTCCAGACAGGCAGCTGGGAACTTGCCTTTCTCCCCTGGCTCCCTGCTCCTTGGAGAGAAAAAGTGTTTCCTCTTGCAGCAGAGCCTCTGAGAGCTGGACAGAGACTCTTGGTGACTCCTCACAGCAGCTTTCTGCTTGCTTCCTTCAGAGGGCACAATGTGACAAGGGACTTTTTCAATTCTTTCTGCACACTGGGGTGGAGATTTTCCCTTCTCCCCCTGGTAGAAGGAGGTGTGGAGTAAGAGCATCTCCCTCTGGCCATGAGGAAGGTGAGAGCACAGCCCTTGCAGAGCTCAGCCAGGCTGGCGGGTCCTGTCATTCCCCCATCAGTGGAATTCCAGCAGGGCAAGGGTGCACCAAGCCTGGAGAACCTGGCTTATAATTTTGTGTAGGCTGAGGAGGAAGCATCCCATTCCAAGAGACGCTGGTTTTGGGGAAAGGCACCAAAAGCCACTGCCTGGAGCCCCAGCTCGTTAGGTTAAGAGAAGGAGCAGCAGGAGATACTTGGTGAAGCATCATCCCTGCCAGCCCTCCCTTCCTCCTCTGACTAATCTGGTGCCAGCCCTGGCGTGTTTCTGGGCACAGAAGCTGCAGTAAAGTAATCCATGCAGGGAAGATTTCCTGCTCTTTGGTCTGGGTGTGCACATCCATGTCACCCTGCCCTGCGCCAGGGCCAGCACATCCCCAAAGCTTTTGCCCCTTCCCACCCCAGTGTGGGTGAGAAGGGCACACAGAGCAGGGGGCTCTGGGGGTCTGAGACACACTCCAGCCCCTTCCCCAGCGCTGAGGTCAGGCTGGGAGCAGGGCTCTGGCTTGCAGCTTCCTGGCAGTGCAGACACAGCATGTGCTGTCCGTATGACGGCGCCAGGAAAGGTCTCTGGTGTGGGAAAGGCCAGCAGCTCCTACTTAGGAACTCTTTGCCTTCTGCAGGGCTCTGCAGGGGGAGCTAGGAGTTACAAGTAAGCAGCAGCAGCGGCAGCAGGGCTTTGGGAAAAACTGGGGAAGTCGGTGGGAGCAGCAGGCAGCTGTAGAGGAGCAGGAAAGTGAGAGCTGGGCTGAGATGTGCCTGGCTGCTGCTGGAGGGGAGCAGGGCTCATGGCACACAGGGGCTGGGCTCACTGGGCACTGCAGAGGGCCAAGAAAGGTCCTTCCATTCCTGGAGGATCTCAAGACTGAGATGAACAAGGCCCTGAGCCACCTGGTCTGCATTCAGTGTTGACCCCACTCTGAGGTGGAGCTGAGGCTGCAGAGCTCCAGAGATCCCTTTTGCCAGTAGTTGCACGTCTGAATATTGGGAATGCCTGTTTGGTTCTGTCCATTTGGTGAAATTTCATTTCTGACAGGGCTGATCTAACAATACCTTCCACTGCTGGAACTGAGAATCCTGCCCATGCAGGAGGGCTGGGTGCTGGTGGTGCTCACTGCACAACCAGCCCACAGATCTGTAAATCAGTCTGGTAATTCTTGGCATTTGGTCTCCTGGAGTGTCTCTCTAGGGCTGGTGACCCTTTGCCTGCTGGTAGAATCTCTTCCCTCATTCCTCTTGCCTGTTATGGACTGGCAGGTGACTCTCCTGATGAAATTAGGGAAGATTTACATGGACTTCCATAGGAGATTCTGGAATTTCAAAGGTCCCTAGGCAGTGATGTGGACTTCTGGAATTAGTGGACTTTTCATATTGGCTGGATCATGATCTGGTACAAAACCCACTGATGTTCTACACTTGATCTACTGTAACCAAGTATCACAATCTTGTTATGAATTAGTTACTTTAAAACAAAAAGCAGCAAATTATGAAGCAACTGGCTCAAAAAGCTGTGACAGGGGAAATGTTGACAAGTAATGGGCACATGACTAAATAAAATGTATAGTTAAGCATGTGCTTAATTACTTTTCTGGACGGATTATGGGTACTTTCTTGAAGTGAAATGAAAATTTCTCCATGGCTGAAGCATATAAACAGACCTGTGCAAGAGATCCTGTATTGTGTGAATAAGAAATACTCCCATGGATGGCTAAGTTTTAAATTGACTCTGGTTTTTATGGGACTCTTTGAACCAGAAACCACAACAGAACTTTTAATACTAAGCTGGCAGCAATTTGCTGTATTGTCAGGCCTATTTATCCTGCCTTTGTGTTTGTAACTGGGCTGTATCTACTTGTCACATTAAAATAACCAAGAGTTCACTTTTGTGTGTTTGAGCCATTCCATGAGGTACACGAGGATCAGAGCCTTGTTATCTGTCTGCAGCAATAAAGATGAAAAATCTGCTGACATCCCCAACAAGCTGTAAACCAAGTTGTTTAACAAGGTTTGTTTTGATGCTCAGAATCACCATGTTGTCACTGCTAATTAGGAACTTTCACTTCAGGTGAAGCCTTGGATGTGTCCAAAGTGATCTGCAACAATGGGTCTGGAGCTGGTGACTGGCTTAATAGCTACAAAATTCTTCTGAATAACCCTACTTACACTTCTGTCTATAAGGTTAGCCAGAAAGGAAATTATGCAGAGTAAATTTTCTCTGTTTAAAACCCATAAGCCTTACAAATTATATTTACATTTAATTAAAAAGTAGACACATTAACCTTTTTTTTCCCGCACTTTTTTTTTTTTCTCTCAGATTCTGCAGTGGGTCAAAATTTCTCTGCAAGATATTTAATGATAATCTTTTTATAAATAATAAGATAGTTAGACAGGGTTGCCTTTAACCCCAGGTCTTGATTTGTAAGTTTAATCAGTTTCCAAACATATTATTAAGAATTGTGAACACACAAAAAAAAAAAAAAAAAGAGAGAGAGAAGAAAGAATTGAGGTGCCTTAATAATACCCAGGAGTGATAACTGTTCCATCCCACAGAGCTGGATGAATTCCCTGCGTAGCCCTTGAAATTCACCCTACTTATCTGTTGCAGAATTAAATCACCTCCTTATCTCAGCTGTATATCCATACTGCACTCTTTATCACAGAATATATGCTCTGTCAACATCCTGAAATTTATATCCAGAGTGATTTGTGATTTTGGTATCTGGATTTTGACATGAAGCTAATTTGGCTTGTGATTTCTTTGTTTATTCCATGTCACCCACTAAGAAGAATATTTAATTTGAAAAACAAAACAAAACAAAACAATTTTAGGCCTCTAAACATTAGATTCCCCAAGTTTCCATGAATTTCAAGCACTGCTCAGGTATCAGACAGCCCTGTCCTCTGCATACACCAGTTTGGAGCCGCGGTTTCCGAGGGAGCTGCAGGAAACGACACATAAAACAAATCCCAAGGAGATCTTTTAGATTAGGAACAAAACTTTGTTCACAGGTGACAGCAGCCCACCAGGACACTGCTGTCCCTAAGCTCTGCACTGCTAAATTAGCACCATGTGAGCCAAATTAGGCTTTTTTGGGATCAAAGTAATAAAGAGGAGAGGAGTGAATGTATTGCTCATAACAAGCGAGTTCAAATGAGAAAGATGAGATAATCAGGCCAGAGGGAGGTGAAAGAGGGAATTCTGATGATTATAGTTATTTGGAAATCCAGTGGAGGGAGGATCCCTGTGGCTGAAAAACGTTTCCACACCTACAATTTGTGGAGGATGAGGTTTTGGTGGTGACTGCTTCTTTGATGTCTTTTCTTTTCCCCGCCTTTATCTAAGCTTCACTTGGGCCTCAACCAGCAGCTTGCTCCCAGGTGAGGTTAATTCCTAGATGCTGTGAGGAGCTATCAGCTGACTTCTTAAACCACTGTTTAATTAGCAGTGGCATTACATTTTCAGAATGGGAGCATGTACACAAAGGGCTGGAGTTATAAATGACTCTAACAGAGGATAATCTACAGAGAGACCAGGAGAAGATGCATTAATGCAGTGCCCAGACATGCCCATGCATTGTGCTCAAAGCTGCCCCAGTGATGAGTGTGTATGTGGGATATTTGACTAAAGGCTCACATAGCACAAAACAAAATAAAGCAAATAGAGGGAGGTAAAGAGGAAGGAAAAAATAAGACTTAATTCCCCAAGCCATTACATCACCTGCAAATTCAGACATCAGTAGCCTTTCACTGGAGATGCAGCTGTACAAAAATTAGGCAGGAGGTTTCCCTACGTGCAGTGTGAAATAAAGAAATACACAAATATAGAAATAAAATAAATATGAAATAAAGAAATACACAGGCAGGAGCCTGTACTGCCACCATGAACAAACTTCACAATACATCATTTCCAAATCAAAGTAATTTACCACGAAGTCAAAATAAAATCCTTTTTATTTCTTTCTTTTTTTCCTGTAGCTCCAGAGCCACTTTGGAAAATCTTGATTAGCTGATGACTATGAAAAATGTTTTTTCTTCCTGCACCAATGGAACCCCTTACTAAATATCAGGTTTAGAGAAACACATTGAGTAATAATCCCACCTCCCTATGCCTCAATTTCCACTTGATAAAACCAAGACAGCTCAGAGTAAAAAGCCACTTAGAGAAACAAACCAAACCTGAACAGTTGTGTGTGAAAACCAAAATTGAACGGTTTGAGCAGCTCCAGACCTGACATTGCAGCTTCTCTGTGGCAAAAGGAAAGAAAGGGCATGATGGGATCATCAAATCTTTCTTTGCAGAAGTCACAGGTAGGCCAGAGATTTGTGAAAATTTGTTCACTAAGTGAAACAAGGATATTTGGATAAGTTATGATGGCTCTGGCTGTCAGTAAACTAGGCACAAATTAAAATACTATTTATGAGGAAAACCAACATATTTGATGAGCAGTATTTTAGCAAAATGGATCTTCAAAAATGAAATATCCTCATGAGCACTTCACAGGTTTTTGCCCTTTTCTCAGAAGAGCAAACATGGCATTATTGTGTTTTAGGAACCACAGAATCCCAGGATCAATGAGGCTGGAAAAGATCTCTGAGATCATCAAGCCCAACCCATGACCCAACACCACCTTGTCAGCCTGAGTGCCACATCCAGTCTTTTCTTAAACACCTCCAGGGATGGAGACTCCACCACCTCCCTGGGCAGCCCACTCCAATGCCAAACCCCCCATTCTGAGAAGGAAATCCTTCTAATGTCCAACCTAAACTTCTCCTGGCACAGCTTAGGGCAGGGTCCTTTTGTCCTGTCACTGGTTGCCTGGGAGGAGAGGCCAACCCCACCTGGCTCCAACCTCCTGCCAGGATCTCAGATGTCCTGAAAAAACATAAATTTCTCATTTACAGCTTGGAGGTCCATCCATGTTTTCCACAGCAAGTCATGAAAATAGCACCACCCTTGTAATCTTTCCACCAGGAAAGGGGATTTTGTCCAAAGTATAGAAAGAGCAGTGAGCAACCTGAGTGCCTTCAGGGATCCAACCCCAGTGACTCCTGAAGCGTTTAGCAGAGGAGCAGCTGGCACAAGTTGGGTGTGCAAGATGGACAATTGCCCGTGGGACAGGGCAGGGCTGGTGTTAGTGGTGACCAAAAATGCAACTGAATGAGTCACGGATTGAAATGCTCAGAGGTACAGAACTGTGCTGGGCTCTGATCCTTGGAGCAGCACAGGGGTAAAATGCCCAGTCTTTGCAGAGGGGTTAAGCAGTGCAAAGCAACTTAGCCTGGTCGAAAAGCAAACAACAACAACAACTTTGTCCATGTGTAAAGCTTGAAGCAGAAAAGATGCTATTTGGCACTCCAGAGCTGAGGCAGACCCCTCTTGACAAGCCAGGCCCCACAGAATTTCCCATCACTTATAAAAATTCATGTGTTACTTAAGAATTAGATATTATAACTACTATTCAATATTATTCTCTGAATTACAAGCAGGGGGGTTGAAGTTGTGGGCAACCCACAGGCCAATTAAATTTCAAGAGGAGCAAGCTTCCAGACTTCTAGAGCTGTTTCTATTTGCTCTGCATGGAGTGCTCCTGTCTGGCTGAGTGATACATGGAGCTAGGGTGACAGCCTGTGGCAAAACAGAAGAATTTCAATATCTTAATCCTTTTGATTCCCACTTGCTTTTGATATTTTCTTCACTTCCTGCTTGTCAGACAAAGGTGTTTATGTTGTGGTTGCTGCCATTACCTCTGGTTTGAAGAATGGGAAATTGCCATCCTCTCTCCCGCTGTGTTCTCCCAGGTCTTCTTTGTTGGTGTTTTTGGGTGCTGCACAAACTAAAAACCCATTTGACAAAATGGTGCTGCTCCTGGCTGCACAACCTGAAGAAAATAATCTTATGTAGGTCTTTGTAAGGATGACACCAGGGATGGCTGGTTGGTTCCTTTTGACTCCAACAAGAGGAGCAATGGAGCAGCCTCAGTCTCAGTCCTGCTTTTTTCATGTTTTCCTGCTCCTTCATCAATGAGATGGAACTTAGTTAAAGCCATCTCATGCTGAGGTCTTCTATTTGCCAGGGCAGAACCCATCAAAGTTAAGAGACAGGCAGGAGTTTCTGCACTTCTAAGAACACTTTAGGCAATTTTTATTTGCAAAATATTTTTTTTTGGAGGCAGGTTTTTCTTCTAGAATCATAGAATAGCCTGGGATGGAAGTGGCCTTAAAGATTACTTAGTTCCAACTCCCATGATGTGGACAGGAATGTCTTTCACTAGATCTGGTTGCTCAGAGCCCCATCCAGCCTGACTGTGAACACTTCCAGGGATGGGGCAAACACTTCCAGGGATGGGGCAGATCTGCTGCTGCTTCTTTCTCTTTAGCAGTAGAGTTTTTTGGGCTTTTTAAAAAAGTATATTCTCTCTATACTCTACCCAAATTAATAAAATAAATTTTCTTTAAAGTGACACGAAATGAGTCACAGATGCTGTTGCCCTTTTACAGGTTGCAGAAATCACCCATTACAGTTCTTTTAATTTATCAGTGAGGGAAAATAAGACGGCCTCTTGCTCCCTTGGCAGTAATAATCAGAAACAGTCTATTTGGAGCTTAATTTATCCCAAATACGTACTGATAGTTGCAATGAAGAATATGTGACCTCTCTGGGAGTCACCAGTGGACAGAAGGTGGATAGCTTTTATAAAACCACCTTTAATAAAAAAGAGTGTTATATTGTGTATGCTTGGTGGGGTATTTAAGCATATGGTTTCCATATCAGGAGTGAAGATGGCAAACACATGCTCCACCTTCCCAAAAACCTTTCTTATGTTCATCACTCCTTGCAAAAAAAAAGAAAGCTGTGAGGGTTTGTTTTGTTTTATTTGTTTTATTTTTATTTTGCAACTCTGATTATATGGGAGAGCTGAAGTAATTCCACAAGGAAGGTTAAACTTGTATCTCATCCACTTGTTGTTTTCCTGTTGGAAGAGAGGTGATGGAATCTGCCCGTAGGTTCTGCCTGGTCCCGGTGGGATCCCTCAGGGAAGGATCATGCCAAAAATTGAGGATCTGCTGTGGCTCTGGGGACCTGAGCAGATCCCAGCTCTGGGCACATCCCTGGCTGTGGATCCCGGATTTGTCTGTGCCCAGCCCCAGCCCGGGCTCAGCATCCTGGGATTTGTCCGTGTCCAGCCCGGGCACAGCATCCCCGCGTTTATCTGTGCCCAGCCCGGGCACAGCATCCCGGGTTTGTCCATGCCCATCCCGGCTCAGCATCCCGGGTTTGTCCATGCCCATCCCGGCTCAGCATTCCCGGATTTGTCCCTGCCCATCCCAGCACAGCATCCCCGGGTTTGTCCCTGCCCATCCCAGCACAGCATCCCCGGGATTTGTCCGTGCCCATCCCAGCACAGCATCCCCGGGTTTGTCCCTGCCCATCCCAGCACAGCATCCCCGGGTTTGTCCCTGCCCATCCCAGCACAGCATCCCCGGGATTTGTCCGTGCCCATCCCGGCTCAGCATCCCGGGTTTGTCCCTGCCCATCCCAGCACAGCATCCCCGGGTTTGTCCGTGCCCAGCCCGGCTCAGCATCCCCGGGTTTGTCCGTGCCCATCCAGGCTCAGCATCCCCGGGTTTGTCCGTGCCCAGCCCGGCTCAGCATCCCCGGGTTTGTCCGTGCCCAGCCAGGCTCAGCATCCCCGGGTTTGTCCGTGCCCAGCCCGGCTCAGCATCCCCGGGTTTGTCCGTGCCCAGCCCGGCTCAGCATCCCCGGGTTTGTCCGTGCCCAGCCAGGCTCAGCATCCCCGGCGCAGGCGGCGCTCGCTGCGGGCCGGGCGGGTCCCGGGGCCGCCGCCGCCCTCCGGAGCAGGGCTGTTCGGCCTCTCGGTGATAAATCTCGCGGTCCCCTCGCTTTTTCGTCACTCGCCTAATCCCGTGCCCCCCTTTCATGTGCGGTAATTGCGAGCAGCTGCCGGCGCGGCCCGGCCGCGCAGCGCGCAGAGACAGAACAATGGCAACAGCTGTTTCATTTCGCCTCGGGCAGCGCTTCCTGCTCAGTCTGCATCTGCCCTTCTGGGTCCAATTTGTGCTCCTGGGCTGTTGCTGGGGTTTTTTTTTCCCTGTGACCCCGTTGAGGAGGGATTTGGAGGAGGACACGCTCCAGCCGGGACGCTCTGCCCGTGGCCGGGGGCAAAGGGAGAGAGGGATGCCGTGCCTATTCAAATGGAAATAATAACTAATGTCATTGGTGGAAAAAACCCCAACACCCTGAAGTTATACAAATGAGCAGTAAGGCTGGGCTGAGGTGCGAGGTGGGCAGCCCTCAGGGCATCCATTCCCTGTGGGAAGCTGGGTGGCCAAGGGGCAGCTGGGGCTGGCTGGTCATGGAATCACAGAATCACAGAAGGATTTGGGTTGAAGGGACCTCAGAAATCCCTTGGTTCCGTGCCCCCTGCCATGGGCAGGGACACCTCCCACTGTCCCAGTTGCTCCAAGCCCCATCCAGCCTGGCCTGGAACATTCCCAGGGATGGGGCAGCCACAGCTGCTCTGGGTAACCTGTGCCGGGGCCTCACCACCCTCACAGGAAAGGATTTATTCCTCATATCTAATCCAAATCTACCCTCCTTCAGCGTCAAGCCATTCCCACTTGTCCTATCACTGCATACCCCTGTAAAGAGTCCCTGTCCAGCTTTCCTAGGGCTGCTTTAGGTCAGCCAGGACCCACACAATCTTTGCAGTCCCCAGAGAGCACAGCCCACACTGGTGGTGGCCTTTAGGGTCCCTTTAAGTCCCTGCTCAGTCTCCCAATTCTGTGATTTCCTGATTCCTCAACAATCATGGCCTGGGCAAAGGGAAGCAAATGGTCCCAGCACTTCCAGGCAAAAAGAGAGGTGATTTAGGCTGGAACCCACAAGTGTTTAGGACCAGGAGTGAGCCTTGTTAAACTGTGGGCTTATTTAAAGGTCTGGAGCTGCTCAGGATGTTTCTTTTGAGTCAGATACACACTCAGGATCTGCAGGATCAGCCTTTTATGCTTCACCTTTTAATATGAATCCTTCCTTCCCTCCCTTCTGGTTTTTTTCCCCTGAGAAAGTGGCTGCATTCTTTCCTGAGTTAATTGTATCTTTCTGGGTTGGATAAGACATATCTCATTAGAGGGGGAGAGAGATTTAATGTGAACTCCAAGCTGCCTTCTCCATGCTACAGAAAAGAAATCCCTAATCAGCACAGTATATATTTTGTATAATTGCTCTTTGACATTCCCTCTTTGCTTGCTAATTAAAGTGAAAGAAAACGGTGGTGGAACATTCCAGTGTGTTTTTCTAGGACAAGAAAAACTAAACTTCTCCTTTGTTTATAAATACAGGCTATTCCAAGGGCCCAGCAAATTGGATATTTTCACAGGCACGCTGCTGAAATTTATTATTATTTTCCTTTGGAGCCTGGCACTGAGCACATCTGCAGCTGAGGATCAGCTTTGCAGTGATGTAAATGGCTCGGTGGAGTCACCCAGTCACAGCCAGGTGACAGCCTTGGGGCAGGTGATGCTGTGTGTCTGCTGGGAAGCGAGGGAAGGGCTGTGTCCTCCTGCACTCTATGAATGTAGTTTAGAGTAAAACACTCACTTCTGTTTAGTGAAATATTTAATTTTTCTTTCAAGAATGAAAATTATAGCAATAAAAAGTAAGCTAAGTTTAAACAGCAGCATAGATCTGCAGCTACTGCTGATTATTTCTAGTGTTCTGGAGACTGTGTCATGATTTTTTTCCAGTATTGCTCAATCAGAAAAGGCTTGTTTCCTCATCTGTCATGGACATATTTTATGAAAAATCCTTTTGCTAGGACCTTTTCTCCTGAGAAGCTGAGAGGCCTCAGAAACAAAATGCAAACAATAATTATCTGCTGCTGTGGAATGTGGCAAGTGCATCTGTAATTGGTGTCATGTGGATGTTTTTAATTAATGGCCAATCACAGACCAGCTGTCTCAGACTCTCTGGTCAGTCACAAGATTTTCTGATCATTCCTTTCTATTCCTTGCTAGCCTTTTGATGAAATCCTTTCTTCTATTCTTTTAGTGTAGTTTTAATATATAATTTTCTTTTAATATAATATATATCATAAAATAATAAATCAGCCTTCTGAAACATGGAGTCAAGATTCTCATCTCATCCCTCATCCTGGGACCCTTGTGAATACCACCACACTCATCCCATCAGGTTTGTGTATTTATTTGTTTGGTTTTTTTCCCTATAAGCAAGTTCTTGTCAGGGGAGATGCTGCCAGGGCATCACTTCTCTCAATGGGATCTCCTGCATCACAAGGCTGACACTTGGCATCTTTTTGACATGCGTGAGAATTCATTGAAATTCTTCCATCACACAACAAAGAGATGAAAATGTACTGGTTCAGCTAAGGAAAATTAATGGTAATATGCATTTCATGTGGCCTTGGCATGAGGTTTACCCAAGGTGTTATTCCATGCCCCTGTCCATGTGTTCCCAGCCCTCAGTCAGAGCTGTGCAGCACAAGGCTGTCCCCCTGTCCTGCTGATGGTGTCACCCTCTGCCCAGCCCACTCTGGGCCACATCAGCCCTGCCCTGAGCCACCAGGCCACGCTGCCTTGTTTGATCACACCTCTGTTGTGATGACATCAGATCACATCATAGGCCCCTGGAAAAGACCCAGAAGGGCACTCAAAGCTGCTGATCCCACAGGGGAGCCAGAGTAACTGGTTGCTGACAGATTTATAGGTTTCAGTCCAATTAAAGTGCTGTTTATTGCCTTAAGAAGGGGCCTGTTTGTTTCTAATTTTAGAAGTCAGTTTGGGAAGTGACTACCTTGGCAGCAAGTTGTGAGTTTGGGACCTGAAATTTTCCAATAGCACTACTGTTGTTATTAACTAATGAGTATTATTAATAACTATTTGGCCTTGGACATCATTCTTACATGGCAGGGCAGGAATTCAGGACCCAGAGAACAACAACAAAATTACTTTTGCTGTGAAAGTGTTCAGCTTTGCTTCTCTCATCACAAATGACATCTGCTTTGACCAGGACTGGATTTGTGTCCAGTTTCTCTTGCTTTCCACCCTTCCTGTCACTCTTCTCAGCTTTTTGATCAGCATGACAGCAGCCATCACCCCCAAAGGTGATGTGCCAGGTCAGGAGCAGCCAGCACTGGTTTGGGACATGCACTTGGTGTTTGAACCTGTTGCTCCTCTTCCTTGCACACCTTCTCTTCTGATTGCTCAAATTTATCCATTTCATTTATTCATGTTAAAGAGGGAGAGAAGTTTCAAGCTAAAAAAAGGGTACATTGGTGTAAATGATCAAGTCTATCTCTGGCCAGCAGTTATGGCAAATTTGGATAAATAAGAAGTGCAGAAATAACAAATCTTGTTTGAGAATGAAGCTAGAGCTGGAATGGGGATGTATTAGTTCTGTTCACAAGTTGGTGCAGTTTTGATGTGTGGTTGTGGGAAAGCCACTTGGATGTCAGCTTTCCTGCTATCTAGAAAACCTGGAGTGAGGAATGGTCATAAAACTGGGCCGTTTATTTGTGCAGTACTTTCAGAGCCCTTGGCGAAAGGTGCTGGATAGCTGCACGCTTCCCTGTGGTTTATTAAACACACATTGATCACCGCTGACCAAAGGCAGCGACGCGTTTCCAGCAGGAGGAGACCCAACCCAAACACAGGATCCTCACGTTTCCAGACCTTGGAGAGGTCCACGTGCTGAACTCAGACCCAGAGCTGGCGCTGCTGCAGAAAGCAGAATGAAAACCACAAGTCTCCATGCAAGCCTTGAAGTCTCAGTGAGGAGACAGGGGCTTAACCCCATCTCCTGCCTGGTGGTTCTTAATCACCTGTAGGAATGTGACATTCCCAAAAAGCTTGGGGTGATAAAAGGTTCATTGCCAGAACCCATTGAGATGTACCTTTCCTTCTCCCCTGAATCATCTGTGACAATACTTTAGCTGGGTTCTGAAAGCGTAGGGGAAAGAAAAAAGATGAAAGGGAACCTGAATCAACACTATCTCCTGTGATAGAAAGGGCTTTAAAAATGCCTGAAGATCTCTTTGATTGCACACTGTTTGGGCCATATGCCATCCTGTTATTACATATCCATGTATTGGAGAGGTCACTGATATTCTGTTGAAAATAAATTTTTTCTTTCGGCCAAATCCAGGGGTATTTTTAGCAGAAAAATAAAAGGCTGAAATTATTAAATTACATTTTTTTCCCCTCAAATGATCCCTTCCTCCCCTAGGTAGAGAAAAGCAGATATTTTATGAGAAAATTTTGAGCTAAGTAGAATATAAATATCTGCTAAAATGTATTTGAAGTCAACTTTTTGCCTATGGCTATTCTTTTTGTATAACATACAGTAACTCCTCAGGACCCTCTCTTCTGTAAACAGGATTATTACTAAAAATATACTAGAAAGTAAGAATGCCAGAAGGGGGAAATGTAAATTCACCATTTTCTTTTATCCTAGCCAGATCACTTCATTGGGCTAATAGCCAGGAAGGCTCAAGTACAAATGGATCCTGCACAGACCACACCAGATGGAAAAGATCTGAGCTGGGCAAAAAGCTCTTTGCTGGAAGTTGTACTTTTGGGTGAAATAATTTCAGAAAGGTAGAGCATTAGGCAAAGGAGCACCTCCATCCTTTGGAGACATTTTTGTGCTGTTTCAAAGGAAAAGTTGTGCATTCTTGCTTGTGTTGTCATGGATGTATATTCTTTCTAGCTCCATGAAAATCTTCCTTCTCCGGTGAGGTTGGGTCTGTGCTACTAAGGGAACCTCCAGTGAGGCTGGGTCTGTGCCTCACTGCACAGAGGTGTCTGCCCCTGCCCTCCCTGCAGGCTGTGGGCTCATTTCAGAGCAGGTCTGTAGGGACCTGCCACCTTTGTCACATTTAGAGGTGCAGGAGGAAGGGGGAGGCAGCAGTGGTGGAGAATCAGGGTGAATCTCTTGCTTTCAAGCACCTCTAACCTCCCTCTGATGAGTTAATGCTTTTACAGCCCTGGAAAAAATTAATGAGATGATCCATGACATCAGGTTTCCTTGGGATTTCAATGCAAGATGCTGTATGCTTTTAACTGGAGCTCAATGGAAAAAAATGTTCCTATGCATCAGGAACTCTTGGGCAAGTGACTGGATTCACTGTTTTACACTGTTTGCTGCCCTGTCCTGCTGTGCTGTCACTGAGATGCCTCAGTGCGCTCTCAAAAGCAGGGGAAGTCAACACCAAGAGGCAGAGCAACAACAAAAGCCCCATTTTCCAGGGGCAGAGGAAAGAACTGTTCCAGCAGCAGCAATTCACAGTCCCAACAGGAATGCAGCACTTAGGCCTGGTAATGGAGCATATTTTCAGAACATATCCAATATATCCCAACATGTATTTTCACAACAGAATCCACTATCTGGGCATGGCATTAATGCACAGAGCCTGTGTCATGCTCACAGTGAAACAGGGTGAATTCTGTTCCCCACACACCCCTGACATGGGCTGAGGTTCCAAACTGAATCCCTTTGTAATACCAGTGGACAAAAGGGATCCCAGAAGATGCTAACACACTGAGCCTCTGCAGTAAAGACCTTCTAAGTAAAATCCAGGCTCCTTTTCCTGCTTAAAACCAGTGTAACTGAAAATACAAAGAGTCACAACTCATAGAAGTCACTTAAATCTGCAGCTGATGCTTCTGAGCCTTTCTGGGCACCTCTTAATATGACACAAATCCTGCTGACAGGTAACCGTGGGCACAGAGCTGTCCCTGTCTAAACCAAATCTGGATTAGACACGAGTTCTTGTGTTAAATACTTAGGAACATTGCTTAAACAAGTCTCTCCACAGCTCTTGGGAAGCAAAAAAAGCAAGCCTGTTTCTGCCCTTCTTCTATCAAAGACAGAATGGACAGCCAGGCAGTGTTTTCCTTGGAGCTGAAGGCCAGAGGCAGCTGAACATGCCCAGAGCAGCCCTGCACCCCTGTCATGCAGGCAGGGCTCTGAGTGTGTGCACTGGGCTTCCCTGCAAGTGTTGGAATGTTGGGGCACACAAGACAGGTGATGGACTTTGGACCTGGCTAACAGAAGAGATTTGATAACAGGATGCCTTGGCAAAAGCAAAAGGAACTTTGAAAATTAGACCTGGATTGTGAGAAGATGAAATCAAACGGGTTTACCGGAAAAAGAAAATCCCCTTAAACTCTGCAAGCAAGAGATCTGGTTATATGCATACGTTTGTGTTTGTGATTTCAACCTAATCACTGTAGTACACATCACTAGTCTCCCTGAAATAGCACATAAGTGTTTGTATCCCACAATAAAATGGGATTCTGATCAGTGAGTCAGTCTCCCCGTCTCTCTCCATCTCTGAAGCAAGGATGGCCAAAGGGCAGAGCTGGCACTGGGATGCCCAGACTTTGCACAGGCTGTGCCAGGATCCAGCGTGCCCATGGCCAGGAGGGAGCTGCTGTGGGAGCCTGGGCTCGAGAGAGGGAAGCAGCTCTCAGTGGGGTGATCAAGCAGTGGCCCCTGCACTGGAAATGAAGTTTACAAACCCCTGAGCTCTTACGTCAAATAAAATACCTGGCTCAGCTGGGCTTTGCTGGCTGACCAAGGTGCCTGTGCTGATTTGTTTCAAATACCAAGTACCAAACCATGCTAATATGTAAAAAAGTGCAGCTTACATTTGTCACAGACACGTTTTATGGAAAATCCTTTCGTTTGGATTTTTCTCCTGAGAAGCTGAGAGGCCTCAGGAACAAAATGTAAACAATGGTTATCTGCTGCTGTGGAATGCAACAGGTGCATCTGTGATTGGTCTCATGGGGTTGTTTCTAATTAATGGCCAATCACAGTCAGCTGTTTCAGACTGTCTGGTCAGTCACAAGATTTTATATTCATTCCATTTTTTCCTATTCCTTTCAATCCTTCTGATGAAATCCTTTCTTCTATCCTTTTAGTATAGTTTTAATATAATATATATAATAAAAAAATAAATCAGCCTTCTGAAAAAAGGAGTCAGATTCTCTTCTCTTCCATCATCCTGGGACCCCTGTGAACACCACCACATACATTCACGCTGTGCTGTCTAGTCAGCTGGAAATGTGGGAAGGTTTCCAAGTGAGGTAGAAGCTGAAATCCTTTTATACATGGAAAAAACTCATCTTTCAAGGGAAAGACCCAGGTATGACCAAATGGGAGGCGTGCTGTTCTTTAGCCAGATTCAGCAGAAATTAATGAAACCTGGCTTAAAAGGCCCAAAAATACAATGTGATTCTACACCTTTCCTTTTTACCCAGGTGCTGTCCACCTTCTCCAGCGTCTTTCCCTGCCCCCCTTTCCTCCTCAAGAGAGAAATGTAGCTCCATGTACCATGGCCTGTTGGATGTCTCAGGCACTGCTGACTAAAATAAAAACCTTATTATTTTTCTGCCCTTTTTTTTTCTCTGTTTCAATATTAAATGCCAGGGAGATTGGTAAAGATTTCAGAAAAACAAATTGACATTTGGCCTAATAAAACATTGTACACAGTTTTTCCTTTCTGCTTTGACTTGGCAGAAGAGTGCGTGAAAGCTCAGAGAAGAAATATTCCATTTAAATATTCCATTTTTCCTGGAGGGAGGCAGGAATCCATTAACATACAGTGCTGGAGCACAATATCCTGATATGCCCTTAAAAACTGACACAAAAATGCGAGATCTGTACATTAAAATTAAATTCAGAAATCACAAATGTCGTGGTGGTAGCAGCTCTTCTAAGATTTATTGTTGTCAGCTCCCACAGCTTTTTCATGTCATATACAACATTTCCTTTTAAAGCTCCATCTGAGGGAAACATGCAATCAAGAGAAAGTCTTAGATTTGTGTTTTTAAAGGAGGTGTTTTTTGAGAAAGGTATATTTTAAAATGGTAAAAATGCACCTTCAGAAGGGAAATTAGGCATAGCCACAAATTTATCATTAAGCTAATCACACATGTTTGTGGATTTCACTCTTTTCTCTTTAAAACATTTTGGTATTGGCAGTCTCAGAAAATTACCTCTCAGCTTTTTGCTTTGGGGCCATGCAGTGAATGAACAAACCTCCCCACCCCTTTGCAGCCTGGTTTCTCCACCCCAAGAGCTGAGTTGGCCCCCAGGCCAATTTTTATCTCTCTCTCTCTCCCAGATGACAGCTCAGGGTTCTCTCAGGGTCTCTGGCGTGGTGTCCCTGAGCTCAGTGCCCTCTGCTCCAGCCCAGCCCCTCAGCACAACCCACTGGGTGCTGCCACCATTCTCCACCTACTAAATAATGGGGATGAGCTAAGAGGAAATCAACATTTCCTTGGTACCTTCCAGGAGAGGAGGGCTGGCTCTGCCTGCAAGCAGCCCTTCCCCACTGCTAAAAATGCTGGGCTTCTGCAGGAGCTGCAAAATGGCGTTTTATCAACCCAATAGCTCAGAGGGTCAAAACCTCCCGTGACGGCTCTCAGCAAATTTCTGTGGCAAACTGGAGGGGGGAAGAGAATAAAATTAATGTTACTACTGAAATAAATGACAGAAGGCATTGTGGTTTTATTCCCTAAAATCATCCACTTCTCAGCTTACTGGGCACTGCCAGTTTACCATAGAGCAGATGGCTGCCATTTTGCATGGCTTTGGCTCTGCAAGTTGATGATACAGGGTTTTTTTACAGGCTTTACAGGCTACACAGCATTAGCCAGGGCAGAACCCTGGAAGATGATAAAAGGCTTGAAGTAAAAAAAAATGTTGATAATTTTTAACCTTCATAGCTGGAAATGGGCCAGTGCCATGGCTTTGGCAAGACCTGTGGCTCTCTAATTTGGGAGCAGGAGTGGAAATTACAGCAGCAGCAAGCAAGAAGCCCAGTGGATGTAAAGGAACTGAGCTGTTCTTCCTGGAAAATAGAATTAAAAAGTAAGGATTGAAAAAATTTAAGGTCCTGCCTCTGAGCCCAGAGGAGCAAAGCCAAGAAGTGCAGGAGCAGGGATTGCAGTGTGAGATGGAGATTTGCTCCCATCAGTTCCCAGAGGAATGAGGAGAAGAGACCCCGAATGCAGCCCTTGAGAGGGGAGCACAAGGCACCCCTGCGAGCTGCTCCAGCTGAATTCCAGGGCTGGGGAAGCCAATCCTGCTCTCTGCCCAGTCAGCAGAGGACACTGCACTGCAGCATCTGCCACGCTCCTTCAGTTTGACATTAAAAATAGGGCACAGACAGGAGTGTCAGAAGAAAAACTGCTTTTACGTCTGTCTGCACTGAGTGAGCGTGTAAACAGCTACTGGAACCCAGCAGAGGAGGGCTGTCAGCCTGGCAGAGGCTCGGTCAGACTTTCAGCTGATGTAAATCAGGAGGACTCCGTTATTAGCACTGAGCTGGCTCACAGCAGCTGAGGCTCTAGCTGAGCCACTGAAGTGGTAAATAGTGCTGACAGCAAGCTGTGGCTTCAACAACCTTAAATGAACTCCATTAAGTGCTCATTTCTGAAGAGAATGTTGTTGAAACCTGGAAATAAGTCTTTCAAAGGTTTAACATATTTGTCTGTTGTAGAGGGGTTTATTTTGAAACCAGATGCACTGAGCAGCTCAGCGTTGCTCCACATGGCAGCAGAGGCAGCGTAGCAGGGATGGATCCTGCTCTCTCCTTCCTGCTGAAATTGGAAGTAACCTCTGCAGAGGCAATGTCATCACATTAGTGTCAGTGGGACCAGAGGTAGGGCAAGTGTGAGTAATTCCTTCCAGGGAGATGGAGATGATGACAGCCTAAAACCTATCTGAATAATTGAAAAATGTTGGTGATGTTGCTTTCTTGGAAATAAAACTGGCACACGTTCCACAGAAAACTCAAAGTAGCTGAAACAATTGATCATGACAGGATTGAGTGAAGAAATGAAACAGACTCTGTGGGTTTGAGCGACTCACAGGCACTTTTAGTAAAAGGCAGAGTGGGCAGGGGCAGAATCAGGCAGCAAAAACCTGGAGAGAGCAACTTAGGGTGAAGTTTGCCACATGGGTCAGGCAGGGGAGAGCTCAGCAGGTGGGGCTGGCCACACCAGGAGCAGGGACGGGGCTTCATGCAAGGGATCATCCCAAGAGACTGGCGTGCCACACAAATCACAGCACCAGGCTGGAGATAGCAAAGGGCTTTCCCTGCCTTGATTTCTCAAGTTCTTGGTTAAGATGTGCCTGCATCATATTTTTAAAGGAGTGAATTTCACTGCAGCTGTGCCGAGGGAGAAGTGCTGCTGGTGCTCCTAACCCTGGCAGTGGGGTGGTCAGAGCTGCTCAGGGAGCACTGCAGAGGTTTTGGGTAAAGCAGCCACCGCCTGGAGCAGCCAGAGGAAAGCAGAGTGGTGGGAACAGAGTGAACACATCCATTTCCATGTGAGGCTCCACCTTCTCCTCATAACCAGCAGCCCCCAGGGGCCAGGGGAGGCTTTGTGGTTCAGGGGATGCAGTGCTGGGTGGATGGTTGGACTCTGGATGGTTTGAAGGTCCTTTCTAACCTTGATGATGGTTCTACATAAATATTTTTCACAAGTCAGGCAGCAGAAGGTGAATTGGCTTCTAGTGCCCTGCTTGACTCTAGTGCTGGTTCATTCAAGTGCCACAGCCTTTAAGAGAGATGTTGGAAAAGAAGCTGGCTGCCTGGGATCACAATAGAGTGAGTGGACATGTTCCATCACTGCATTCATGCTCCTCACTAGCCCACATTCAATTCCTTGGCCAGACCCAGCAAAGGACAGAGGCATCTCCAAGAAGAATTTCAATAGAATTCCAGAGAATTACAATGGAATTACACAACAGCACAGAAGATATAATTTATTGGTTATTATGGCTTGTATTTTGTGGATTCAAAAAAAAACTCAGCTGAGTGTAAATACTCCAAAAGCCATCAGAGTCCTTTCTCTCTCTGAGAAAAAAAAAAACACCCAAAACCCCAAAATCCCAAAACCCCAAAAACCCAAACAGGCACACACAAAGCTCTACTCAGTGTATTGTTGTTTGTTCATTCAACAATCCTTCAAAAGTGACACACAGATGTGTCAGCAACAAGTTGTTCTTATCTCAGAGAGGTTTCACTGCAGAGTCAGGCTGGAGAAAACACAAACCATCAGCTAGAGGAAAGAACAGGTGACAGAGGAGGTTTTGCTCAGACTGCAGGATCTGCTTTTTCTCTCTTTCTGCCATTCCCAGCACAATTGTGGCCCTTGGCTCTTGGGCTTGACTACAGTAGAAATTACAAACACCAACAACACAATAAGGTCTAAGATATTTTAAGGTTGGTTGTCTGGAGGAAACCATTAGGCATCCATCATGTGGCAGTGTGAACACAAGCTCTGTATGCCTCAGACTGGGAGGTTTTTTGGTGAGTTTTCAAAATTTTCAACTGAAATATGCAGTTAAAATGGCATGTCAGTTATCTCTGCGTTATTGATGCTGTTTTTCACACTACAGGCATATTTATTGATGGGGAATCATAAATACTTTTTTTTATCCTGCTTTACACTGCATAAGGACAGAGACATTTCTTTGATTATGAAAGCCTGGTTTGGTTTTGTTTTGTCCCCCCTCCCAATTTCTTGTTGACATGAATAGTCTTTGTCTTTTCTTTTCCCATGTTGCTGGAGGATGGTAGCAAAACCATTGATGGATTTGGACCAGCAACACCATTTAAAGACTGGGAAGGGATGAAGAAAGTCTCATTCTTCACTACTGAGGACTGATACTAATTCACCAGCTAATCCATAGCACCAACTTTGCTGCAACAGTTGCAGGGATTCCAGACACAAATGAGCCACTAAATGATAAAAAGTCTTTAACTTGATCAAATGAGAACAAAGAATAAGTCATCTCATGCAGATTCCCATATTAGATCTTAGAAAATATATTTGCCTGTCTTGTAGCAAAGACCATCATGTGACTATGCATTGCACAGAAAAATATCTTTATCTTACAGTAGGCAAGTATTGCAGCTAAATTATTTTTGATCATTCTCAGTGAATATGAAATCAATAAAAAAGATCCTGTCAATCAAATAGAAGATTGTAGGTTTTTAGTGAGCCTTCAAATGTAGATGTCCAGCATCCTGTCAAAACCATGAAACAAAATAATAAAAAGATCAGTCACAAGCTACATGGACAATCAATACTGAAATGTGACAGCTTTTAATCAGGGGATATTTTAAAAAGCCTTGGGAGATGGAAAAAAAATGAAAGAAAGAAAAAAGAAAAGTGTTTAATTGCAAGAGCAATGTCTGGCACTTGGGAAGTTGAAATCAACTTCTGAAATCCAGCTTCCCAAAAGCAAGTATGTCAGAGTTAGGCTGCTGTTAAACAACAGAGTTTGTAGCACTCTTAGATTACCACTGAGATACAGGACCTGTTTATTTAAGTGAATTCATGTGGTTTAGTGTACTTTCTATGCTCAAAGTCCAATAAGGAGAATGAAGTACCCCATTCAGAGAATTCCATTCAGACCTATGGCACAGCACCACCTGCAAACAAAACCTTCCTGACCACAACCTCTCAACAAACACAACAAACAGCTACCCTAAAGCTATTACAGTGCAGAGGCAGCCAGTTCCCCAAATCTGAACAGTTCCAGAGAAGATAAAATCATCCAAGCCAACTGTTACTTTGCATTAAATTTCCCTTAGGCAATTATTGCCATACCAGAGTATGTTTGGGGGTTTTTTAAACAGTTTTGTACAACTCTGAATCTCCCTCCAGAGCTCCAGCACATCCTGCACTGCACACAGGATGCTGGGGTGATGGGTTGGGCTGGAGCTCTTGTTGTGCATGCCCCAGGAGCAGCTGGCACACGGGGGCTGGCTGTTGCTGAATGGGCACTGGGAGCAGCTGGGATGGAAACAGAGGTGCTCTTGCCATTCAGTCAGCTCCTCAGGAGCAGTGCTTTGGCACCTGAGACGTGCTGCTTGCTCTTTCATGTGACCCCATGGGACAGCTCCCTCTCATGAGAAGTCACAGAATCACAGCATCACAGGGTTGGAAGAGATTTTTAAGATCCTTGAGTCCAGCCCAGCCCCAGCACCTCAACCAAAACCTGGCACCCAGTGCGACATCCAGGCTTTGTTGGGAGACTGGAGAGCTCCCAACAAAGCCATTCCAGAACTTTCTCACCCTTTCTGTGAAAAACCTTTTCCTGCTATCCAACCTGCATTTCCCTTGAGGCTGTGTGCTCTGGCTGTGTCAGTGCTGCTGGAGAAAGAGCCCAGCCCCAGCTGAGCACAGGCACCTTTCAGGAGCTGTGAGAGTGATGAGGGCAGCCCTGAGTCTCCTTTTCTCCAGGCTGAACACCCCCAGCTCCCTCAGGGGCTCCTCTCAGGGTTTGTGTTCCCAGCCCCTCTCCAAACTGGATTTGTTGTGTCAGACTCCAGCTGGGAGTTCCTTGGAGCACACACAGCCAGAGCTCCTTCCCAAAGCCAAGGAGGGAGAGCCATGGTGTGCAGTGAGGGAAGGGATGCAGGGCTGGGACTGTGCTGCAGGAAATTCTCCAGCTAAACCACCATCTTCTGTACATGATTGATTGCCTGTGCTAAGCTCATTCAAGGGAGTATTTTTCCAAATAAGAGGATTTTTGCTTTCAGATTAAGTGATTTCTAGATGATTTTACCCATAGCAAATCAGCAGGGGGTGAGTTTAGTTGCGTTTTGCCTGCTCCAGAGAAAGAGAAGCTCACTCTTCTGAAAATCATCCACTAAATTAATGAAGACATGAATCTACATTAGGATGAACTTATTTAGCTTATTAAAGCCTCTCTCAGATCATTTCCCTCTGTGTGTCTCTACATCACAGGCTCTTCTGTTTGTAATTTCCAAAGCTGAAAAAAGGGGATATTTTATCTTTTTTTAGGGGTTACCCTCAGCTTTTAGCAGCCAGAAGCAATATATACAGTAGTCAGCCTAAAATCCCATAGCAAGATTAAAGACCATGCTGTATGCCATTATTACAATAATGACAATTTCACCTCACTCATCAAGCATAATCTGAGGTGTGTGCCACTGTTAGCAAGGAAGGAAGAACCTAAATGTGATGCCAGTTTATGTTCTGCTGTGTTGGACTTATTACTGGAATCTTTGTTTTATAAAGTTTTGGCTAGGATCATTCTTACTCTCCTGAGGGAAATAAAATCTTTTGTCAATGCCAGTTTCTCTGACTCCCATTGTTTTCACTGTCTTTGGGAACAGATCCTTGTTTTTTTTCTTTATTTTTTAATTCTCTTTTACATCCTCCTATCTAGTGAATAGTCTGATGCAAGAGATCAGCAAAGGGAAACTGCATTGATGGAAAATAAGGAAGTTAAAAAAAAATTACAGAGGCCATTTCAGGAGAAAGCAGAACAATTTTCTGTAGAATGAAGATGCACACTGTTCTTTTATCCTGAAAGACACCCACAATTTTTCTGCTGTTATTGGGCTGAGGTTCCCCAAGTAGGAAAAACAAGAAAAAAAATGGAGGGCGACATAAATGACACATTCTAATCTGTGGTTCAGTTGTGCAGCCTCTCACACCTCTCTCCCCATAAAGAGGACACAATGGAGATACCTGTGAGCAAACTTGCCTTAAAAAGACCGTTAAGTAAAACAGAATAAGAACTTCAGCATTGCAATTAACTCCAATTAACCACATTCTCACGACAGAGATTGTTTGAATTTACAGTGTGGGCAAATTAGGTTCCTTCTAGAAATTTCTGGATGAAAAAAGAAAAATAACATTGTTTTGCATTCATTCAGCACCTGGTATTCCTGGGTTGAACAGAATTTTAGAAATGAGCTGTCATAAATTCTGTAGCCCTATAAATTCCCGTGGGTGGAGAGTGACTTTTAGCCAGCAGTCCAAGGACTCCTGGCAGTGGTGCAGATGCTCCAGCCCTGCAGAGCTGCCAGTCTCACCCAAAGAGGAGTGGGATGCCCCTGGTCCTGTGGGGTTTTAGTGCAGAGCATGGACCCACAGGGGTGCAGGAAGCTCCTTGGCTGCTCTCCTCCACAGCACTTTGTGTTTAGTGACCTCGCTTTGATAACTTTTTTCCTTTGCTTTTTTAAGACACCTTTTCCCCAGCTACACTTCAGTCAAATCCCAGCTTCTACATGAAGTTTTGCACCAAACTGAGGGAAAGCACCAAGATAATCTATTTGTAATAAAATACTTTTCCCTCTCTTTAGTAAACTTAGTGGTTCCCTGTAAAAACAAACTCTTTAGTTACTCAGGTGTGACTAGTCACCATATTAAATCGCCATATTTCCTCCTCAGTGTAATAATACATTTATGTTAAATTGCATTTTAGAACAACTTCTCTTGCTGACATTTAATTTTGCACAGGAGTAACACTATCATAAAACAACACAGGTGTAAAAATATTACATTTTTAGTAATTATGTACTGTCCATTACTACTAAAAACTAGTAAAACTATCAATATTTCTCAAAATTGCCTGGAATTACTAAGTTTAAATATTTAAGAGGAATCATCTAAGGGCTATGTTGCAGCACAAATGTGTGCCAGCTACACTTGACCTCTTGCTGAGGCATTTTTTTAAGGTGAAATTAAACTTTTGAAGAGGTAACCAGCGTATTTTAACACTGTAATGTTAACAAGGCTGAGATACAGCTCAGTTCAATGCAGGAGAGCATCAGGAGATGGAGAGAGAAAGACGATTCACAGGTTTGGTGAATGCCATTTTGACAGTTTTGTGTCTTTGGCTTTCATATGTTCTTTTGGCCTCCCAAATGAAGCTCAGATTCTTCCAACAGGAACAACTATCACTGCAGTACCTTTTGGTTCTTGTAGTTGGGGTGTTTTCTTTATTTTGATAATTCTGGCCTGGACTGAGAAACCTTCCCCAGGTATTGTTAGAACCAATGTGGTTGCCCTATCCTGACCAAAAGAGAAAGTTTATAATTTGGAGAAGCAGCAATAAAGACATTCCTCCAAATAAAAGGGCTTTACTGATTTTTTCCCCAGCAATTTTTATTTCCAAATGCACATGCCCTTGTAGGACCTGACCCAAACATGTCAAAGTCCTCTGGGTGGATTTTTCCAATTGAACGTCAGCCAGGTGAACGCTGGATGTTTAAAGCTGAACAAATCCTGAGGTTGCTGTTCTGGTCCATTGAGCAAGAGAGAAGCAACCATGACTCACCTGCTGTAGGTACCTGCTTCAGGGTGGCACCAATCCCCCCCTGGAGCTTCTCACAGTCTCACTCACTGGAGACTCTATTTCCCCATGAATGAAGAAATGCCCCTAGTTGATAACCTGTTGGTTACCTTGTTGTTAAACCACTCTGGCAAAGCTCTCAGAGATTAATTCCAGCCTGTTTTGTCATTGGCTTGGGTTAGACCCTGGATCCTTCAAGTTCCACTACAAAAAGCCTCCTGTACATCAAATTAAGACAGGAGAACCTTGTGGTGACCCAGTTGAGATATGGGAGAGCTGACCTCACCAGTAGGTGGGCAGGTGCCAAGGTCACTGGGCTAATGTGTGTTGTGATGAGAGCCTGTCTCTGTTTGTAAATGTAAAACATCAGGGAGCCATGGCTTCATTCTAGCACAGACCAGATTAGACCATTTTTACAATAGAAGTTTTCATAGGCTAAAAAATATTACTTCCCCTTTCATCACTCTAAAAGACTATTCCAGAGGGCAGACAAAAATCTGCACTAAACACCAGCTGACTTTTTATTTTGGCTTCCATGCAGGGGCCAATATTATCTTTCCTAGGCTAACAAGAGTCAGTCCATTCAGTTTTGATGCTGCGAGACTCAGACTTTACTCTGCTATTTGTTATTTGGGCCATTGCTGTTGCCTCAGAGCCTGAGCAGGGGACTGAGCCTGGATTGTGCTGCACCAGGCTAAAAGAGCTGGAAGAACAGCTTCTCTCACAAAGTGACAGCAAGAGCAGAGGTTTTGCTCCAGACCTGAGCTGTAGCAAGGCTGCAACAGCAGCACTATGTCATAGTACACCCTCCTCCTTTGGGCAGAGGTGTCCAAGGTGAGGCAGAAGATCTGGGGTGTTTCTCCTCCTCTGTAATGTTCAGCGACTGGGGAGGCTCTCCAGAGCTATCACAGCTTCTCAACTCCATGTTCTCACTATTGCTTTCCCTCATGATTTTCTCTGCTATGTTGGCATTTCAGCGCATCTGAATCTTTTAGATTTCTCTTTGTCCTTATTTTCCTCCCTGATTTCTCTCAGAAATTTTCCCCACTGTTGCTATCTGCGGCTCCCATCTCTGCCTCGTTGCTGTTCCTTTGCCCGAGCTGCAAGTGGTTTGCATGGTGGTTTCTCCTGTCATGTTTTCATCAGGCCTTCTCCAGGAACATTCCTGCATTTGCCCATTTTTGCCCAAGGTTTTGTTTACCTTCTCTATCTGCTCTGGGCCCACATGTTTTGGGGCTGTTGGATTTCTCATAATTGCACGTTTTGGGTATTTTTTTAAAGGGTTGGGGTTTTATCTTGCTAAGATGTATGTTTCTCTTTTCTTCCTGCATTGGCCTGTTCATTTAAAAAACTTTCTTTTAATCAAATGAAAGAAATTAAAAATGAGGAGGGAAAGCCCAAGAATTTAAATTCCAGTCTCCTTTCTACCACAAGGAACCAAGAATTCTTTCTGTTTAAGACAATCACAGATTTTATCATTGTGACTGGTTTCTATTAACTTTGTAAGTAGAAAGACATTTAGTAAAGTTGAAAGCTGTCTCTTACATGATGACAGACTTTGCCTGTTTTAATATTTTTGCTGGTTAACTACCAAATCCCAAGTCTACCACTGTCTACAGCCAACATTTAGTGTTCACTACTCCTCTGGCAAGAAACATGACTTAGAAATATCTCTTTCCTACTAAGCTTTTGAAATGTATAGTGTTTTGTGTTAGAAAAACAACTGTCTCAACATGTGAAAGAAATTGCCACAGCAAGCCCCCCCTGCAGAGAAAGAAACAGCAAAGGAAAGGATGAAAAGTGTTAGGCAGAGATTTTTCTTCAGTAAACACAAGCCATGAGAGCCTACTCTAACAAATACTGATGCATGCACCTCAGGCAGGATGAACTGCTTATCTAGACTTAGAAACTGGTCAAACCAATGATGGTGCCATGCTGGGATGCAGTGATGCCAAAAGGGATCTTCCTTCTGGAAGTTAGGACCCAGTTTAGCCATGTTGGAACCCTTATTGTTGTTGTCAGTGTGACAGACGAGGCCCTGGCACCTGGGATGTCACCTGCCCCCACACCTGGTGCCATGGCCACCTGCAGCTGCTCTCACTCCTCTCCTAGCTCAGGAAAATGGGAACAAAGGGAGATAAAAGAGTTCAGAGCAGGAATGTATGTACCACTTTTCAGTGTGACCAGCACTGATTGG
Organism: Camarhynchus parvulus; assembly: GCF_901933205.1. Classification (NCBI taxonomy): domain Eukaryota; kingdom Metazoa; phylum Chordata; class Aves; order Passeriformes; family Thraupidae; genus Camarhynchus; species Camarhynchus parvulus. The sequence goes on along the minus strand of NC_044576.1, from coordinate 28,960,672 downwards.
ACTAATTCCAGCTTCAAGCTCAGGTCCAGCCAGCAGCAGGAAGGTGCTGCCAGCCCAGTTCTGCTGCAAGGAGTGAAAACACATCCCCCTGGGAGAGCTTTGTTGGTAAAAATGGCTGTGTAGGTAGAGCAGATGTCCACAGAGCTGCTCCCAGCACAGCTGGCTCAGAGTGACCCCAGAGAAGCCAGTTCTGATGGTGCCTGGTGCTGCTGGCTGCTGGGCAGGGGCACAGGGAGGGCAGAGATGCTCACCTGAACTGCCCAGTGCTGCTGAACTGGGACCCCTCATCCTCCATGTGGTTTTCCCCTCCACTGAGGAAGGCAGATAGGAAGCAAGGCATTTTGCTCTGCCTGTGAAAGGAGAAATTTGTTCTTTCTGGTTCTTCCAAGCTTTGTCTTGCATGCTGCAGAGTCCATCTGGCCCCAGTGACACGTGACAAGTGTCCCAAATCACCTTCTGCAGCCAGGCTGCCCTGTGCTGCCTATTTCAGACAGAAGGCCAGAGAAGTCAGATTTGGATAGAGGACTGAGAAGAGACACAATCTCCTCCCTTAAACCATATCCCTCCTGCCCAGCTTTTCCTTCTTAGAGTTTCTTGGGAAAGCGTTTCTGTTACAAGAAGTTTTTCTCTGATATCCCTCTAAACTGCTTCTACCTGCAGTATCTGAACTTCTGAGAGTCTCCAGTGTTACAAAAAGTTGAAAAAAAGGCAAAGAAGGCCCATAAAGCTTTGCAAAATTCCTTTCAAGAGGGTTCCAGGGCTCAGCAGCAGGGATGGTGTGGAGTCAAACGTGGAGTCTCCTCCAAGCCAGGCTGGGGAGGACTCAGACCCCAAACACCACCTCATCCCACCTGCCCTCAGAACTGCAGTTCTGGCTTTTCATCCTGAGTGTTTGCTTCTCCTCAGATACATCTGCTGCTAATTTCATTCTCAGTTTATTATTGAAAAAAGTCTTCCCTACTTAATTATTAGAAACAGAGAATCCATAATGTACTCAAAGCTGTGAAAGTGTAATCCTGGATAATTTTTTACTCTCAGAGAAAAGTCACTGGGACTGATCTATTCTTTCAATCAAGTACACCCATTTAGTTTATTTTTAACATTCCTTTCATTATGTTATGAGCTTCTTAAGGATAATGAAATAATTGCTTGTCTCTTTGATTGATCTTTGTTTTGAAAGGGAACTTTAATAGTGTTATTTCTAGAGCAGGCTTACAATATAATACAATTAAAGGAAAACATGACATTAAAACACATTAAAGCACACGTTCCAATAATTAGACCTACAATTCTTGTCAACCAGAGCTCTGTGTAGGGAGGAGTAACTGTAAAAATTTATGAGGGAATAATTCATATTATTCTGCCTAATAAAGCAAATATATCAATAATGACATTTTATGACATTGTGTAGCTGTGGCAATCAGTGAACAAACTCCTTCCCCAGACTGCTCTGGAATGCTGGAAACATGCTACAGGAGATCCCTGGCATTTTATTTTGTTAACATGAAAACCTGTCAGTAGGAAGTGGTGCAGAGGAGAGCTTTGACAAGCTCTGGTCTTTCAGAACTAAGAATTCTGGTTTGCACAATTGTCTGATACAGCAAATGGTGAGGGAATTCAAAACCTGATATCACTGGGTATAACTGAAATGGGAATGTGCATACATGCAAATTAGAAGGCAAAATAAAAGGGGTGAAGAAAGCAGAGATCCTAAACCTGGACGTTCATGCTGCCAGCCAGGAATTCTGTTGTGCTGATGATTAGATGTAAATGAGATATTATAGGCAGATTACATTAGACTGAATAGGCAGGCATCTCCCAGAAAGAATTAAACAGAATTGGTCAGAAGAGCCTTTCACCCTGTTAGGACACTGACACAAGGGCAAGGCTGTAGCACTGGGGTCAAGGATTTTCTAAAATGTACTTTCTTTTCCACTTTCTGTAACCTCATTTCTCATTAAGAAGGGCGAGATCCCAGATAATCAAAATACTCAGTTTTGCTGGGGTTTTTAAGGTCCAGTTGCATTCAATTTAAATATTTGGGGTTTGGCAACAAAGGATGGAATGATGGAAATTTTTCACTTTTTTTGTATCCTAAACCAAATAATCTTTTCTTCATTTAAGATCAGTGAAGTCACTTAGAGGCTGCTTAGAGTTTGGTTGGATTTGTGCTGGACACACCAAATCAGCCTTGGAGGAAACAACAAGAGGGTCTTGAGCATCCTAGGGAGCTCTCTGTGGATGCATGTGGCTCAACCCTCTGATGAAGTTCCAGTGATTTTGCAGTGATTTTTTATAGCAAATGCAGCTTCTCTAATGAGAATTACTCTAACATCCACTCACACGTGGCACACGCAGTGCAAATCCACATCAGTGGTTGAGCAATATCTGGCAGGGTGATTTGCCAACTTCGGAGGGAAAGGGAAGACTCTGGAGTGAACTAAGAAGGTTTAGGTCATGCTCTGCACTTGTCCAAACTGGAATTACAGGTTTAATTCTTCTACTTTGGACAGGCTGTGACCATTGTTACTTCTGCTGTGTGGATGGCATCTCCAGGTCTTCTCTGAGAGCTCTCCTGGCTTTGGGTACATGTAAGAAGCAGTTCCAACCTGGGAATCCAGAATTCCAATTCCAATCCAGAATGCAGAGCTCATGCTGGGAAAGGACAGTGTCCTTGTTTTTCAGGATGCCTGCAAGGCTGAGTTCGTGAACGCTGATGACGGCAATAATGCCTTTGGGAGAATCTTGGCACATTGGGACTGACTGTTTTTCTGATGGAGAGCTGAGATAGCAGGAGGAACCTTTATCCTCTGGCTGAGCGAGAACATCTTGAATCTGTTTATATGTGTATGAAAAAAATTAATCAAACCTCCACAGGCGAGATTCCTCAAGGATGATAAACGCTCGGCTGGCTTAGGAATCCTGCAGCAGCAGTATGGGTTAACCTGGAGAGCTGTTTAACTCCAGATACACTTGAGGAGCAAGGCTGTGGGGCACACGTAGAGAAATATCACCAGGAGAAGACCAACAATTTCTGTGCACAGAGCAGGTACTGGGCCGCTCCAGTTTTACCCACTTGGGTGTCTTTCACTCTCCGTTATTAACAAAGCCAACAAATATTACTCCCCTCCTTGCTTTTATTTGGTGTCCCAGAGGTCAGAACCTGATCTCTGCCAGGATGAGTAAGGATCCTGGCTTGGTGGCAGATAATCTCTGAGTTTCAGTTTAAGGAGGATTAAAAAGAAGTCAAACACAGCAATCTAACACTGGTTTCTCTGGGAGATGGTAGGGGTGAGAGTGAGCCCAGCCTCACCTCTGCATGACTGACACAGATGATGGGTGAATGTAAAACTTTGGTTTAGCCTGCAAGGTAAAATGAGGGCCCTGCTCAGTTTTGTTCCTCATCCGACCTTCCCGGCAGCCCAAGAACTGAGGAAAGCCCCAAGTGAGACAAGTAGCTGGTCAAACCTCGGGTTTCTTGAATCATTCACTCATCATTCCTTACACAGCAAGATGCCGGTGATAGTTACCTCCAGGGGGGTGGATTCAAATCCACTTCTCCAGAGAGATTTGAACCTGCCATCTCCCACACCCTGGCTGAGTGCCTTAAATATTTGGTAGAGTATCTGGATATCCTCTACAGAGCTGTAAACCTAGGCCAAAAATAGTTTCCAGCTGCAACTATATGACTGATTTGACCTGAGACTACTTGGGAAGGGGTGGGGGGTGGTGTCAAGTATTTTATTCACAGAAGAAAAATAATTGCCCTCCCCTGTTTAGAAGACTGAAAGGAAGAAGCTCTGTTGCTACAGGAAATGAGCAATGAGATCTTTCAGACAAGGTTAGGAGGCTACACTAATAAACACCACCTTTCCCCAAGCTGTAGTTTGAGAAAATGTAGAGTTCTTCTCCCTTTCTCCTTTTGTATATAACCATACACTTATGTTTGTGGTTTCAGGATGTCCTGGAGTCACAGCATATTCTCATCATTTGCACTAATAATGACACACATTTCATGGCTGTGACCCCTGGGAGCGCAAGTGGGTGCCTCAAATACACAATGTCTTTCCAGAAAAAAATAAAGACCAAACAATCCACATTCAAATTATAGAATCATAGAATTATTCAGGTTGGAAAAACCTTTAAGATCATTGAATCTGGTCCTAGGTTTTCAAAGGCATTTGAAGTCAGGCTTCTAGAATCATATTTAGGTTTATAAATGAATAATCAAATTTTCACCTGTGCCACATTCAGCTTCTCTTCGATTACACAGTTGCAGCTGGAAGGCCAACATTTTGGAAAATCAGCATAATTAGGGGCTTGAATGCAGACTTGAACTAGAGATTTGCAAAGGGAGTTAGGAGCACAATTTCTATGGAGAAAAGGTTTAGTAGTTCCACAAGCACAACTTTTAGGTATCCATTAGGAAAATCTCAGCTTTGCTGGAAACACCTCTGGATTCCTGAGATTTCGTGCATTTGGCAGCCAGGCCCCAAGTTCTGTCGTCTGACCCGAAAAGAAGTCTACTGAGTTCTGTATAACTTATGTAGCCTTTCTTTGGAAAATAAATAAATCACTCAACTGGAAATACTCAAAAAAAGCTGGGCATATGTCCAGATACAGTATGCCTAGCTTAGTGGCAAAAAAAGTTACGGCACACATCCTGCATTGTCAAGAGCACTGAATGTTTTGGCTGCCCTAATAGAAAAACAATAATTCAATCATGTATTATAAAGGAATTTCCTGGAGAAGTTTGGCCCCACTCAATCATCCTATTAGATTTATCCTTAATGTGGAAGAACAGCACATTAGATTCATTACATACATTAGGCCAGCTATGTTCATTTCCAGATGGGTTTCTGTAGAGTGGTCAAAATGCCTAAAAAAAAGGCATTTTGAAGATGCCTTTATATGTAACTCCTAAAGCATGATAATAACTCTGCAGTCTCACACCACTGCATGCCCAGTAATTCCTCCTTGCAATGGAAGGACACATTTAACACAACTAGCTGTAAGTATTTTATAAATCGATAATGACAGGCCCACAGGGCTGGGATCATTGTTTTATTTTGCTGGCAGGGGCCCACAAGACTGGGATATTATGCAAAGAAGAGAGAGGATGTGTGAGGAGATAGTTATGCTAATATACAGCACTTCCTCCCTCCCTCTCTCCTCCCTGGAGTAACTGTCTTAACATTACACGTGGTGATTTGTCCTTGGCAGTTCCAAATTACCTACACCTGTTGGCTCTGGAACACTAAATAAATACCCCATTAAAGAGTTCTCTATTCACCAAGAATGAGGAAAATGCAGTTCAAAGTGCTCTGCTGCAGCCCTACAACCCTCACTGAAGTGTTTTAGCTACCTTTCAGATGAGAGGAGCTAGATCAGGATCAACACTTTTGAAAACAGGGCTGCAGCATGATAGTTATGCAATTTTAGAGGTTTAGATTTCCCAGAGCCTTGCAGACTTGGTCCTGGCTGGGGTCTGCGATGGTGCTGCTGGGAAACAACCCTCTGCTCCCATGAAAAGCTGTAAGGGATTGCGTCTATGATGGAACAAAAACAAAAGTAAGGGAGGTGTGTCACTTCTGGATCTCTTCTCATGCAACACTGGCTAGAATCCTTTTCTTTAAAGCTTCTCAAGGACCAGAACCTCTTGTGTTTGTGAAGATTGGCCCTCCATTGTGTGACTTTTTCCCAGCTGCCAAAACACAGCTCTCAGCACACTCTTGGTGTTGACAGGATACCTTTGAATTTCTCAGGGTCCTTTAATATTTCCCCCTCACATTCTCCTTCATCTCGCAAATGTGCCATGTGTCCAGCTGCTTCTCCCTGGATCAGAGACCTGGATGCTGCTGGTCAGCCAAAGGACCAGTGATCACTTCCCACTGGGGTCCCAGGCCAGAGGAAGAGCAGAACTTTGAGGGCAGCTCTTGTGAGTGTCTCTCCATGAGAAAAGCAGAACTGCCTCTTCAGAGGGAAGATGAGCTCATTGTGGGAGGTGGGTTTTGCTCTTCTGGTGTACAGCACCTTCTCTGCTGATCACACTGCACACACTGCAGATGTGCAGGGATGAGCTGAGGTACTATTTTAGTAAAAAAATCACTCCTGAACTTAAATTGTATAAAACTGCTCCAAAACCATTAATTACTTTAGTAATAAACGGTACTTATCTAAAAGACTTCATTTTTTGCTCTATGCTTTTGCACATGCAGGGTGCCCAACCCAGACCAGGACACAGTTGTGGTTATGAAGCATCACAAAGCAGCTGGCCCCACTCAGCTGCTATTTGGGGCCACTGCTCTGCCAGGGTTAGCAGAAACGTGGAAGTTCCACAGCGGGAGTTTTGACTGAGGCAGAGATGGAGAGCTGTTAATTACACACAGCAAACGACTGCAAACCATCACCCTGACTGTACTTGATGCTGGGAAAGGTTTTACTATTCTTGGATCTGCCACAAAAACATTTCAAATTGTTACAATGCCTCTCTCTCTGCAAAGAGGCAGGAAGCTCCAGCATTTCAGCTGTGCCAGTGCAAACAGTTTCCTCACCACCTTCACTCAAGTGTCTCCTAACGATAGCTCTGGACCTTGTGCTACACTCCATTACACACATGTAAAATACATCCACCTTCTATGCATGTGTAAATATACAGGCTTTGCATTCATGCATGTAATACAGGTATCAGCTTTCCTAAGTCCACAAGATCTGTTGCTTTGCTGGTGCACAGGCATGTCCTCTGCATACTTAGAAATTGTATCAACAAGATGTGCGTGCCAAGACTTTTCAGGAAGGAATCTGAACCGGGGCACCAGCCAGGCCAGAAATTTCAATAAATGCCCATAAAGTACTGGGGCATGCACTAGAGCTGCATGTTGTGCTCCTCCCCATGCCAGCAGCAGGGGCAGGCAGGATGCTCTGTGGTGGATCTCTCCTCCTGCACATCCAGGGTTTTAAGGAATAACTCCTGTACCCTGCTTGGACAATTTGCCAATAATATAATTTTACATATGTTTGAACTGCTTTTGTGGTCTTAAAAAATGTCAAAAGCACACGTATTTGTAAAAACTCTGGGTTGCCTGATGTGCTGGAAAGTTGCTAGGTGCCTATAATGTTTCAAACTGAATCCTTTCCCTGTTCAGGGAAACCTTGCCAGGTTTTCTGTAGTCCCAAGGGGTGAAGTTCTCATCTGTCAGTTCTAAATTACTAAAACCATAAAGTTGAGAATATTACAATTATCAAAATCTCAGAAATGATAAATGGAGGGTCCATTTAGAATATTTTTCTATGTGATCTCCTGCTGTGATGAATCCAGTCCCCACTGTTCAAGCCCTGTGTCCTTTGTTCTGCACTGATGGAAATAGTTTAAAACAATTTCCCATGTCCCACAGGAACAGTTCACTGTGGTCATTACATTAATTAATCTTTTCTCTGAACTTGCAATGTCCCTAATACTAGATCTGTGTTTGTTGTCATATCCCATCTGTAAATTTGTAATTTTCTTCACCTTTCCTGACAGTCAACACCTTCCTTCCTCAGTGTTTGTGATATCCAGAGGAAAAAAGAGGAAACTGAGATACAGGTCAACTAGACATTCTTTCTGTATATCGGTTCACTTTTATTGTTTATTAAAAATGGAGAAAACCTGATTAAAAAAGTGAAATAATTATTAAGCACACTGTTAAGACTAAGTAGTAATTTGTTGCTCTTGCTGCAGGGAAGCTTGGCACATTTTTCTTTCTTCTACATTTTCCAGCCTTATTTTTCTCCATCACTCAAAATCCATTGCAGGAGAGCAAAGCCTCTCCCTGAACAAAGCTCTGCAGACAAACTGGGATCACAGGCTGCATTCTGATTTCCTGTATGTTAGAGAAAATACAGCATGATGCCAATTACTTCGAGGGGGGAATGACTTTGGATTTATACCACTGTATCTGAGATCATAATTCTTCTCCTTGTGAGTAACTGGGGTCACGTGCCTTCCTTCTTAACCTCAGCACTGCAGTGCCTACGCCTCATGCTGCAGGGTGAGTAGCCTGAACCATCCCAGATGACTGAGTCATGAACATTTTTTCTAGATGAATACATGAGAGTTTATATGAGAGCAAGTAATTGCTCTTCATATGTGCCTGGGATATTATTTCATTAACCAAACTACTCCCTGTTCATGCAGAAGCCCTAAAGATCAAGCAGCTGCTAGTGCCAAATTAAGTTTTCCTTGGGGTTAGAGCACAAAGCCAAAACGTTTGGGTCCTTTTTCATTACCTATCTATAAAGTTGAATGAAAGCTTAATTTACAAGGGAAAAGAGATGTGAAAGTTAAGCATAAGGGCACAAATTCTGTCCTCTTACTCACACTGAAACAGTCCCAGGCTCTGTGCTCCTTGACTGTTTGGCTCCATGACATCACCAAGGAAAGCTGCACTTGGTGTCAGTTCATGTGTTTACTCCTGCTCTCCAGGTAGGTAAAACACCCTGGAACAGGCTGAAATTCTCCAGTGAAAGCTGCCCTATAAATGCAAAGTGTTCTTGTGACTCAGGTTTGCGCTTTGTTTGGGTACAGATTCAACATCTCACTTCCTTGGCTTATGAGACAGGTTGTTATTACAACACTCTTTCCTACCTCCTAACACCTACTTAAAGAGAAATCCCTTCTTACTGGGATGTTCTGGGCAGAAATCTATTTAAACTTTCCTTGACATGAAGGAAATCATTAAAATCAACCTCAACCCCTCTGCCCCTGAGGGATTGCTGTCTTGTTACACCAAACCACTACAGGTAAAGCTTTTAGCATGCCTTTAACTCTGCTTCTCTTAGCAAGGACCTCAGCTTCTGAGGCTGAAGAGACTTCTCTGAAGCCATGAGCAAACAGCATGGGAAAGCAAGGGCAAGGGGCAAAAGAGAAGTTCTGTTCCCAAAGGAGGGGTTTTACATGGTTGAAGGAGGGAATTAAGACTTCAGATCGAGGCTTTAGCACCATGTTAGGTAAGTGGCACCTTTTAGCATAAAATCACTGTATGGGGAGTAGGCAGAATATTATCAGCTATGTTTATATAATCCTTTTATATGTTCTTATATTTATTTCATGCATGCATGAATGGCTATATAACCTATAGGGCACTAGAGGTCTGTTTTGCCACGTTTTCTCCCCATGGTAGTAACTTTTCCTCCCTATATGTAATGTTTATGCTATAGTCATCCAGGTTAGTGATAGAAACATGTTATTTTCAAAATCCCACAGCTGTAATGGTGGCAGGTTGCTTTAGTACCAGGATGGGGTCAAAGAGAATGGCCCTGAGCCCAGCAGACACCCAGCCAACACCCCCTCACACACACCCTGGACACTTCTTACCTTGCTTTTCACAAGCCCAAGAGTCCAAACCCATCTGTGTTCCAGAGATCTATTAGTGCACACACTAAAGAGCATATTTATGATACCACAAATATTTAAGCATGGTCTCTGCAAGTGGGAGGAGAAACTGCTCTCTCCAAAAGCTTTTGGCCATAGGATTTCCCTTTCTTGCCAGCCTCCATGTGTCCCCCTGAAGAGATGGGAGGCCTCAGATAATCATCTGACATCTTCCACAGTGCTCATAAAAAGAGCTAGTCAGAACTCCTTACATATTATCATATGCATTTGAGTTTCCACAGGACAGAGCAGCACTTCCAGGAAAGGAGGGAGAAGTGTGCAGTGGGTGCTAAAGCATTCAGGGAGCCTGGAGTGGGGAAGGAAGGATCCTGCCAATGTTTCTCACAAAACTCTGGCCAGTTCCTTCCCTCTTTGCTTTCTTGTTGGGAAAATTCAAGTTTTCTAGCCTAATATACAGCGAGACTGTGAAATGAAGCTGATGAAAATGTGTCAGTGCCAGAGGAAGCTCCCTCCTGAAGGGCTCAAAAGGCCTACTGTGCCAAACTGACTAATTTCTTAGGGAAGTCTGCTGCCTTCCTAGAGTCCAGATTAAAGATGTGAAGAGAAAGTTTTCTGCCCTGCTGTGAGTGTTGGGTTTCTATCCATTACTGATTTTTCAGGTAGGAAGTGACAAATTTGTGACAAGAATTTTGAGCGCAATCAAGAGAGGCTTCAGGGGCCTGGGACAACAAGGGATCAGGAGCACAGGCAGCGCTCTCCTCCATCTTTCCAGTTGCAGAGAATGATGAGGGAAGAAAGAGGAAGAGCCAGCAGATCAACAGCTGGCTCCAAGCCTGATGTTATCGACAGAATTTTGGGATTTTTGATCACAGGTCAGTTTACACAACACTGAGCTGGATGGCAACAGATGGGGTACACCTGTGTCAAAATGGGAAACAATCCTTGCACAGGAATTAGCAGGGCTCATTGAGATAGCTTAAAACTAGAAAAAAGACAGCTTAAAACATTCAAAGGGGGAAGGGATAAACCCAGGCTTGCTAGAGAGAAGCCTGGGCCAGCACCCCAAAATTTGAAGGGCAGGGTGCTAGTGAGGTCTTTTGGTCTGCTCCTCAGTGAAAGAAGGCACAGAGATTTGTGCAGCAGCAGAGATGCCAGGGTTATTGATATGTTAGAGACCATGGAAGCACCTGAGAACTGTCAGGCAGGAATTAGGACTTCTCCCTGGAAAAGGTGGCAGGAGTGTGCAGGAGAGAACTTCCTGACACAGATGGGGAGGGAGCCAGCCAGGAAAGGCACCCACTGAACCTCTGAACAGAGAAGGACTGGGGGGATGTGATGGTTGGAGGCTGCCTGGGGCACAGGGATCATGGATTCATAGAGATTTTCATTCTCAGAGAAGTAAGGAGAAGGATCCACAGAACTGCTGTGCTGGTCATCTGGAGGGAAGAATTTGTCCTCCTTAGGATGCTCATTCAAGGGGTCCCTTGGAAGAAGAGCTGAAGGGCAAAGGAGTTCAGGAAGGCTGGGCATTCATCAGGAAGAAAACTTTCAAGGCTGAGGAGCAGGCTGTTCCCATGTGTCCAGAGATGAGCTGGTGGGGAAACACTGGCACAGGCTGCCCAGGAGAGTGGTGGAGTCACCAACCTTGGAGATATTTCAAAGTCCAGTAGATGTGGTGCTCAGGGACAGGGTTTTGTGGTGGCTTTGGCAGCGCTGGGTTAATGGGTGGACACAGGAATCTTAAAGGTAATTCCAACCTAAGGCATTGTATAATTCTGTGATTCTAAAAGATGATTTAAAGTGGATATTCAGTATCCTGATTTGGACTAATAAACAGCTTTCCTGTAATATGCTGCTTTACAGAATGGTCGAAGAGAGAGCCAAACTGAGCCTCTGCAAAATGGAAATGATCCTTGTCCCAAAGTTTACATTTTCAGCTGAAAAGAAGGGATCAGGTTCTCTCCCTGAGGCTGAGCAGATTCTTACCCTGCAAGTAATTGTACTGAAACCAGTGGTAGTGCAATGGAGTTGAAAGACGTCTTGGCATGGTGTGGAGGCCCCTAGCTTTGATTCCAAACATCCATTCACCTTGTTCACTTATGTATTGAAATACTTATGTATTATGTACTGTATTTAAGTGCCCTACAGGCATTGCAGTATATTGGGACTGAGAGGCCATGGCTGAGCTTTGCTGCCTGCTTGGCTCTCCCAGCACAGACAAAGAAGTCCTGGGTCAAAAAGGATGGAGCAAATTTGTCCAAAAAGCCATTCTGATTGTGTCTTTCGATTGTGGCTTTTTTTTTTGCTTTTCCTCCTCCCTCAAGTCAAATTCCCAGTCAAACTGGTAGAGTGAGCATACTTCACTGGACACCCTGATTTAAATTAAATAGCTTTTCCACTAGTAGATGAAAAGGGTGGATCTCATGGGCATGGTCCTACTGCTTATTTTCCTGAACAAAGTTAGCCAATCAGGTGAAGTGCCTGCTCTGTGCCCCTCTGTGCTGTTATATGTATTTCTTTCCCATGACATTAATACAACTCTGCATGTGGTGCTATTTCCCCACAGCATTAATATGGATCTGCACATAAGAAAACAGGAGGAAAAAGAGGGAGCTCCTGAAGACCTCCTTGGCTTATCCTTTAGCTCTCACAGAAACAGGCTGGAAAATCTCAGAGAGGAAATTTTTATGCTGGCAAAATGCCAGACTGATTAAATCAAAATGAGCCTCCCAGCATAAATCTGAGGAGTTCCTCAGGTTTCCAGTGAGGTCAGCGGGCTGGTGATGGGGAGAGCCCTGGCCCAGCACTGTTAGAGCCACAGCTCCATGAGATAACTGGGTGTTGGTCACCACTATCTTTATCTGGTTATGTCACTGCAGGAACTCAGCAAGCTGATGTAATTCACACTGGACCGAGCTCGTGGCTTGGATGCCGAGGCCGTAAGGCCATGCTCTGCTCTCAAGAGCTTGTGATGGGCTCAGGAACCCTGCAGATCCAAAATCTGTGCTTTTGCAAATACCTGAATCACCCCAACAACACCCAATCACAAACTGGGTCACAAGGGGAAGGCACTCCAAAAAGCATTCAAAACAGTTCCAGGTGGTGAGGAGGAGCTCAAAGGCAATAATTTTGGGTTGCCCATACCAACTTAATTTACCCTCCATCCCTTTGTCTGTCTGGTCCTGCTGTCCTTTCTCCTCCCAGGCTGTCACCCAGTTTTTAAGTGGCTTGGGGATCCTTGAGTGCCTGAAGGGGATAAATCTTGGAAGAGTCCAATTATTAATCTCTAGAAGTCTCTACTGAGTATATGATTTCTCTTTCAATTTTCTTTCTTAGAAATAAATTAATAGTTTAATTCCCTTGTTTTTCAGCTTGAGGCAGAAAAATTTAACAGGAATTTTCAGCTTGAATGATGAAAGTTTTGTGAGGATATACTGAATGGCAAATAAGGCCTTTTCCTGGGAAGTCCTGAGCAACCTTGGCATGAGGTGGGACTCAGGCAGTGCAGGGTGGACTCACAGAATGTTTAGAAAAGCTCTCCAGTGGTTGTGCCAGACCCCTCCAGAGCACTGCATTGAGTGGGTAAATGTATGTGATCTGTCCAGAGGTCACAGGGAAGCAAGGATGATTCCTTGTTTCATTATGTCTGTGATTGTTCCAGAATCTCCTTAACCTGCCTTTCATTGCCATAAAACTCTTCCTTCTCATCCAAATCTTGATGTCATCTTCTCTCTCCCCTCCCCAGAGCTCCATTTCATCTACTCCTCTCAGATTGCCTCTCCTCTGGTCTATGGGGATGCCAGAAGAGCAGAGCAAAGATATCACAGCACAGAATATTTTTGTCCTCTGATCTCTGCTACCTCCTTTATTGCAAGCTTCAGAGGCAGATCCAGCTGTCACCTGATGTCTATGCAAGTGTCCAACACACTGGGGTGGATCTGTAGAGAACTCATCTTTAGTGACCAGGCAGGTGCTTTGTCACTACTGTTCATTACAATTTATAATACTTGGGATCAGTCTTTTACCTCCAAGAAAATAAACAGATCTGCCCTGTTCCCACAGAGGAGGCAGGGAATGAGGGTGGTGCTGAGTTGGCATTTAGCACCAGCCCCAGGAAAGTGTGGGGCAGGGTCCCAGCACCCTCCCCTGCCAGGCTCCTGGCATCCCCCAGCACATGAGCCCAGGCTGAATGGAGCTGCTTCTGCTCCAAGCAGCCTCGACATGGCACCACCACTCCAAATCTGCAGTTTTTTCCCCTGGATCCCAAGATCTCCTCCCTGACTAGAAGAAGTTGCCTGGCAATGCAAGGAAACAGTCTGTGCCTGTGCTCCTTCACAGTTAGAGACAAGGAAACAGGCGTGCTGTGCTGGCTTAGGAAAATGGTCTGTCAAGTTCTTATAAACAATAATAAGAAGTAAAATAATGTTTCATTTTCTCCAAATTAGGAGGGTATTTGTTTTACACTTATAAAAATCTGCTGGTGCTCTGAAATGGATCAGTAGTGACATCCAGTGGCCACAAACTGAGACAGACAGTAATGTTGGGATGGAACAGCTTGGGCGGGATTTGCCACTATTTAAACGTCTCCTAAAAGTGTTGTGTATGCAAGAAGAAAAAAAGTTTTTATATTTTATAAGTGCCACCATCCAGAGAATGAAGAATATATATATATATTATATATATATATATATATAAAATATTTTTTATTTATATGAATACATATATAATATATATATCTCTATACACACATATCCACCCAGATCTTGTACTAGGAGCCACTCTTCTGCTCTGACCCACACAATGATGTTCCCTCCATAGATATTGGCCTTCAGAATAAGCTTAATCCACTCAATAACGTATGTTGGAGTTAAAGTATGGATGAACTTGGGGTGTCTATGCAGGTTGTCAGCTTGTTTAATCAGTATTTTCCAAGGGCTTTTTGGCTCTCTGATGGTTTCTATTCATCTCCTTGGCTTCTCAGGCATTTTCTGGCAATGCTGTCTAAACAAAGGGGCTCTCTGCACTTGGCAGAGTCAAACAGATGTCGTGGTTTCTGTATGATGAGTGAAGGATCTGCTATCAATGCTTTTTTGAAAGGAAATGTGTATGAAATACAGGGCAGACCCCTATTAAAACCTTCACAGCCCTATTTCCCAAGGTTTAGATGGCCACTAGATCCAGGTAGTCCAAATCCAACTTGGCAATCCTACATCCTGAGTGATTTGCTTCTACATCATGATTTTTTTTTTCTTACCATGTTATCATGTTCCAACCCACAATGTGTTAAATACAGCAAAGGGAATACTTCAAGCATCCAAATGGCTCCCTGGCCTTGAAGAAGCAGACACAGGGACTGCCTAGGATTCCAGCCATTCTGCTCCACTCCTTGCTGAGCCAGGGCTGCAGAGTGGCTCCTCTTGGGGCACATGAACCATGCCACCAAGGAGTGCATCAGCTCGTTTGGACAAGTTGGGGAACTTGAGAACACCTTGATTCTCTTTCTTGGTGTGTTAGAAACATACTGACCAGCCCAGTGGGAGCCAGACACAGATTATTTTTTACCAAATGTGCACTAGGAAATGCTCAACTCTCTCTCAGAGACAATAGGCTTTTCTTTAGTGAAGTGCTGATGCTGTGACTCCAGAAAGGAAATCCTCACTAAAACACTGTTCCTTACTTGACCAGACTTGCAATTTAAGATGTTAAATTTGCAACTTCTCTGGCAGCCCAGTGCCTCTTACTCAGTTCACATCTGAGGCCATTGCTGTGGTTCAGTTCAGGGTTGGGGGAGATAATCAAGTCACTGTTGGCTGGAGAGTTGCTGTGTGTTCCTCGAGGCTGGGGGTTCCACCACATGCATTCTTCTAGACTCTCACAAACACTCAGCAAAAATGTATTATCTTAAATCTTCCTCTGCTGACATTTAAATGAACACATTTTTCCTCAAATATGAGACAGGCCAAGAACATCTGGCTCCACTGATGCTCAGTCAGTAACTCATTACACTGCAAGAGCTCATTCCTTTTTGAGCCCTGGGCTTTGGTAATGCTCTTGCCTGGTTTATGGCTCTGGTGTACTTGATTTGTGCTTGAGCCAGGGTTTTATATTCAGGCACTTGAGCAACAAGTTTTGCACAGAGATCCCAAACCTTTAATTCACAGTTGTGGAAAGGGCTGCAGTAAAACCCTGCTCACTATTCATTGCTTACATTTAGAATACGGATGCTGCAAGGAATGACAGTTGGGTCTAAAAACACTTGTACTGAAACTAAGAAGCAGAGGCACATAAGCCAGCCTTTCAAATCCTGCTGATGTTTGAGATAGCAGCCTGATAAAACATCCTGCTGGTCTGTTCAGGGTGGTTGTTTAAGGACATCATGATGATGACTGACATTTCTGCCATGTCACTTTTTGTTTTGCTCTTTTCAGGATGACTCTTCTTTCTCTCCTGCTTCCATTGCTTGTAATGTTTGTTTACCAAAGCTTAAAAGATGCTAAGGCTCCAAACAGGACCCAGATGGCAGCAAGCTCCTATTATTCACATACAACTATTTATAATCATCTTGTACTTACAATTATTCATAGTAACTTCAAATTCTGATCCTTCAAGAAAATTTTGGGATGATTTTCCAAACCAAATCCAAGGAATTCACTAATACTTCAGCAGTATAATTAGCACCTCTGCTTAACCTTCTGAACAGAACAATCCATCATTATTGAGGTTTGATTCCTGCTAAGGAAAGAGAAGGGGAAAGTAAGCAATGCCTGAATCCATAGAGATCTGAGCTTCTCCCCTGTCGTGGGATGTGAAACATCCTCTAAGCTAGGAGAGAGTGAACAGATTACCAGATATCAGAATCACATCCAAGAAAAATATCAGGCTGCAAGGCAGGAGTTAAAAATGGAAAGCTTGATGTCATTGGTGCCAGGTGTGTGACAGAGCAGAGTGGTGGTAAAAAAGCAAGAAGTGAGTAGGTGACAGCATTGGTCTCCAGCAGAGTCTTTATGAGGCAGTGTAAGTCTAGCAGGAGTTAACAGAGTGTAATAGGATTAAACTTGGCTGAGTTCAGAGCAAACAGTAAGATTTGCTTTCTCAGAAGTTTGAGATGTGGTAGTTTGGCACTTCAGTAAGAAATGAAACCTTAAAAGGGGTGGTTGGAGTATATTTTGTCACTCTTATTATTAATATTTCCAAAAATCCCTGGCAGGCATAAGGTCCTTAGGTGACACACGTGCAGAGGAGGGAATATGAGTGGAGGGTGGCTGCAGGCTGAAAGCAAAACCAGCTGTGGACTGCCCATGCAGTGCTGCCCTGTCTTGGAGCATGGTGTGGGTCTGCTGGGGTGCCCTGGTCTCTCTCCAAGACCTGAGATCACCAGCACTACCACAGTGAGGGGCTCATGACAGCTACCTGCTGCTGGGGATAGTGAGCATAAAGATTTAATCCTTTCTGTGTGTGGAAGAGGCAGCAGCTCCATTTGCACAGACAGCAACTGCTGGCTGTGTCTCCATTTTATTTTTTCTGTTCTTGTAGCAAGAAATAAAGGTGGAGTTCCTTGAGCTTCCTGGAAAATAAGTTTTGTTGGAGGAAAACAGAGTTTTATTTCTTAACAGAATTTTGTTTCCTAACTACTTCCCTCACCTCATCCCACACTCTCCTGCCTCCCCAAGATGAAGAATGTTAAGGCATTATCCAGGTCCATTAACAAGGCCTGTTCTGGTTTTTTTTTCCCTACAGGATTTCTTCATCCCTGAACTGGAATGGTCTCTCACTTTACACTGTGGAAACGCAAACAATGTATGAGGAAACACCTCGTGGAGCAGATACTGCACTGACCCTAAGGCTGTCCTGCATCCCTTGGAAAGGGACCAGCCCAGCTTCCAGTGAAGACATAAGAGAAATACAGAGAAAGATACCAAAATCTTTGTTAAATTATGCTCAAAAATATTGTGCATCTGTCCAGAGAAGTCTGAGTATTGAGACAGCCAGATTGTGGATTATCTATAGGTGAAGTACCACAACTGCATGGTGAGAAATGTACTCATGGTCTTCAAAATTTGTTAAGAAATGAGGGTTGTGCTCCCTGGTGAAGGCAGCAGTTTCATCATCAGCCAGAGACCAAAAAAAAGCCATCAATGCTGCAGATTTTTATGAGCGAGTTCAGGCCTCTTTGTGCTGATTCTACCTCAATGGGGGCTCACTCTGGGGGCAAAAAAAAGGAAGAAACTGAAAATCTTCTCCATTGTAATGATTGCTTGAGTACACAACTACACAACTGCAAAGCTCTTAACATCACTAAGGAGAACTGACAAGATCTAATGGCATATTATTGCCTGCAAAGGAAGGCTCTGCACTTAGCTTTTCCAGGATTCCTCTGCTGCTGGATTTAGTATCACGTTACAGGAAGCCTGACTAGACAAACCTTGGCAAGATCTAATGGCCTCATACTCTTTGCTGTTCTGTTTTACACACTGCTCTGCAGATGCTGATGTGTTTTGGAGAAAGCATAGGCTGGCTCTGCCTCTTTTGCTATTCGAAAAGAACAAAGTTTCAGAGCCCCATCTCCCAGAAGACCTATGAGGATGAAGCTTTGGACCATATTTTGTCTCTTCAAGCCAAGAGTATCTTCAGGAGGAAGTGTTCAAAGGATAATATATTTTTATTGTGCTGGTCAGGCTTTTAATGCCACAGGAAATCTGAGGGGTGCAGCTATGAGTATCCATGTGGTTAACTCCTAAGGCATTTAATTAAATGAAATATTATTTCACACTTAGTGAAAAAAAAAACCCAACCAAATTAACAAACAAACTAAAAAAAATTAAAAATAAAATCACAAACCCCTAGTATCTGTAATATAGGACAGAAGACTCCTTCCTTTCTTTCCTAAATGAAAATCTACTTCATTTTACTATGACCATTCTCTATTTGCTTTTCCTTCCACACAGCTGTGCTAGTCTACAGCTCCTATTTAGCAATAGCCTGTTTGAGTCTATATGTTCAGCAAAAGCTTGCAAGTTACTCCTTGGCATCTCAATTGCATTTCCAAATAACTTGTTTTTCATGTTCTCCACCTGCTACTCCATCATAGAACACAGGAACACACACACTGTTTGCCAGACCATGCAGGACCTGGTTTCCTTGGATGAGCTCGATCAAGAAAGAAGCGTAGTTAAAGCAGAATGGACCAAGGCAAACTCAGAAAAGGCACTGAAAGTTTTGTCCCTAGGTGAAAATAAGAAAAAAGAAATGCATGTGATTTATTGAGTATGAACTCTTCAGATTAAGAGGATCAGACATTGCAAATTCTCATCATCCATCATGAATTCTGGATTAGAGAAGCACTGAGTACAGCAGGGGTGCTGCTCAAACTTTGAGCAGCTGGCTCCTGTGTAAGCAATGGGCTGTGGAAAGGAGGTGTGTTTGCACCAAGACATGCACACTTCAGAAAAGCTGTGAGCCAGAACTCTTCACAGCCACCAAGAATCATTCTTGTCCTGTTTACCCAAACCCAGCTCTCCTAAATGCTTCTGCATTAGGAAAGGACACTTTGTGCTGTTGGTAGATGGCAAAATGAGGAAGTGTGAAAGTTGAGTCACCAAACCACAGAGAGAGAAAACATAGTGAGAGCAACCATAGCACCCTCACTGCCCCTTGTTCTCCCCATTGCACCTAAAGCAGCTTCCTGCAGCCCTGGCCTCCAACAAAAGCTAAATTAGCGCACTAGTGTAGAGAATGGTGAGGGATATTTATTCCAGCTGCCCCAGATGTGTTTACATGTGCAACTTATCGGACCAGCCTGTAATTTTAGTAAGCACATTTATCCTGATCTCACACATGTGACTTCAGGGCTTGAAGACCTAAGCTTCAGGTGACTAAATACCTTCTGAAGATAATGAAGCAACTTGGCTGGTGTCTGTGGTGAGAATTCAGCCTGGAATCCTGGCATTGCTGTCTCACAGGGCTGTTCTCTCCAGGTCTGGTATCCAAATAATTAAAATACTCTCCTTAAATGTTGGGATGCGGCAGATTCAAAGCAAAATCACCTTGACAGCTGAGCCCAGGCACAGAATAACACAGAAACAAAATATTGAGCCAGAATTGTGAGCAAGGAGGGAAGATGAATTGCTGATGAATTGTGCTGATGAATTGTAACTAAGCCTATTTCTGTAGGTAACACTTGTGTCAAAAAAAAAAAAAACCCAAAACAACAAAATTAAATACAAAATGCAAAACAATTACAGATTGTTACTGTTAACTCTACTAAATGTAAAAAGTGTGGAAAGCAAAAGAGAAAAATCAATGGTGTTGGAAGGACAGAAATAACTTGCTTCTAAATCTTCATTGTATCTCTGTGACCTCCTCTTCACCTAAATTTGAACCTGTGCTGGCTCTAAATGTCACCTATCTTGTGTCAAATGAAAAATTTCCCCCAGTAAATGCACATGAGGAGAAGACATGAAAAAGAAAGTTACTGTGGGAAGAGTCATGCTGATGAGGGTAACTGTAGGAATCAAGTAACAACTTGGCCTTGTGGAAAAGCAATATTTTTATTGTTCTGAGAGGGTTTCACAAATAACTTGGCACACACTTTGAAGATGTCCTTGATGGTGCCCTTCTGACAGCAAGTGAGCTCACGTTACAGCATCAGATATGCTGAGCAACTGGTGTGGAGGAAGCACTGATGCCACAAATCTCCTGTGTAAAATCAAACACAGACAATTACCTCGCTTATGAGCCATGGTGGTGTAACAGGCTTCAGCCAGCAGCCTGTCCAGCTGCTCCTTGGCACAGATCCTGAACAGACCTTGCAGTTGGTCCTAAATCTTCAGCTACTTCCCAGCCAGGAGCTGTACTGACTGCACGAAGCATCCGCAGAGCTGCTGATGGCTGCCCTTTTCCTAGAGATATGGGCAGCTCTGCCAAATTGCCATCCACAAAGCCTCTCCCAGGCTTTCCCAGCAAAACAGCATGAGTGGAGGGGGGATATGGTCCTGAAGAGAGAGAACTTCCCAGATAATTGCCATTAGGAACAGAACTGAATTAGCTGAGGAAATCTGTGCTCCTGTTCTAATAGAAGAGAGAGGAACACTCAAATAAACCAGCTCTGCCCAGGCCAGGCAATTCTGTTGCACAGATGCACATCTGTGAATCCTTGTTAAAGACCTCTGGTTGACCCTTGAAGAGATTTAGAATGGGACAGAATTCAATCCTTTTACCTACCCTTCTGCACACCCTGTTCTTCACAAGGCCTGCTGTTAAACCCCCACCCATTTTTTTTTTCCTGCCATCCTTCTCAACACACAATTTTTACATGTTTACCTGTGATTCCCTTCCCCTGCCTCTGACATCCTTTGTGCCCAAGCTGCTCCAGAGATGGACCAGAGCCCTGTGTACAAAATAGAAGGGATAACGGATGAGTACACTCTGATGCTCCCTGGTTTGTGCTCCCTCCAAAGCAGATCATTTCTGCATGGTACACACAGTATTGCCAGACTATGCTTTAACCATTTAAGCTGATGAAGCAAAGATTAGCCTCTCAGAAGTCTATTAACAAACTTAGGAGGGTTGTTTTTTTACCCAGTATTATATTATTTATATATAATTAATGAACTCTAAGGCTTGCAGTACATGCCTCTATCCCTCCTGTATCCCTGCTGTGTACAGCAGTGTATAAATTATTGCTGTTATTGGTCCTTGCTGGTTGTCTCTTAAGAAGCTACAGTGGAAAGGAAGATCTTTCTGTTCCTTTCAGAAATGAAGCCCCAGTATCACTCAGCCTTTTTCTACCTGTTTTACCTGCCTGAAATCTACATTCCCCTCTCGAACTGTAGGGTTGAGCAATCAGGGGAAAACAGTAGGATTACTCTGGGATAACAAAGAAAAATGCTGGGTACAAGGAGGTCTGGAAATCCATGCTTGTCTTAACTCAGTCTTTATGCTGGAATCAGTAGGGGGTGAATCTTTGGGGACACTGGTCCAAAGGAGCAAGAAAATGCAAGAAAAACTCACACACCGCTTCATTTCTCGGAAAAATATTAGCATTGTTCCTGCTCCTCCTCCAGACAAAACCATTTGGAATCCCTGAGATAAACCCAACTGTTTCTGTTGTTCTTCTTCTCTTAATCAAGCTCTGTTCCCACAGCAGCTCCCCCACTGCAGCACCTGACACAGCTCACAGGGCTTTGAGGAGCTTCCCAGCTTCTTCTTCTTCCTCCTCCTCCTCCTCCTCCTCCTCCTCCTCCTCACCACCCTACCTTCTATCTCTGCTTCCCCCAGCCCCACTCCCAGGTATGATGAGCCTCCCCAAACTCTTATTGTCTACCATTCTGGTGGACTGTCTGCCATAACCTGCTCAAATTTTCCTTTTTAAATTATTTTCTATTCCCACAGCACTTCTGACTCCTCTCAGAAGAGAGAAAGCTCTGACAGGTTGATTTCTCAGACCAGCTGCCTGTTGATAAACAATGATGCAATATTTAGTGGAAATTAACTGATTGCAGGGGAAAGCAAGCCTGTGGTGATCTGCAGAAAAACAAGGCAGGGATCATCCTTTCAAACCTCAGCAAAGGAGTTTTGTTGGCTGATTAGCTCACAGCAACATCTGCAGTGGAAGCAGTTAATAGCTGTATTTAAAAAAAAATGAATATAAGACTAAGAGCATTTAAAAATATCTGTTCTTGATGTTGCTACGGAGACCTTTATTGAAGCTACTGTATGTGATGTGCATTGATTATATTCTTCATAGATAACATTTCTCTCTCAGAGTACTAGAAACTGACAGTACTCCCACTTGTAGGAGGTGGTGGGAGTACACAGGCTGTGGAACCAAACAGCATTTGAGAGGAGTTTTACTCAGTTTTTCAACCCTTAAAAATCTGGAGATGCACAGTTTCAGCACACCATTAACAGTTCCTTGCCTTTGCACATATCTCTTGTTTAATACATTTTGCCTTTTTCAAAGCAGAAGGGCTTAGGATCAGTGCTTAGGATCATTGTAATTGGGGTGATAAATGCAGCAATCCTATTACAAAAATAAGGGTTATCATTCACACGGCTGGCAGTGCATGCATT
Source organism: Camarhynchus parvulus (assembly GCF_901933205.1). Classification (NCBI taxonomy): domain Eukaryota; kingdom Metazoa; phylum Chordata; class Aves; order Passeriformes; family Thraupidae; genus Camarhynchus; species Camarhynchus parvulus. The sequence continues at coordinate 28,938,228 of NC_044576.1, read as the reverse complement.
TAGAGCTCCCTCAGTAAAATCTGAGTAGTTTCAACACATGGCATTCAAATAAAAACTGCATTGACTGCTTTAAAGATTTTATTTGTCTTTAAGCTGAGCTGATCAAGTCACAGTACCAAAGGCAGAAAATGCATTGCTGGTATTCATGTAGTTACCTGGGCTGCTCTTTTCAAAAGATTTGAGAAAATGTTGCTGATCAAAAGCAGTTAAGTCAAAATCTTGGCCAAAAAACTCCAAGTTTTTATTACCATATTCTAAGCTTTACTGGTTCCAATGAAAATAACATTATTTGGAAATACAGCACTCACAGAACTTCAGTTTCACTTTTTAGATGACAGTTTTCATCTTCCTAGGTTTTTTTTTTTTAAATTTTAATGTTGATTTGGATTAAATAACCTTGCGGGGATGACAAATTTTAGCAGAAATTATTCAGGAACCCAAGCTTCTTTAAGGCTTATTTCAGAGAAGTTTTAAATTTCATTTTGAAAATATTTGCTTCAGTTTTTCCATTTGTTAGATGTGGAGCTCAATAAGTAAATTCAAATAGAAGTCTATAGGCTGCATTTCAGGCAGCTGTGGTTTTAGAGACATGCTTCTTAAATTAGTGAAATAACTGAAAAGTTGTAGGCTGGTAGTGGGAGGAAATGCCAATCTGCTGTGATGCTGAGGACAACAAACAGGTTCCTCACTTGTTTTAGCCTGCAGACTGGAATTTCACCTTCTCACTCAATTCAGCATCCTCAGCACCACTAGTGCCCAGGAAAAGAGAGTGGAAATCGAACAGATCCAAAACTGTACAAACACTCATGAGCTTTGCCTTCTGGCCTAATGATGCTACAGGAGTACAGTTTGTCCAAAAAAAAGGCAAAATTGTTCTTCAGTTAAGAGGGATTTGGAATTTTTACCTTGTCATATGTTTGGAAGTGAACATGAAGATTCTTGTTTTAAATTGCATTTCTGCCAGAGATTTCAACCTATTTACTGATAATCCAAATTTTAGAGCAACCTCCCCAACCTGCTGATATTCCTTACTCTTTTTCTTACTTATTGTTGTTACTTCCTTTGTGTAGGCAGCTCACTCAGCCCATTCCTCTGCAATGTCTTATGCACAAAAGGAAAAGTGTTAAAAAGTGTTAAAAACATATGGCCTAGACTCTGTGTCAAAGGATAAGGCCAGATCTCACTGTTAGTACAGAGATAATACAGTTTTCCAACTTGCAAAATGTTTGTGGCTTTACAAATTGCTTCAGTTTTCTAAAATGTATCACTTCCTGAGTGTGAAACGTGAGGTTGTGTTTCTGGGTGAATTTCAACTTGGCCAATGTTTGTCTTGCTCTGAACGGTAGCAGCACAGGCAGAGTAGTATGAAACCAGACTATTAAATAAAATCTAAAGGGAGAATGGCAGGAATTGTAATGTTATGCTTTCTCAGCTGAAATGTGTTATTAATGGTATTTACAGAGATTTCAAAAGTATAGCTATTTGTCTTACATAGTTAAAGTAACTCATGTTATTACAAATATGTAGCCCAAATTGATACTTATATGTAATAGAATACAAACATATGTACATATATTAGAATTATAGTTCAGATATGGTTCTAATAATCATAATTTGTCATTAAACATGGCCTTTGGGACATCTTTTGAGAAAATCTCCTTGAGTTTGTGCAGAAATACATTGTGAAGAGAATGAAACTATGTGTGTATAGACTAGCCTTGGAAACCCACATGCATATTTTCTTTCTCTGAATACAGAAGCATCAATACAGGCAGGGGAAAACTGTTGTAAAATCCTGTTAGTAGGATGAAATAGAAGTAAGAATATACAAATAAACGTTTCCATTTACCTTTCCTGAGCTTCTTACCAGTATAAAAGGTATTTCCCCCCCAGATTTATTTACATCAGAATGCCTGATCTACTTTTGAGTGCCTGAAACAAGTTATATTCATTTTAGTTTAAACTGCTGGCTTGAGGGGAGGAAGGGAGACGAAAGGATCTCTTCACTGGTTCAGCTCCTCACACACATTTACAGATGCTGAGATGGACAGCTTTAGGTACAGCCTTGTAAAGGTGCCTCAGAAGTCTCAGGAATGCCAAGGGAACGGGATACAGTCATGCCTGCCCACTGCACTTACACCAAACACACCTTCCCCATAAAGTCCATGAACTCATCGGTAATTTCCTCTCTTTTTTTTTTTTTTGTTTTAATGGCTTGAGACCTCATATGAAACTTAGCAGAGATGCTAAGGTGAAGAATGGAGAAATCCCAGAATCTTCCTTTTCTGAGAAAACTTCAATATGAGCGAAAATTTCTGAGATACTCCCTCCAGCTTGAAGAGCTGGAGCAGATTCTCCCAAATCTCCTGTTCCCCTACTTCTTTTCTCTTTCCAGCTGAGCCAGCATCAGGATCCAGGGGGGCTGTGAGCAGCTACAGGAATCCAGGACCTGCCACAGCTTGTCACCAATCCCAGGGCTGGAGCTGCTGGAATTGGATTAACAAGCCTTTGCACAATTAATCACTCTCCCCAGGACATGAACTCAGGCTGGGATTGTGGCAGTGCCAGGTGGTTCTTTCCCACTGCCCCCAGGGCAGCCCTTTGCCCTCCCTGCTGCAGGACACAGAGGCTGATAAAGGGTCTGATACAGAGGCTGACAAAGGGATAAAGGGTCAGATACAGTGGCTGATAAAGGGTCAGACACAGAGGCTGATGGAGAGATGGAAAAAAGTGCTGATGAAAAAGTGCTGATGAAGGAATAAAGGGTCAGATACAGAGGCTGATAAAGGGTCAGATATAGAGGCTGATGAAGGGATAAAGGGTCAGATATGGAGGCTGATGAAGGTCGAACATCCAGGCTGATGAAGGGTCGGACATACAGACTGATGAAGAGTCCCTCTCTGAGCCACAGGACTGCAGCCCAGCCACGTGTGCAGCTCTGACCTTTCCACAGGGGTGATCATCTCCAGCAGCGGGGAGAGAAGGAGGGAGGGAAGGAGGGAGGGAAGGAGCTCCTTGCCATGGCCTCATTTGGCTGAGCTTATCTGGAGGCTAACAAGACACAGCAGATGCTCTGTGACCAGTGGCTGCCAGACATGACCAGCTACCTGTGGACTGATGCAGGGAATTACACTTTTAATGAAGGGCAAGTGAGGCACAAAGCCTCCCAGGGACCCTCATCTCAAACCCCACATTCATCCCTGAAGTGTGTATTAACCCTTTAGCCAGTGAATCCCTATGCAAACCAAAATTGCTTTTTAATGCAGTTTCCTGAAGCCTCTCCATCAGCCAGAGGGTGCTTTGGACTAATCCAGGAATTGAGCAAAGCATTAAAAAAAAAAAAAAAAAGAGGTTATGGAACATCAAAAACATATTGACCATAGTGTAATTATACTTGAAATGGATTAGGGGAAGTAGCTAAAACAATCTCCACTCTGAATAAGATAATTTGGGAGCTTGCAAGAGGGCCTTGGGGAGGATGCCTGCAATTCTGAGTAGGGATGTGAATGTGCTTCAGAGCATGTAAGGCAAAGGTACCAGAGTGAACACTAAATGACAAATGTGATAATCACTGTCCCAAACATATCACTTTGCAGAGCTTAAGCAAGCTGGCATTTACATGAATACCACAAGTCAGCAAAGGAAATGCAGGAAAAAGCGAAATACGTGTGACAAGTCTCACCCGCATCTGTGAATTAAGTAACAGTTTCTGGACTTAAGATGTAACAGCAGACAGGGAATAAAGGAAATCTTCCATTTGCCTTGCATACTGGTAATACTAAAAACATGAATTTGTTATATTTACAATTAAAATAGCTGGTTTAACTTTTTTTTTAATCTTGGAAAAGTTATCTGAGAGCTACAGTTCCTAAGTGGAGTATCTTCCTTCATGATATAATAAAAACCAGAGTCTGTGTAAGATCGTAACAGAATCCCTAATTAAGAACCATGTACTATAAGCTTGAGTATGATGAGCCTCTTGAAGTAAGCATCTAAAGCATCTTTACATCCAAAATGTTAAGCTCTTGGTTAAACAAGCAGAACATACTTTAAAAGATAATTGAAGATGAGCTTCAGTGAAAATACTGGGTTTGTATTTGGGCCAAACTAAATTTTGTATGCAAACCCTCGCTGTCTTTTTTTGTTTTAACATGTTCTGATCCAAAGTGGTTGGGCTCTAAGCCACTGTTACCAAACAACTCAAGTGTTGTACTTGTTTCAGGTAAGATTGATAAATGACAGCATCCCTGTTGTGAGACAGATTATACCAGACCTGCAAATGTGCACCCAGAGTTAAAAACCTCTTCTTTTTCAGAAGTCTCAATTTGGGGCTTTCTCATCTTTACTCAGCCAATGGAGTTCTTTTGGTTTTTTCCTCCTGCTGCAGGCAATATTCACAATTTCAAAGTAATTTCTGTAGTTTCTCATTATCTCTGAAAACTGAGGTTTGGGTATCTCAGGTAGGACCCACCAAAAAGCAATATGTAATAATATGCACTCTCATCTTGGAAAAAAACAAGTCTTACAGTGAGACATTTCTAGGATAGGAATAAAACCTTCCAAAATTCTCAGCTGCTATCTTTAAAAATAACTAGAAGTTGGGGGATGCATGTGTCATATTTTTTAGTAGGATAAATGGATGCATTAATGCAAGAGGGCCAATCATTTTTTTCCATCTGACTAAATGCTGGTGGTTCTCTGAGGCACTAACACAGCCTAAATATGATTGAGTCACCCAAACTGGATTTTTTTCCCATAAAATTCTGAGTGGGGGAATTTAGATTATAATAGTGAAATGTACTTGAGAGATTTGGAAATTCATATGGGGCCCCAAGCAATGGATTCTCCTCTGGACAATGAATGGGCTCTGAGGGGGCATGAGACAAATTTGAACTAATTTCTCCAGGGACCAGCTAGAAACAGGGTGAGCTCTTTCTGCCAGCTCTGGGAGCAGACCCACAGTGCAACCTGCCCCTTCAAAGGCAAAATTAAAACAAAAGTAGGAATTTAGAAGGCATCAAAGGAAATCTCACCTGAAGCCCCAGTGTTTTTTAAGAGTTTATACCAATAAAATGCAGAATTGCCTGATATTAAGGTAACACTTTTCTTGGCAGAGTTTAGAACCAGAACTGGAAGCAGTACCAATCGCTGTGTTTCCTTTTTTTGGGGGGTTTTAACATATCTTTAGCATTGGAGCAGACCAGCTGTTCCCTGTGCAGCATAGCCTGTCTGAATTTGTAGATGCCTGAGGACAGTCAAAGGGAAAAGACACCCGCCAGCTGTCTGTCACAGTGCAACTTCCAGCAATCTTTGTGTTTAATAGCCTTCAATGGATTGGTTTTTCCTCGTGAATTTACCTAATCACTTTCTAAATCCTGTTTCATGCAGCACCATGAGAATGATAATCTAATTTTGGTCTCTAAGAGATGTAATACAAAAACAATAGGAGGCCTAGGAAAGAATGAAATCATTTTGCCAACAGATATTACAAAAGAAGGCAACAATTCCACTCCAGTGATGAAGAAAATTACTAAAACCACTCATTACAAAACATCCTGCTTTGAAAAACAATCTATTTAGACTACTTTGCAGTTCTGAAAAAAATAAACCCCACCCATTTGTAATTGCTTTTCCAAGACTGTGATGTGGATATTTCTTTCCTTGATTCCACAACATGAACTTTAAAGTGTGCAGCTTTGCCTGGTCCTGCTGCTTGGGGTTACTGAAAATGCTCCTAAAGCTCAGTGACCCTTGGATCAGGCAGGAGTGAGACGAATTGAGACAAATATTCCCAAGGCACTACCACTCCTTGCTTAGAACAGGACAATTGCCTCAAACATATCCCTTCTGTGAATTTATGCTACTTGTTCTGTGTAATCAGTTATGGAACTCTACATATTTTGCAATCTTTGTGCACTATCGTCATTGAAATCTCCCACAAAGTGTTGAAATTAATTTTGAAGCTCTGCACTTAGTGATTTGCTGCCATCATGTACTAAATTGATTTACAAATGAAAAAAGCATTTTCCTTGTTTAAATACAGGTAAAATATCCCTTTAATAAACTATTTCCTAGTACTTTTTAAAAATACCAGTATAAATATAGGCCTTTTTATTTTGCATGTCTTGAGCCCCATTTAATAATTTCCAGCTATTCAAAGAGTAAACAATTGAGTACATTCTACACAGTTTTACAAAGCTCTGTGTAACCCGGGTAAAATTGGTGAGACTACATAAACTTTTCTATTTATCTAGACTTCCAGAAAATGCAAATAACACCTTCCTAAATGGAAGCCAAAGTAAAATAAGTTCTTAAAGGCCGTTTTTTGATAGTATTAAAATGAATCTTCATTTTCTCCTCTACCTGACAAATTTAAATATCTTTTTCTTCTATTTCAATCCCATGTTATATAACATTTTTGCACAATGGTTTTGTATTCACGTTAACACATTTGCTATTTCCCTCCATTCTCCCACTTTCATTGAAAACGCTAAAAGACGCCCGATTCTTGCTTCAGAACGTGGCTTTTAAGATAACACAGCTCCTGTTGAAAATGTTCCCGGGGAAGGAGAAAAGCCATTACTGAGCTGAACATTTCAGAGGCTCTTAAGCTGCCATCAGGTGCACAGAATGTGCCAAATTCCCTATTCTGCTTGTCTAACAGAAGAAAATACTCAATTGAGACATCTGCAACATGACTTTTTTTTTATCCTCCTGCTGTTCCTCCTGACCCAAAAGCAAGGCTGCCATTGCCTTTTTGAATAGATTAGTCCTTATCTGAAAAGCCATTTAGTTGCAAATCCCAAACCTTTCCATTATTACCACGTTTGGCTGTGTTAGCCACGGTGAAGGCCCGTAACAGAGCAGCTCAAATGTTGGACTAATGACCTCTCTGGCATTTCTAAAGAAGCGCTCTGTTAAACACCCAGGCATTTCGACTTTCAGTCACAAGACTTATAAAAAATTCATACTCTGAATCTCTAGTTTCAAACCACAGCACTACATCATTAAGAGCTTTTCAATCCTCCCATCCCACACACTTTATGAAGGGGGATGGGGAAGAGAGCTTTTATCTTCTTGGTAATAAAATTTCACATTTTCTTCTCCTCTTGTTTGCATTTTTAAGCAGTTCTGGAGGTTGGGGAAAAGAACAACCAACTATGTGAGCGTGAGTTTTCTTTTATTCTATTAAAGTATAACATAATCAAAGGACTTTTAGCTAGGTATTTAGTGTAAAACTGTGTAAAAAACAGGCTTAATCATTAAAGTAACTTTTGTTTCAGTTATTGCTGCCTTTCAGAAATCATAAAACTTCTATTCCAAGACTGAAAGAAAAGACTACCCCTGACAAAGGGAAGCACCTGGAAAAACAGTGTACAGCTGTACATTCTCTAGCAGCATATACATCTTGGATCTGGCCTTTAAATGAGTTTGCTGGACTAAAACACCAGGAGTTTATTTTGGATATATGTTCATATTTTCCAGTAAAAATATGGTTATTTCCTATGACAATTCTGTAAGACGAATTTGAAGGGCTCTTCCGAGTTAACCACTCAAAATGTTCAAAATAACCCTTTCTGAAGAGTCACACGTTTTCCCTGCATGCTGTAGCCCTGCCTCATGTCACGTTTCTTTTTTCTCTGCCCGCTCACTGATTTTAAAGCAGTGTTTTAATGTTCCTCCTCCCTGTAATGTCCAACGTCCCCAGTTGGATGGGCTGTCACTGGCACTGCCTCCTGCACAGCCCACATCTGTCACCTCCCTGCAAGGGTTCTGAGCAGCCTGGGCTGTGAGATCCCTCCTCTGCTCTCCTCTGTGAGCTCATCGAAGCCAGTTTGTCCTAAAAGAAACCTCTGCCCTTGGCTGTCCTACCCACAGGACAGCAGCGGTCTCACACACATCAGAGGCTGAAATATCATGCAAAGCTCTCAGCTTTCTCTTCTTCACGCTCCTTTTCTCCACAGGTTTGGTAGGGTTTTTTTACCTCATCCACTCAATGACTACTTTTAACCACAAGCAGATAGCTGAAGGGGAAGGAAACAGATTTATATCTCATCACCAATAATAGCAGAGCTGGATAAAATGTCATCTAGGCAGGGTTTGGGTTGTTTTTTTTTTATAATGTGCTAAAAGCATCTCTCATCAGCAGGAAACCCGGAGGTTTCTAGGAAGTCACACAACGCCCACGAAAACAGACTTTATGTCATCGTCCCTCTCCGGAGCAATTTCACCGAAACAATCCCCACCCACCCGCCGATTTTTGAAGATGCTCAATGTCCTTTTTCTGTCACCGCCCCTCGGTGCTCCTCAGGCGACCAAGTGCCACCGACACCGGTCACCTTCCCACGGGCGGGGAGTCACCCTGCCCGCACCAGCACACGGGGCACGGCCACACCGGGCACCGCCGCCTCGGGAGCGCGCCCGGACGGTGCCCGCGGAGCAAATATGGGGTGCGCGTACCCGGGAGCAGTCAGGGGAGCGCGCCCCGGCACAGGGTCTCGGGACCGTGCGCCGGGAGCGGGAACGAGGAGCGCGCCCCGGGAGAGGATTCCCTGGGAGCGTTTCCAGGGAGCGCGCCCTGAGAACGGGGCTCAGGACTGAGTTTGGGGAGCGCGCCCTGAGAACGGGGCTCGGGACTGAGTTTGGGGAGCGCGCCCTGAGAACGGGGCTCGAGAGCGAGGTTGGAAAGCGCCCCCGGGCCGGCTCTCGGGAGCGCACACCGCCCCTCACGGCCGCGGGTGACCCCTCCGCGCGCCCCCGCCCCGTTCCGCCCACGCAGCTTCCTCCCCCCACCCCGCGCACGCTCCCGCCGCACCATGACGCCACAGCGGCCCCCGGCGCCATGACGTAACCCGCCGGGCTCGCCAATCGGAGCGCCAGGAGGGCGAGGCCGGCGCCGCTGGTTGGCTGCCGCCGCCGCCCTGCCCCGCCCCGCGGCCGGCGGCGGGGGAACCCGGATGAGGCGGCCCCTGGCGGCCGCGGCCGTTAAACGCCGGCGGGGCGCGGGCGCGACCCCCGCGATGGCGGCGGCGCGGTGAGGGCGGCGCGCCCGGGGGCAGCGCGGAGGCCCGAGGATGCCGCTGCTGTACGTGATCCTGCTCGGCGCTGGCCGGCTGCTGCCTCACTCTCCTGGTGCAGCTCCTGCTCGTCTACAGGAGGAATCCCGAGCCCCCAGGGCGGACGGAGCCTACGGCGGCATCTTCTACGCCCGCGTGGCGCCCGAGCACGGCCTCAGGGAATACCTGCAGGGCGCGGAGCCGGCCGGCGGCCCGGCGTCCGCGGAGCCAGCCCCCCAGCCCGGCCCCGGCCTCCGCGCCCGCCGCCGCCCCGGGCCCCGATCCCGGCCCCAAGCAGCAGCAGCAGCCGCAGCAGCAGCAGCCGGAGCCCCCTCCAGCCCCCTCCTCCCGCGAGGAGACGTGCCACTTCCTCAATGCCATCTTCCTCTTCCTCTTCAGGGAGCTCAGGGACACTGCCCTGGTCAGGGACTGGGTCATCAAGAAGATCAAGGTGGAGTTCGAGGAGCTGCTCCAGGCCAAGATGACAGGGAAGGTGCTGGAGGGGCTCAGCCTCAGGGAGGTCTCTCTCGGCGATGTCCTGCCTGTCTTCAAGTCCGTGAAGCTCATCCGGCCGGTGACCTGCAATGAGGAGGGCTGTCCCGAGGAGCTGGCCTTTGAGGTAGACCTGGAATACAATGGTGGCTTCCACCTGGCCATCGATGCCGACCTGGTGTTCGGCAAGTCGGCCTACCTGTTCGTGAAGATCTCCCGGGTGATGGGGAGGCTGAAGCTGGTCTTCACACGCCTGCCCTTCACTCACTGGTCCTTCTCTTTTATGGACGACCCCGTGATACTCTTTGAGGTGAAGTCTCAGTTTGAAGGGAGGCCCATGCCTCAGCTCACTTCCATCATAGTGAACCAGTTCAAGAAAGTAATTAAGCGCAAGCACACCTTACCCAATTATAAAATCAGGTGAGTTGGTCTGCGTCCTCAGCGTTACGTTGGGTGGTGTGCAGCAGTGTTGCTGTTTTGCTCTTAATGGGTGTTTAGCACGGTACATTGCATGTCTGCTGGCAGGAGCTTTCCTGAAAGGAAGGATAATTTGCCATTTATAACAGGTGAAGAAGCCTTGCACAATGAGGTTGTTCCATGCCCTCATCTGGGTGTAACTAAGTGGCAGAATCAATACATATGAAAAGTTAGGGGATCTTGTCAGGTGTGTGTTGATAGGACCACGATGTCCCTCTTTGGAAGAGGTAGGAGGATGGCTCCATGGAGAGTGTGTGCGTTTGGGGTGTCCTCCCAAGCTCCTGCCGCTGGTGAGCCACCAGGGCAAGACTTGTGGCTGCTGCTTACCTCTAGAGGTGAGGTGATTATTGCTTAATATAAGAAAGGGTTGAGTTCACTGTCCAAGGAATATTTTTGAGATCCCATGATATAGGCAGCCTGCTTGAATTCTGATCTGCTTAATTCCCTCAGTAAATTTTGGGGGAAGTCTGAAAGTTGATAAGAGAGCTATTACCACTGCTAAACTTTGAAGGACCTTCTGTTTTTTTGGTTTGGGGTTTTTTTGTTTGTTTTTTGTTTGTTTTTGTTTTTTTGTTTTTGTATTATAGTATGTTTTCTTTTACAAATGCAAGCACTGCAGCCAGACTGCATTATGTAGTGAATATAATGAACTATGCACTGATACTTCTGTAGCAGAAGTGGCAAGAGGTATATTCACTTTGTTTCTATCCCCTGATATTGAATGTCTTACCGCTGCTCAGGTACTATGTTTCTGTTGCATCTTACCATTCTCAGGGTACCACGTTTCCTTTCTCTTTTGTTTGCTCTTTTTAGCTTCTGTATTAAGCTAAGTATTGTATGCATTAAGCGAGGACCAAGGAATGTTTGTTTACAACATTCTTCAGCAATAAGCTTTTTCCCTGAAATTCACGAGAGATGAGTAACTGAAAATGCCTATTTGAATTTTGAAGTGTAATTAGCTTTGTAGTGGTGTAATTTCTGAAGACTTTTCAGCTGGTTCCCCTGCAATCACATTTATAAGAGCTCTCATGAAAGTGGATTTTAAAAATATCCAAGATTTGGATAGCCCTGACAGGCCAATAAGTAGTTTTTTTGAGTAATGTAGTGATTCTTTCAAGTTTTGAGGTACTGAACTGCTCTCCAGAAGAGAGCAATCCCTGGCCAGCAGGGAAGCTGTCACGGCAGGTTTGCTTCCATTCTGTTACTGTTTTGGAAAGAGTGAAGCTGTAAAGTGGAGAGGAGCCTGAAGGAGAGGTTGGGACAGCACAATCCTGGTGCAGAGTCAGCACTCTCAGACAGAACAAATGAACTTTGCACTCCTAGACGAGTTTTTAGGGTTCCTGTACAACCTGTGATGGGTGATGTGCTCCCCCCCTCCAGCAGATGAAGACAGACATCTTCACTTTGCCTCTGAGAGAGACACGTGGACAGTGAGGTGTTCTCATCATTTAGTTAGAGACAGTCAATTATCCACGTGTTTCTCAAACTTTCTTCCACCATAAAGAATGAAGGAGGCATGTATGATGAGGGACTGGAGGGGCAAATAAAGAAAGAAGCAGAGTGCAGAGCCTGCAACAGAAATGAGAAGTGTGATGATAGAAGGTAACTGACACTTAGAATGACATATGAAGCATAAATAATTCTCAAACTAAGAAGAATTAACAGTTAACTTAAAATGCTCTCTGTGGTTAAAGGAGTTGGGAATCTATGAATGCTTCAGAGGAGAAAGCAGTATCATAGCTGATTTTACCACTGGATAGTGGGCTGGTAGCCTGCTGTGCTCAGTGAAAGTGTCCAACCCTGCTCTGGTGCTTTTGACCTTTACATTTTATGCTATGTACTGAAGGTATCATTCCAAACCCCCTGTTGTGAAGGGGACACTAAGGCTCAATGCACATTCATGGAATTGTCCTCAGGAAGGAGGGTTGGCTCATTGGTGTCCCAGCTGTCCATAACATGGCATTTAAAGCTTCAGGTGGGAGCCTTGAGCTGTCCACAGGGGCCCAAGGTTTTGTGGAACTCAGATTAAAACTACAAATTCTTCCCCAGCGTGTCCAAGCTGAGGTTAGGCAGGTGAATCCCCACACTTGGTAACAGCTGAGCAGTGACAGTGCACTCTTAGGTGGTGGCAGAGCTGAGAGTTCAGGTCTTACTGAAAGCTGGTTTGGAAAATCAAGTCTCTTGCTGACAAGATGCAAAAGTGGGGCTTTAAAATATAAGATTACATTGGATTTGGGATTATAGTATGCTGATATATTTCTTAGCAAAGAATATCTAGGAGAAAGTCAGGAGTTTCACAGCTGCTTAATAACCTCTTACCTTACCTAAAGCTTAAAAGTTTCTCATCTACATGAGATGTGATTATTCTCTCCCAGTTTTTTCCCTATTGCCTATATGTCTTTACATATATAGTATTTGCTTCTCTGTGTATTTCAAAACCTTTTTGATGTCTCCCTACTCTTGCTGAAGTAACTTTGTAAATAAAACTGTGGATAACAGCAATTACAACTTTGTAAACAAAAGTACTTGGAGTGTGAGGAATTCTCTCTTTATCTGGTCAAAAGGGGCACTTTGCTACTCTGTTGGCTTCCACATTGAAGCCCACAAAAGAGTTTTATCTTACTTCAAGGTGTTAATTAGTATACAAAAATATGCTATTTTCCTTGTCTTTTGTATTAGGAAACTTCTAGATTATTACAGAGTGGTGAATGGCATATGAAGAGAACTTTTGCCAGTAGTTGATTTTGAACATGTTATAACTCAGTTTGTGTTACAGATCCTGGCCTCCTCTGTTATTTAGCTACAAAATACTGTATTTAAAAAATGTATATTCATATGTGCACTATCTGTTACTACAGCCAAATTACTACTCAAGTACTTTGTATTCTTTCCAGTTAGGTACAAAATTTATGCAGCACAGCGGTGATGAATAAGATCATATTTGGTATCATCCATTTCTACAGACTGTGTGATCTGCATAACTGTACCTTGAAAGCAGGAAAAGGCATCTTGCATTCCTACTGCACTCCTAAGAGTCTATAGGGAGAGGCAATGAAGCCTAGTTAGTGCATTTAAAGTTTGTCTAGTACTTTATACACGTTTTTCTCCATAACAGCAATTGTCTACTAATTGAAAAATAAGGGTTGTGCTTTATGTCTAAACTAATAAGTAGTAATTTCTGTTTTACTCTAATAGCATGTAATTACTTTTCTCTGTCTCTTTAATAAATATGTTTGTGTCTGGCAAAACACCCTGTTTTGTAGCTGCTCTGCTATTGAATGGGAATTGCTATCTTGTGTAGTAGAATTTGAGGAAATCCCTGGATGTAAGGCTGTTTTTGAAATCCAGTGAATGTAAGCTGGGTTTGTTGTGGTTTGTTGGGTTTTTTTTTGTTCTTTTCTTTTTTTTGTCATCATTGATAAAGGACTTATGCAATTCCATTGATAGTAGCAATAGTTAAATGTTTGTATTTAATATTAATGTATTTGCTGCTTTATAATAGAAATGCAAACAACTTTTCTGCAAACATTTTGGTATGTCAGACCAGTGTCTTGTTCAGATGTGGGAAAAACCTAATACACCCTTGTTTTCATGTAGATTACTTTTAATAGACCAGGGCAGTGAATGCTGTCAGCACAAAGTGGAGTTTATCTTGTAACCTGAGTCCAGTTTTGGTTTTTCATTGTATGCACTCAAGCAGCTCTTTAATGCTATGGACACTGTTCATGTTGGTTTTAACTCTATCATGTCCTTTTAACAGTGACTATTAAAGTGGTTAATAGGATTTAGAGGCACAGAGTAAGGACTATTTCAGGTGTCTGTCTCCTTGCTTGATGGTGCTGTTGCAGTAGTCATGGCTTCATCTGTGTTAGTTCTCTAATGAGCTCTACCTTGCTCATTAACCTTTTATTAAGTTGCTTATGGTAACAGCCTTGCTGTGCCCTCTCTCACCTCAGGCTTATCAGTACACTGATTATGCTGTGTCCAGCCTGTTCTTAATACTTGCATGTATTTTTGCTCTTTTGCACAGCTCTTGATCTTGCTTTTAGATTTTGGAGAGGTTTGGGTTTTGGGTTCCTTCTAGGCAGTAAAAATACACTTTGCCATAATGAAGATACAAAGCCTGTTGTGTACATGTAAAGTGTTTCTTGTGCCAGAATTTAACTTCCTGCTGTTTCTTAAGCAATGATGTAAAAATACCTGACAGGTGCCTTTTTTTTTCTTAGATTAAACACCTCACAAGTTCATTCAGATTCTAAGCAGACCAGGTGTTGATTAAGCAGTGGGTCAGTTCTGTGTATTTAAGGAACACTTTGTTTCTTGCTTTGTTACATTAAAAAACCCAACTATTCTATTTTGTATTGATACTAGTCTGCTTTGAGAAAATCTATTTGCTTTGTTTTAATGCATGCTACCACAGAGGGGAATAACTTTCTTTTCTTTGAAAGTATTCTCATAAAGCATTGCTTCTACCATTTCTGTATTGGGTGTTTAGAGGACCTCCTCTGGCCACTGTCAACATGAATTATCCTTAGAACTGATAATTTGCTATATATTTAGTCATGTTAAATAGTTTTATGCTTTATTTGGAAGCTGAGGCTATTTTGAATTTCTCTGGGAAGAACAATTAGACAAGCCTATTTTTATTTACCATTATAGAATGCAATTTGAGAGTTACATGGTAGTTTAGTTTCTTATTTTTGGCAAAACTTAAGCCTAGAAGTAATGTTAAATAGCTATTGATTTGAAATGTTTTACAATAAAAATTAGTTCATAATGAGGAAATTGAGGTATTGGAAAAAGTATGACATAAAAAAACCCACATGTATTATTCATATGATGAGGCAGGAATACCAGAAATAATCAAATTTTGGGACTGTGATCATGTCTTTGCTTCAGAGACCTTTCTCTGTAGCTGCTGCAAAGGGAGGATTTTTCTTTTTGAGTGGATTTCTACAGTAGTTGATAGGAATCTCTCACTAGTTAAATCTGTAAGACACTCCTGTTTGAAGTTCTCATTCCTACTGCTGCTGACAGGAAAGAAGGCTGGTTTGTTTGTTGGTTCTGTTTATTGGGTTTTTTAGATACAAAAATCATCTACTATACAAAAGCATTAAAAACCCTGCAGGATCTGAGTCCTTTTCTGCTCTGCGAAAATTGATGGTAAAGCAGCACTGTAATATTCAGACTGTCCCAGAGATACTGCCCTGAATGATGCCAGCACAGACTGTTCTGCTCATGGCAAAGTGGAGATAATTTCACTCAGTAGATCTGTCTCTAGTCAATAGTTCCATGCTTGGAAGATCATCCTAATAGTGCATGGACAAGCAGCTTTGCTTTGTCTTACAGGAATTGACTGTGTGGGTCTGTAGGCCACCTGACACACAATGAACACAACCAAACCTCAGAACAGCAAATAAATATTCTTTTTTTCCAAGGGTGCTACATGTAGAAGGAAGATTTTGGTAGTGCAGAGCTTTTTACTGTTTTTTTTGGGAGGGCTCCGTCTCAGGCATACATAATTTCTGGGGGGTCACTAAGTACAAGTTTCTTAAGATTGTATGAAATCATATGGTACAATGGCTGTATGTAAATCTTATGTAGCTAGCAAGTTCAAATCCATTCGTTCTAAGGGTTTTGGAACATTTTTAGTCATCTTCCCCAGCTCCAGCACTTCATGAGTTTTCATTCTGGAAAGGTTGAATTCTGAAAGAGTGCCAGTTTGAAGCTTGTTCATAGTGAAGTCAGAAGTAATGAGTGACCAGCTACATACCAGACATTTCCCAGCATACAGGTGGCATTCTTTCCAGCTTAAGAGTGAGCCTTTTTCTATGGTTAGTCAACAAATCTTATATTTCCTATTCTTACCTATAAGGGTGAGGAACTAACACATCACTGACTTGAGATGGATTAGTGAAAAAACTGGGAGACCAGAGGCATGGGGCAAAGAGAAAATCTCAGTTGGAGGGAGTGATGGATGAAGGTACAGGATGAAGGAACACATTTTGGTCATTAGCATCTGCCTTTGCTGCAGATGGAAATCCAAGAGGCAAATTTGGGCTGACATGAAAATAGGACCTCCTTCAGCTTTTCTTCCTTACTTTCTTCTACAGTATATAAAACACTGTACAATAATAATGTAAAGAAAATTACCTCATTTAATCCTTTGCTGGTTTGTGTTAGAAGTTACTTGATCTTAGTCCTACAGTGAACTTTCACGTGGATAGTGAATAAAGACTGAAAAATCTGCTGAGATTTATTTAGTACTTGATGGTGTTTTGCATGCACCAGCATTGAGACCACATTTCTGTTCATCTGGACTCTGACCTTGAACTGACCATGCTGCTCAGTGAACACAAATATGGATCTTTTTATTCAGTTGTCCTAATTTGTGTTGCTTTCAATGCATTTAAATAAATATTAAATAAGCAGTAATAGTGTTTATTTTTAAGGGTAATTTATTTCAAAATGTAGATCATACAGGAGTTAATCACTTTACTGAACTGTATCACCAAAGAAATGAGTGGATTCTAAGAAATGTGTGGACAGGGTCTGAGCCTGTCTGCTGGAGCAGGGAGGTGTGTTCAGGCTCTGCAACTGGACTCTTCTCAGCCACCTTCTACAGGCTGTATTATGATTTTTAGGCTCTGATAGATAGTATGATTAGTGTTCCCCACTAGTCACATGGAACTGAACACCGGGTTTTCCTGAAGGAGATTAATTCAAGGAAAAGGACACAGAATTTACCTGTGAAGATCTGTAGCTAATACAGCTCTCAGTAGCTCATTGGATGTAAAAATGTAGGAGGCTTTTTTTGTGAAACCTATTTATATATATTAAATGCATGAAACAGTTAATGTTTTATTGGCAAATGGCACTTGATCAGAAAGCTTTTAAAAGCAGCCTGGGTGAGGACAGTGGGTTTTAGAGGGGTAGAGCAGTGCAGTGCTGGTGAAGCTCAGCCTCAAGCTGCTGGATTCACTGTTGGAGCTGATCCTTTCGTGTTCTGGATTTCTGTGGGAAACTGCTGATTCTGCATTCCTTCAGAGATGGCCTAAAGTCACCCAGTATGCTCCTGTGTTTGCAGTTCATGTTCCCACTTGTTGATTTAAAACTGTTGCAACATTTGGATATTCTTGATATTATTTTTTCTTTAGAGTATAGTAAAAGACTTTAAATGTAACACTTCTTCTAGGATTAATAAGCTTTATTTTCTAAACTGAGTATGGAGAGGAATTAGCAACCCACATAGGTAGGTTACATTAATAGATAATTTGTGTCACCCCAGTCTGTTCAAATTCCTGAATTGTGGAACTACGGAAAACTTTGTGTGATGATCTCAAACCATCCTTTCATGCAGAAAACAAGCAATGATCCTTGTGGAGCCCTGCCTGGGTTAAGTCCTCTCAGGACTGTTTCCTGTAGGACCCAGCTGGAGGCTGGCAGGGTTTTAGACTTGTCTGTGGTCAAACACAGCTCTGCAAACTGCCAGGAGATGCTGGGTGTAGCAGAGAATACAAGAAAGAGGGGGAAAACCTTAAGTTTTATGAGGAAAAAAACTCACAGAAATTATGTTCAACCCTGAGCTGGGCTCTGGAGAGCTACTTAGTTTGGTATTTTTTTTCCCCTATTAGCTGCTCTAATTCATTTTAACCTTAAAGCTGTTAGGTGCAACTTAACTTAATAACATCTTAATTCTGCTGTTCAGTGCTGCTGGAGCTCAGCAGAATGGCCTGTGAGCAGCAGTGTCCCCTCCATTAAAGCTGTTCCATGAGGAATTCTACTACACCAGTGCAGTTCACACATTTTTGAAGGCTTCCCACATGCCTTAAAGCTAAAAAATAGTGTATTACAGTGATCAGCCACTGATAATTAATCAGACTGTTACACACACTCAAAGGCAGTAATTAATTGCCAGATATGATGAGCATAAAATTAAATTAGGATAAGCACTTGGGAATTAATTTTTGGCAGTTTTTTGTTGCTCTGGCTGAAAAACTTACAGGGACACTTTGAGATGTAAATTCAAAATCATTATTTCTTACTTTCTGTCTTTTAGAAATTATCTGATGATATTGAATGGAAATCATGACAGTCACATACTTTGTTCCTGACTTTCTTTACTGAGACCTAATGCTAGGCAGGATATTTTCCTCTGACAGTGTCAATGGCAACATTGCTATGAAAAATGCTCACTCAGAAAGAAATGTGTACAAATATTAAAATATACTTTTGTAATGGCATTAAGTAGAAGAGTGTGGTGTTTGCCAGTGAAATGAAGATAGCAATGCTGGTAGTAATTACTATCACATACGTAAAATGCTTTAAATTATACTTAAACCTGTGAAAAATATCCTGTCACATAGGTTTTATATGTAGAATCTTAAAGGAAACCCATTGAGTAGTAAAAATTAAAATGGACTTTTTTCATGAATGTCACTTGTGTAGTAAATGTTTTAAACCATTATTGTTTCGGTTCATTATTGAACTGAAATAGGAAGAGTAAAAATGCAAGATTCCAGTCTGGTGGTGGCATGGCACCAGGCTTCCTGGTGGTGTTTGGATCACCTCTGAAGGATCTGGCTTGGTGAATAGTTTCTAAGTAATTAACCAGGGGAAATGACTACAGAAACTGCAACAGTTGTGTGTTTTTTTGTTGGTTTGGTGTTTTTTTTAAAGAATAACCATATACTTGCTAACAAAATTTGATGCAATATGTTAGAAGAAACAAAACAAGCCTAATGTTTCCGAGCAAAGAGCCCAGTGAATTAGAAAGGGAGGTGGGGTGGGAACAGCAGTGTTAGGCAGTGGTATTGTTCTAAAACAATTCTGCAAAAACTCTGATGGTTTTTTCTATTCCTCTGTTCCTCTGAATGAGGGCAAATTAGAGAAAGTATCCAAATTCATAATTTGAGCAGCTGCTTCTATCAAATGTAATCACAAGTTGTAACATGCCATGAGTGCTGCTGGATTTGGAAAGTGCAGGAATCCTTCCTGTTAATTAACCTCGCAAACCCTTGATTGTCATCAGTGTTTGATTGTCATCAGTGGTGCCACAGGTCATGTTCAGACTGAGCTTCTGTGTTACTTGATCCTGTTTACACTGTGGGTCTATAAATAAAATGCTGTGACTTGCCTGTGGTGTCAGCTTTGCTTGGTGGACAGCTGGCAAGTGCATGGCCATGGTGTGTCCCTGGGTCCATTTGTGCCCTCCCCACCACTGCAGTCGTTGAGCTCTCTGCAAACCAGCTTCAGGGTGAGCTGGCAGTTATCTCAGCTTTGAAAATGCTACTGCTAAGCCTGAGCTCCCAGGCTGTGAATTGGAGCATCTTCTGTCTTGTCAGAAGTGACTTGATAAATGTAGATTGAGGAGAAGCTTCTGCAGTTTGAGCATTTTTAAAACTAACTGGAGGAGTGAGGATAAACCTTGGGAAGCTCTCTTGCCTAGAATTCACAGCAGCTACAAATATTTTTTCACTTTTGGTTTACAGCTGTCAGGGACTGCTGTCAGCAGTGAGACAGTTGTTTTCTGTCTAAGCAGCCTAAGAGATGTCACTTTATTTCACGTGGATGTAGGCTAGGGTTTAGTGCAGAGGATTAAAACTCTTCAGCTCAAGAGTAGTCGTTCAGAGCTCAGACTTCTCCTAGAACATCCTCGTCTTTTTGCTCTGACCCGGATTGCAGACAGGTGATGTTTGTAGACTTGAGACTTCCTTATGGGAGAGCAGTCTGCTGAAGTGAGCAAAAGCAAATGTTTGCCTAGCATCAGTCACTGGGACCAACCTCTAATCCAGTTGGCTGAAGGTAGAGTTTTGGGGTGGCTTGGGTTTTATTTGGTTTTTTGTGTGTTTGTGCTTTTTACTTTTTGTTATTTTCTTCCTGCTGCTATTTTCCTTGAATGCCTGAAAGCTGGTTGCTAAACCACACCTACTTCTCTTTCAGCTCTACGTGAACATAAGCACATTCTGTATTTTCTGTCCCATTTGGAGCAAAGCCACAACAATTCAGGCTTTTTAGTTACACAGGGAAAATTGGCTTCATCCTGTCAGAATTTACAGCAGGATTTTCATCCCTTAGTTTGAATCAACAGAACCTGGAAACTTTGGGATCAAACAGACATTGACTACATTGAGTTAATAAAGCTGTTTCAGTATTTTTGGAATTTAGAATTTGGGAAGTGTTCCTGAAATACAAAAGAATATGGACATGGTAAAGTTGATCTGGTTTGTGATGATTAGAAAGAAATTTTGGTTAGATTTTTTTTACCTGTGGCTGTTCCAATGCAGGCAGTAAAACCATATCATTAAGACTGTCCATGTTGTATTTGCAGTTTCTGTCATATAAGCAAGAAAAAAATCTGTGATCTTTTTTGAAGAAGCTACTAGACTGTTTGCATTTATTCTTTTATTTGTTCTTGCGGAAGTCAAGAACAAATTGAAGTTTGGGAAGTGTCTTGTCTCAAATGTATGATTCAAGATATACCTCAGAATTACTGAGAAGAAAGACTATTTTAAGAATCTGGAAATGTGTGAAACTTCTCTGAAGAAAAAAAAAAGACTAGTAAAATCTTTTTTTTTTTCTTTTGAGGCCTTGGTTTAAAAAAAAAGGGACTGTTCATATATTGAGGCCTTGTGTGTATGAGCCTCCTACATGTGTGTGGCAGAATGTCCTGTAAGATAGTGGGTGGATTACTAGATCTGATTTGCAGTTTACCATAAAACTTCCTAGAAAATAAACACCATCCTATTGCAGTGGTTTTTGTTCAGGCTGCTTGTAAGCTAGATTTTCATGACTGTGAGTAAAGCTGAAATAAGTCTTATTCATTACAGAAATCTACTTTAATTTGAATTGTTCAAATTCCTGAGTGTAAATACTGATAGAGTTCAGCAGCAGCATTATTCCTTGAGAAATGAATGGAAGCTGGAGAATTGCTTTTGTAAAATCTATAACAAAATCTATAGAGAAACCATTACTGCTACTATTTTTTTGTTCAAAATAAGGATAAACCTCATTTTTATATCTTCAGTGTGAAGAATGATATAAGCTGTTTACATTATAATACCTGACAAGTGTAAATGTTAGCTGATAAGCACTTTTAAGCTCTTATTAAGGTGATCATGTCTTTTTAGGAGTGGATTGTAATATTTTAGAATGTTTGTAGAAGTAAAACTTAAATTGCATGCAGTTAAGAATATAGGACTTCCTTATATCTTAAAATATCTGCTGTCAATCCCTTTTTAAAGTTTACATGCTTTAGTAGTGCCTGACTTGTGTTTCTGTGACTCAGGTGAAAAACAATCTAAAAATGAGTCAATTCTGTTGCGTAGTTAGTTGAACTTTTTGATTAAGCCCCAAACTGAAAATAAATCTAGCAGTTATTCTTTCAACAGTATTTTAGATAAAAGAATCTTTACATACAGTTGCACTTGCAAAATTGAAATCTTCTAAACACAGTCTTTCTTTAGATTGTAATAGAATTTTGCTTAACATTGTAGATGAAAATTAAGACTTGCAATGTATTGAAAGTAGCTTTGTGCTGAAGATGCTTGCATTTTTGGTTGATTGATTCTTCTAAGATTTAAAACCTTTTTTTGCTCTTTATTAAAATTCAAATATTCATTTAGAGTAACTTCAAAATTCCTGAACCTGAAAATGTTTTATGTCAATAGAGTAGTGCTGGGATTCATATAATTCAAGTGTTTAATGTGGTCTTAAACTGATAGTCAGTAATTTTAAACACTGTTTTAGATACCAAACTTCCTTTATAAACCAGAGAATAAGTTAAAATTTCTCCTATAACTTATTTTAGAAAAATATTCTCACTTCTTAGCAAAAGCTCTACAAAATCCCACCTCCTCCTGCCCTTATAAATGGAACCATAAGACTTTCTCCTTCTCCAAGTAGGAGATGGAATACTGACAGCTTTTGAATTTTGTTTCTGGCTCTGTTTAGCTCTGAACAATTGTTGGTTTTTTTTACTGTGATTCTGGATATTCTTAACTGAAGCAATGGGCAGACACAGAAGCATATGGTTATCATACCAGATAAATCAATTTTTTTTTAGTTCTCAATAGATTTCCTCATGCAAGTAAAAATATCATTAAATAGGTACTGAGGTGAGCAGTTCATTTGGGGATTAGGTTAATTAAACTAAGGTATAAAAGACTTCTGTCCTCTTTTCTGTTAAAAGTTGGCTAAAGGACCACAAAACAATCATCACAGAATGGTGAATTTAAATTAAAGGGAATGTAGGTCAGACATCTTTAAAATTAAATCACCAGATCCAGACTTGTTCCAAGTAGATGAGTTCTGCCTCCCAGAACCGCCAGCTGGAAGGGAGAATTCTCCCATTCCAGGCGTGAAAGCAGTTGAAGGGAAGGGAAGAAGCTTCATGTGCTTGGGGCTTTTCTGGATACACTTTTGATCTAGACTTTGAGGGAGGTGGTGGTGAGAGGGAATGAGTCACTGAAGAGGGAATGAGCCACTGAAGTGACTCTGAAGTCTGGCATGAAGGGAGTGCAGAAGTCCTTCACGCCAAGGAGACGCTGCCTGCAGTGGCTGGAAACATTTTTGCTGTGCTTTGTGTATGGAAGAGCTTGGTATTGTGCTATTTTAGTGTCTACCTTTAATCCTATATATTAATTCAGTAACTTTATCTTAATTACCTTCAGTATAATCATCTGAGTAATTCCTTGTGTGGAGGAGGAATTTTTGCTGTTTGTATCTTGCAATATTTGTTAAGAAACACTCACTGTGCTACAGCTTCTTTTAAATGCTGTTTCTGTAGGGTTGAGATTTTTTCATTTGCTTAAATATCACATGATTGATGAATATTCCTCTTCATAGTAATGCTAAGTTTTAGCTAGCTTTTTCTTAAGACTGTGCTGTCTGAATTTCAGACCTTTGGACAAATGAGTTTGTGGAGGGACTCTGATAATTTAAAAAGAAGTTGAAAAAGCATGATAAGCATTTCATTTAAAGCACTTTTAAAGGCTTTCTGCAGGGGGAGCATCCATTGCTGGCATGCTGCAGTCCTGCCATATAGGAGGAGGATGATGGCTGTGCCCTGCTTTTAAAAGGTGGGGAAGTTGATGGGCTTTTCCTACCATGGGGAAAAAGATGAGAGAGCCTGTGATGCCTGACCTGTTGGGAGCATGGATTTCCTGTGGGTGGTTTTACAACACGAGGGAATGGTCCCACCCTGTTACCAGCAGTCCCCATCTGGGTCTGTATTAGTTCACCAGCTCCCAGTGGGAAAGTCTTTCCAAATAAATAGTGTTGTCTTGTACTTAAATATTCTGACAACAGTTCAATTCCCTAGTATGTAATTGAAATCTACAGGAAATAGTAATTTGTCCAATGTTTAATTTTGGAAATGCACAAATTCTCTGTAAATTAAATAGATAAGTGCTATGATATAAATTTGGAAGGCTCCAGAGCAGCACTAAAACATTAAAAATGCATTTAATGTGAGATATTCAGCTCTTTGTTCGTTGCTAGTGCCAATGGAAATAGGTGATGTGTTTTTTTTTTTTTTGCTAATGATTTTGCAAATTAGTTGTGATAAGAATGTGAACATAAGTGCTTGTTGAAAATTAAACATTATGTTGAGACTGCCTTTTAATCCTGTATCTGTAGAAAATTTCAGTAGTGCTGCACCAAATCCCCCATGCACTGCTAAGTGTTTTATATATCAATGTATATAACTGTATTGGTATTTTAGAATTAATTCCTCTTTAATTCATTGTTGTATGAATTTTTTAAAAATTATTTTGAAAATAGAAATCAAAATTACAAAAACATTGTCTTAATCTAGCAAGGAAAACAGCTTTTTCTGGGGATTGTTTCATTATTCTGTGCTGCAGCAAAGGCTTGCAGTGTGTGTTGTACCAACACTTTGTTCTGAAGTCACTTGAGGATGATGTTTTTAGTTCGAATGTGTAGGTGGATATGTCTGCATCCTTACTGGAATGTTTCAGTCTGTTATTTTGCTTTTCTGTTCTTACTTTTAGGATATAACATAGGTTTGTCCAAGTTTGTGTTCTTGTAGATGTCCTGCAGGAT
The DNA here is from genome assembly GCF_901933205.1 of Camarhynchus parvulus. NCBI lineage: Eukaryota > Metazoa > Chordata > Aves > Passeriformes > Thraupidae > Camarhynchus > Camarhynchus parvulus. The sequence continues at coordinate 28,914,139 of NC_044576.1, read as the reverse complement.
GGGTGAATACATCAGCAAAAGACCTTCAAAATGCCAACACTTTTAGGCATGATATTTGCAGAAATTGGGAGAGCTAATGGTAACCAACTGAATCCTCTTCCTTTGCCTTTTTTCCCTGCCAGAAATCTTGTTGCAGTAAGTCACTGAAGCTCAGAATTGTTGTTGTTAGTTTGTTGCTCCCATGGAAAACTATAATAGATTTGGGAGAAGGAGTATTGGCAGTTGCTGGTATTAACTGAAAAGCAGTTTATTAGTGCTTAAAAAATCCTCAAACCTACAAGTACCTATTCACTCAAAACTTATTATTATTTTCCAGTGTGCTTGCCTAACTCATCCTTTTTTGCCTAACAAAATCTTCGCTAAGTGGGTATTTTGAGGGGTAAAATCATTCCTAACAGGAGCAGGGCACCCTTGCTTGTGCTTAAAGTGAGAAACGTGGGATGGGTCTGGATGGGGAGGTGATCAGGCCCTGAACTGGGATGAAATTTTGCAGAATTGAAACAGTGCGGTCATCTTGGTGGTTTTTTCCCCTACCCTTGTGATGCTTGCTATTACTTTAGTAATTCAAGAGCTATAAATGAAGATTATGAGTAAAGTACCAGCTCAGTCAGTACTTGAACAAGGCATATTTTGAGTTAGTTGTTTGTGGTATACTCATAAACCTAAACTGTGCCCAGAGTGATTTAATAGCCTCCTATTTTTCATGCACAAGACCTTTAAAAAATATTTAAAAGTGAGTATTTTTATGTGACATATTTCAAAATGGTTTTCTTTATGAAGGAGTTAATGAGGGAGAAACTTGGAACCAAATTAAAGTTAGAAATTGAATTGGATTTCAGGAGAATAGCTGGAGTGTTGAGTTGTGTTTATTCACAAAGAGAACAAAAGAAATTACTTTCTCATGGCTCTGTATGAGGCTGTTGCTCGTACAGAACCAAAGTGTCTGGAATCAGAGCATGGAGCTCCCTCCCAAAGTGTGTGCTGACAGTTAAAGGATGCTTAATTATTTATTTGAGTTTCTGAAACTCTTCGGTTCAGCTCCATGTGACTGTTTCCTGAACATACTGTGATCTCCGAATGTGACGAGCAGATGCCTCTGATGGTTGAGCAAACAGTGCTTATGAAAGAGTTCTTTCTCATGAAATGGCAGAGCCATCCTGCAGGCTCTGCTGCTCCTTTCCTGCTATTTTGAGTCTCCACACAAATACTTGCTGGGAGGCTGCAGCAGTGACAGAGGATGGAAACCAAGGCACAAGGCAGTGCTGGGAAATGAGAGCAATAAATAAAGACAGAAAGAAGGAACACCCTCTAAGAGTTTTTTGTTTTGTTTTTTGGGGTTTTTTTCAAAAACTTCAGCACAGATGCTGTGATATCATTCTTTGTGCAGGGTTGTGGCCCCTGGTGTTGGGATTTTCTGTGTGTGTCAGCCATGTGATGGGGCTGCAGCTGTGCAGCCTCTCCCCCTCCTTCCCTCCCTCAGATCAGGGCTGTGTCCGACACCAGAGCACTATCACTTAAAAACCGAATTGGTATTTATAACTCAGCAGTTTCTAATCAAAGAGACAGAATTATGTGGTGAGATAGCTGGTGTTTTGCACAGTTATCTTGAACATGAACTGCTTTTCCTGTGAATCACATGCTGCAGTGAGGGAAATAAAGCTCAAGGGCAAATGTTTAGAATACCTATATTTTTATTCAAGAAGACTGGCTGAGAGGAGCCACTTAAAGTTTTTTACAAAGTGAGAGAAGAATCAATCTGTGTAACTTAAGTGAACTGTACATTAGGGTGTACCAACATAGGTGGTACAGTGAACCTATGTTCACTGTACATTAGGGTGTACTGTCATAAAAATTTAAGCTTTAGGGTCATAGCACATTTTCATCTTTCTATGCTGTGATGTTTATGCAGATAAACTTAAAGATCTGCTAAGATATTTACTGCAGTAGGCCTCTTGTGTTAAATCATGTTTGCAATTGTAAAAATACTGTGTGATCTTTACCAACTTCTCACCTCCTAAAAATTATCTGTGCTAGAAAATGTTACTCAGTTTATTCTTGTGAAGCAATTTTTGTTTGTATTGTCCAGTCTGCTGCATTCAAAAAGCTTCAGTAGCTCCTACTCATTCATTTTGACCAATGAATATGTAGGAATGGCAGTTTCTCTTTTTAAAGAGTGTTAAAGATTCATTATTGTCCTGTTACCTTTTTTTATATTTTTGTGTGATCATGTTGTGCAATGTGAATTAAGAGAAGTTTCTTCTATATTTTTCAGGTTCAAGCCATTTTTTCCATGTCAACTATTGCCAGCTGATGAATATGAAGATCGAGACCTCTGTATACAGGATTTTCTGTTGACAGAAGGTCGACTGAGGGTCACATTAATTGAATGTACAAGGTATATTTCTGTGCACTTTTGCTCATTCTTGACTAAGCAAGGACCTGTGTATCCTCAGTTTGAAGTAATTATAGTTGTAGGGCAGTTCTGATTTGCAAAGTGGCAGCTTTGGTGTTATGATTGAACTCTAACCACTAAGTATACTTTGCTTGAAGTAAAAATGAACAAATGAAAGTTGCAGTTACTTTCTTGAGGCACTTTGGGTTTTTGTGGGGGCAAGCCTTTGCCTTTCTGAATTTTGCCTAGTTATGAGCTAATCTGTGCCTCCTCTTATTTGCTTGGCTTGCTTTTCTGCCACACCAAATCATGGGACTCTTTCCAGGACAATATAAATGTTGTAATTATATTGCTGTATTATGTAACCAAAGGGAAATAATAGTTTCACTCAGTCTTACTTAGATAAATCCAAATCACTTTTATAAGGCATTATTTACTGTCTTGGTCTTGAGTAAATAATGGAAAGAAATAAAATCAATTTCCTTCATTTGTTGAAGAGAATATTATTCTCTTCAAAGCTGGAGAAAAGGTGTGTGGGGTCTTGGTTTGTTGGGGGTTTTTTGTCAGGCCTCTTGGTTTATGTTAGATCTTATCCAAGTAGTGCTAAGGCTTTGATCTAGTCATGTGCAGTTCTACTCTTAATAAACTAAACTGCTCTGCAGAAAGACTCTTTTTTAACCTATTCTTTTCATTGCTTGTATTCCCATATCAACTCCTCTTTGCACTTTTTTTCTGTAGCACTGTGCAACATTTGAGCTCTATTTGCTGTACTAATGTGATTTATCAGCAGTCAGGATTTCCTGAAGATATTCTTCTGCTTCTAAGGGCTCTGTGGTGGCAGCAGTGGTTGTGTTTGTTGTGATAAAATTCCTGCTTACCTGTCTCCCTGTCTTTGTGGTGTTTTCTGTGGATGATCCAAGGGTCAACTGTCTGCATTCCTTGGCCACCAGGAGCATTTCCCCTTTGATTGTACTGAGTAAGGGAACTCTGATCTCTCTTCACAACAGTTCTCCAATTTCAGCCCAGTGATGCATTTGTTTTTATCATGAGGGCCAAGATGACCACCTTGCACTGTGTGCAGTTGTTCTTGATTTGGGAAGTAATCTTTAAAAGCTGTCTTTCCTGAATCTGAAACACTGTGCAGCATCAACTCTTGAGTTTCTTTGCACTGAGAGCTCAGATTGCTCAGTCTGACATCATTGTGAGCTCTCAGTGTTTTCAGCTGTCACAGATGCTTATCAGATGGCTGGGAGAGGATGCAGTTGCTGATTTGTCAGGTCTGACATAATCCAAGTGTTTTATGCAGCTTGGAATTTTTCAACACACACTTGGAAATTGTCTCAATGGACACTTCTCAGCCAAGATGTTTGACTGTTGGACCCACAGTAATTCCTCAGATCTTCCAGTTGTCCATTCTTTTTTTTGAGCTAAACAGCTACAACTGCTGTCCATAGAGTCCCTCGGGGAGTAAATACTCTTGGTTGAATTTGCATCTGAAGATACTGATGAGGTAGAAAGAGAAATAGAGAATTTTGGTAGTGAAAAAAGAAACATACACTATATACACAAAAGTAACAGTGAAAAAATTTCCCTTTTTCAGCCCTCTGTGAGTGGTGTGAGTTTGGCTGGGCCAATTCCCAGTGCAGCACTGTGTGCTGACATCCAGGGCTTTTGCACTTACATCTACCATAGGAACCTAAACATTTTTCGCCCTCTCATTCTCATTTCAGAATGAAGGATCACTTTAATTTCTGTGTGGTTTTCAGTTTTGCTCAGTGCCCCAGGAGGTTTTATATTTTCTCAGTACAGTAGATGATCTCTGACTTCTCCAAAGAATTTGGAAGTAGAATTCTTCCATCTAGTCAGGTAATTGAGTTCTGCTGCTTCTCCATTTAAGTCTGGAGATCAGTAATGAAACTATAGTGGTAAAGTGTTTAGCAAACTTCTTCTGTATTATAAATGGCTTGTTTAATTAAATTATACTCTTCACATGACCAAATATTTGCACTTTTCACACTTCTTTTCTAATTGCAGGCTTGACCATAGCAATTTTCTGCTGTCATGCTGTTGAAAGAAAAATTAAATTTGTTCATAAATTAATGAAAGGATGGGAACTTTGCTGTAAATAAATAATAAGGAATATATCTGGCAAATCTTTATCTGACTAGTGCAAAAAACTCAAGTTTTCAAAAAGTGCAGTGTCCTTAAAGAACTGAATTGTTGCAAAAATGCTGTTATCTGTCATTGTCAGAAAGCTTCTAAGAAAAAGAGAAAAACAAAGCAACATTCTGTTAAATTTTGGCTTTGTTTCTTTTTAATCAAGAAACACTGAAAAAAGTAACAAAGGTAATAAACTCTGATTTTATTAGGCAAGAATACACTTCCAAAACTGTGCTCACTGTAGAGTGAGCACTTTTCAATCTGTAGGATATAGATATCTCTTTAAAATATTGTCATAGATAATAATGTCAGTCTTTATGTGCAGCTGTCTTACAGGGTGCAGCTTCTTTCTTTGCATATCAATGGAGATACTGTTCAAACAAAAATTTTCTTAGTGTAGCAGAAGTTACAATTTTGCCTTTGTCTTTCTGAAATTGGAAATTGAGCTCCAAATCCAGCATGAAGAGCTCTCTAAAATTTAAAATTTAAGTGTGTAGTTTGGCTGCCTTGTGGTGTGTTTGTTCACCTGACACCAGGTTCTCAGTTGTTTACCCGCTGTAAGGTGAAATCTCAACATGGCTCTTGGTTTTGCTTGTGGCTTATGTTGCAGTTCTGGCTAAAAATTGTTCTGTTCCTCTTTTGAGCTATCTCATGTGCATGTTTTTCTATCCAGTACAGCAAAATAGCTCTTGGGCTGATATTTTAGAGGGGCCATAAGTGCCCCTGAAAAATTCCCTAAGAGTGTTTCTACACGAGCAGAAGCAAGCTTGAGAGGTGTCACAGTCAGAGAGGTGTTTACCCTTGGGTTGTCTTAATTTTACCAGTTCTGATCATTGGTGAAAGTTGTGTTCAAAGCATGTTTACTACCAATATCCACATCTGAAAGATGAGACTTTTTGATTATAAATACTTAACCTAGAAACATTATTTAACAATGTCGAGGTAAACAGAGAAAATGGACATGTTTTTCTGACAGCTTGTGTCTGTATCATCTAAAGAGTTGTATAACACATCACAATCACAAATAAGATACTTGGGATGAAAGCTTAGGAACTGTTCTTGTCAAATGTGTATAGAAAGATTAAGGGAAAATTAAAACCTAACAGCTCTTTTGAATGAGTGAAGTTTGTTTTAAGTTTTTATTCCAAAATATTTATCTGTTTCCAGCTACTGTGAGATAAACTGTGAACGACTTGATTGCTGTTCTACAGCCTAAACTTTATAGTCTGGTTTGTTTTGTTTTTTTCAAGTACTAATATCTGTCTGAAAAGCTTTATAGCCTTCTGGAATAGGGTATCATGCATGAAGAACTACTCTTTGTTATAAATGTTACAAAAATCACAGATAAGAGAATCCCAGTTTAGTGAAATACAAATACAAGCAGTAGTAAACTGATTTTAATCTACAGTAGCACTCTCTTAAACCAACAAGAGCTTCACATTGTGATATTTAGGATTAAAATGGAAGACTCTGGTTGCTCTTCCTAAAATAAAACAAAAGCCCTTTATGGGAAAATGCCAATTGAACACTTTATTTAAAAACAAACCAACCAATCCCCCCCTGCCCCCCCCCCAAAAAAAGAACAACACTGTAGGAAAAAAAGTCAACTCAAAAAAAACCCTTAGCTAAAAATTCTGTTATATTTTATATTTGGAGTTCTTCCACTAGAGGGTGGCAGTGTCTTTCCTTTAGTGTAAGGCTGTGCCTGTGCAATCTGTTCTCTCTGGACTTCTGTGTATACACATTGGTAATAATCGTGTGTAGATGAAGAATAGAGAGTTTTATGTGATATCTGGCATATATGTAATGGTATTACAATTCTTACCATAGGCTTTTCTATTTCAGGTTGCTGGTGTTTGGGTCTTATGAAAGAGAAACAAATGTTCATTGCACAATGGAGCTGAGCAGTAATGTTTGGGAAGAAAAATCAAGAAGTTCTATTAAAACGGTAAAAAAAAGGGTGTCATCTTTGCATATTGCACTTTGTCTTCTGCACTTCATACGTTGTCTGGAAAGTGTGCCTTTAGGCAATCAAATGGGTGACATAGCAGAAAAAATCAAACCCAAAGTACAGCAGACCAGTTATTTACTTTTTAGTCCTCTGGCAAATTACCATGTATGGATAACATTGTGTTCAGTTCTCACAACTGTGCTTGAAACTGTACCTGGTTTGAATATTCTGCCAGCTGTCCAGTTGCATTAAAACAAATAGTGGAAAATATACATTTTATAGTCCTGTTATATTTGGGTGGGGCAGGGTTTAGAAAGCAGTAAGATTCACCTGTCTTTGCCTGGCCAGTGTTGTAAGGTTGTGTTTTACTGATTATTGCACTTGATAACAGGAGTTTAGCAGTGTACAGCCTGCAGATTGCCTGCCTTTTTTTTTGTGAGAGTGAGAATGACCTTATTTCTATTTCTTCAAAGAAGAGATGTGATGTATGAAACAGCCTTTCAGTTTTACATTAGAGGGATATTGTGTTAGTAATCAAATTGAATTGGGCTTGTGCTGAGCATTAAGTAGTGTGCTTATTGAAGAAAACCCCCCAAAGCTTTAAAAAGACTGTGTGTTAACAGTTGGTTTCGTGTAAAGAAATCACTGGAACAAAAATCCCTGCCCTGAATTTTACCCTCTGCTGAGTGCCACTAACTTAAGCCTTTGCCTTTGTTACATCTGACTGGAGTTTGGAGACCAGCATCGTTTTCTACTGGAGCAGCAAGAATCCAGAATTTCAACATCTCATTCAGTTTTCCACCATTGAATTCCACTTTGCATTGGGTCTAAAATCCTTGTAACAAATGCTGTGATCCTTGTTTTCAGCTTATGTATATTATGTTTTGCCAAAAAGGGAGTATGGCTGAGCAGCAGCTGTGTATGAAAACATCTGCAGGGTTGATGCCGTGGCAGTGAAGGTGGCAATGCATTGATTTACCATTACACTCCTCTGGACAAATTAGCATGTGATTATTTTTAGAGGTTGAGTAGCAGTGTTGCAACACATTGTTTTACACAGAGGAAAGGAAAAACGCTTTGCAGACACTGTGGCACTGATGTGTTTGTGACAGCAGATGGCAGTAGGAGTAAAGGAGTGAGGGTGGAATGGCTTCTTTTAAAACTTGTAAAAAGTACTCACGGGGAGGCTCTCAAAAACTCATCTTCAGTGTCAGAATCTAAAGTGAAATGGCAGGTTTTTAAATGAAATGACAGTTTTTAAAAATGTCCTAAGTTTTTGGAAATCTGGCCCTCAATGTACAGAGGGTTTTCTGAATCCACTGTGCCCAACCACCTTGAATTTGAGGCCCCTGGAATGGTGGCCTGGTTTAAAGCTCCTGCTTTTGAAATGTCAATATGGGACAATATGGAAACTGAAAATTAGCAACTTGCAGAACTACTTTTTATTCATCAGATGTAGCAAAATCGTGGAAATCTCTTTTCCTTAGGAAATCCAATTAAATTTTCAAGCTAAGTTACAAAATGTTAGGATATCTCACTGAGTGGTAATAGTGTTTTCAAAGATCCTGAACAAAATAGGAAGTGTTGCTTACATATTTGGCACTGGAACTTAGTTATTTTCAGAAATATGAACTGTTTGAGTAGTTAAATAGTAAGTTATAATGAAAAAATTGTGTTATTTTTCTAAACAAAAAGTTTGCTTCTATCCTTAATTGTGATTATTAACCCTAATGCAATATTAACCATGAGGCAGCTGATGGCAGTACTTAATATCTTTTTTATATTAAATCCTTATTGTAATATTCACATTTGCAATACTTACTCAAGATGAAGTTAGAATGAATAACAATTTCAGAAACTACGAAAGAGAAATAGCAGAAAAGTTAAAGTGAAAAGTTTAAGGTACATTCTGATTTAACAGGGTCTAATTTATACAAGCCTCATTCAGACTATGTTCTACAATGTTCCTGAGGAAAATTCTCATAACTTTCTATACTTCCTGACATTTTCATTCTTTTTATTGTGTTAGTAGTAGCGATAAAAGATTAGACAGGTTTAATACTTTGTAATGAATTTTGGCAAGACTTTAATCTGATCCCAGAATTTATGGAACGTTAGTAGATGTCACAATTGATTTTGAAAAAAGATTCTGTGTTATTGAATATATCTGGAGCATTATTGAAGTGTCTATTACAATACAAAGGTGTCTTAGGCTTATGTTTGTCAAATCTGAAACACGAGTAAGACTTCAGCGAGTGATTTGGCACATTCCCATGTGAAGCATGTAAACATCCTTAAATACCTTAATTAGTAGTACATGCTGCTGGAATTAAGGTTAATCAGTGCATTGCTATGTAAAAGTGATGTATGGCTAGGATGCAGTAATTAGCATTAGCAGCATTGGATTGGCAGACAGGTGTTCTATGGTTAAATAATGAGATTTCTCTAAATAATGAGATACATGATTGTATGGAGGCTGTGTCACAAATGTGGATGGGTGTGTCCACTGAACTGCCAGTCAGCAGTACAAGGTTGATCTACAAACAAAAATAATTGTTCTATTTTCCTTGGAGCACATCTGTTCAGTGAACCCTGGGCCCCCTCTACCCTTGGTGAGACTCTACCAGTGCACTTCCTGTGTAGTGTTGTGAAAAGAACAGCATGGTTTTTCAGCAGAAATCGAAATTTCTTTATTTATAAAAGGAAAATACAGTCTGCTTTCTGTACAACTGGCAGAAGGATGGACATGGAGATGAAGTATGAGTAGCAGAGACCTGAGGTAGCTTTGTAAGTACCCTGTGCACTGACTGCTCTGTAGATGCTGGTGCTTTTCTCTGGATCCACCTCTGTAGAGAAGAATGACTCAAAAGTGCAGTTGTATTGAAGTGAGAATCTTGTTTCTTATGAACTGCTCTGCAAATCTTTGTGGTCATGTTTCTTTTATCTACATACTGATTTTTCTGATAAACATTAAGTAGTTTTCTAGAAATTGTAGAAACTATTGCAAAGAGATTGGTATCTTCTGATAATCTTATACATATGTAAACTATAAAATGGTTTGTGCTTTTTATTGGTTGTAAGAATCCAAAGTAATGTGGAGAGGTTCTCTGCTGCACACCCAAAATATATCTGTTCCAAATTTTCTCTTAAAGTCTTTTTTTACAGAAATTCAGGAGCACAAGAGAACCATTATTGATCATGAAAAAAGTTACATAACACAAGAAAAATTTGAGGGAACACCTTTAAACTCTGGTGTCAACTGTGTTGTCTGAGGTGGTACTGTAAGAATAGCCATGGGTTCATATTTCTTCACAATTTCTTATTTCTACAGGCAGTAAGTCTTGGGGCTTTTTTATTGTTGGTAGGGTTTTTCATTATGATTTTTTTGAAATCCCTTCTATAAATATTAACTTGAGCAATACTGAAACTGGATTTCATATTCTGCAAAGTAAAAATTTCCATCTAAAATGCCATGTCTGGTAACCCATAGGATTCACTCTTGCAGCAGTTGTCTCAGAAGCACAAAAATATCTCCTGAAGTAATCTAATAATAGAAGGAATTAAAGAATTAAGATTAGCATCCCAGTGTTTTTTATTAATACTGCTTGATGTTTTCTCCAGTTCCTTCTGAACATTGTGAGCAGGACTGGAATAACTCAAGGGGAGGACTATAAAAAAAAAAGAGCAATATTTCTCAGCTTTTCATAAAACTAAATTTCCTTTATCGGGGATTAAGGGAAACTTCAAGGTATTCCAGTGCCATAACATATGAATCTAAAATGAAGAATAATGTAAATCAAATCCAGCACCTTCTGAAATGAGTTGCCTGAAGGTACTAAACTATAATGTCAAAATTTTAAGCAACTGTGAAATGTTAATTTGTGAATACATGGAGTTAAATGCCTCACAGTTGGCATTTCACTGTGCTTATTTCACAGCCTGCCATTTCAGCATTTAATCCTATCAAAAGAAAGAAGGAGGATTAAAGCAAGAAAAGCTTTTTGAAAATGTCACTTTTTATGAAAATTCATGATCTTGTAAAACTTGGTAATATTTGTAAATACAATGGGGAATAGTTCTGAGATTTGTGCCTTACATAATATTCTGTAATCTGTCTTTCAAATAAACTTGAAGGCCATCAGGATTTTTTCAGTCTCATTCTAAATATTTAAGCTTTTTGACTTGGGGCCTCAGAAAGCTTTACTGTGATTTAGTGAACAACCTTCTGTGAAAATGTGCTGTAGTTCTTTATTACTTAGAAACTGTTCAATATGAACATTAAAAAAAACCCACCAAAACCCCACTGGCAGAGGGGTTTATTTCAGTGTATATTCAGATGGTTCTTTAGAGCCCAATGCCATTATTTCAGTCACAGCCTGACCTGGAACTTCTTACCTGCTCATCAGAAGCTGTCCTGTGCTGCATCCTGGCCATGAGCACCCTTGCTGGGGCAGGCAGAAAGTAGAGCTTGCTCCACTCTGGCATTTGGCAGCAGACAGTCCTAAATGCAGCATGTGCATCCAAGGCTGGGGCTTCCCTTCCATGCCCCTTTTTCTCCCTCTGTCCAGATTTGACATTGTGGTTTTCCCTGGAGTGCTACAGACATTGTCTGCTTGCAACAAATCTGACTTGCTGAGTCTCAAATTGAAAATAGTAGATGAAAAGATTAATGGATAAAATAACTTAAGTGAGAAGAAGCTGAGCAGTGCTTAGTGCTGTGTTCTTGCACTTCCCCATCCCCAGCTCTTACTCTGAGAGTTGCCAGTAAGGCTGATTCATGCTCCTTGGATTTAGGAGTTCTGCAACCAGCTACTTCTCTTGTATAGTGAAATAAGTTTGATTTGAAGCCACCTAATTCCAGTTGAAAGCTCCATTAGATTTTGTAGCCAAGTTGTATTGCAGATGCCATTGGTGATGCTGTCTATCCAGCTGAGGTTTTCGAAGCTGATATTTTGCAAGGTGCTGACTTCTGAAAACATGGCAGTGACCTCCTGATTCATCAGTCATGAAAGAGGCTCCAGCTTTTTAGTTGGTTATGTTGGGTGAATTGTCCTTAGTGAGACTTTCTGTATCACCGTTCTTGGACAAAAGCTGCATGAAACTTCAGGCTTACTCAGGATTAGTTCTGTTCTCTTTTTTACAGAGCTGATCTGAAAAGAAACCCATTTTTGCTGTGCTTTTACTCATGGAATAGCCAACCTGTAGTACAGATTCATTGAGTTACCTTACAGTTGACTATTTTATGCATCATCCTTGATACAGTACCCAGTTTGACTGTCAGTTGTAAGCATTTCTTGTCATACTTTAATGTACTGGTTCATATTTAAAGATACATAACTATTTACAGTAAATTATACCTTTTCCTTAGAAATGCCTGTAAAAGTGATGACTGTTTCAGAGTGTCACCAGATGTGGTGCTGGTGACTCTTATTTTTTTTTCTCTTATTCTTGTTGCCTGTTCTGTAACAGGTCCAAATACTGAATGCAGTAAAGAGTTTTAAGTAGGTTTTACAGCAGCTGTCTTTCTCATTCGCAAAGAAATTGATTTACAGTGATAGCTGATCTTGCTAAATAAATAGATGGCTGATGCATGAAAGCTAACTTTGTTTGTATAAACAGTATGGCTTATTGTAAGAGAGATAACAGTGCTTTATTGACCAGAGTACACAAAGTGGTTCCTGGGTAATTCAGTATTTCTGGAATGGCTTTTTCAATTATTTTGTTACATCCTATTACAAAGTTGTATGGCCAGATGAGCTGGCAGCTTGGAGGCTGCCTCACATGACTGAAGTGGAAGAGGAGGGATTTATTTAAACACAGATATCTACAGCCATCTTTGGAAAAATAAGCTGGTTCTATTCTCATTGGTTTGTAGTTTGTTTTCCTCTTCAGCCCTTCAGTTTACTTTTAAAATATATTTTATCTGATAACTTTATAATAGTTAGCCTGTTCCTAATGTAGGGGTTTGGGGTTTTTTTCAAATTAGGAGGCTGGGATCTGTTCTTACTAAGGAGGTAGTAACTGGATTGGAGCTAATTTGCTCATGTGTATTTAGTGATGTTGCAATGTTTCCCTACCAAATCAAGGCCTCATCAAGTTGGGCACGTTGACAGATAATTTCCTTCCATTGGTGAACAGTTATGTCTCACAAAATAATGAAGAAGGGGAGCCTGTGCTTGAATGTGTGATTACTGAACAGAAACATTTTCCAGAGAGGAAGCCTGGGAGTGGGTAAAAAGTTGTGAAAAAGGGTCCCATGGCTGTGAGTAAAAATCTTGTTAAGAAATAGCAAGGTATTGGTGCTTGGTGCTCACAAACCCTCCTAAAACCAGTTATCTCCCACCCAACATCTGTGTGAGATGTGTGTGGGTTTGACATGAGAGTTGCAGAGTTGTTCTTTTCTGAATGCAGGTTGCTCAGTGGGAACCTGTCTGAGCGTTCCTGCTACAAGCAGTTCATCATCTGCAAGTTCATCTTGCAGTTAAGGAAGAGAAAATTACATTGGAGTTTCTGCAGATTGTCAAAGGATAGGCAAGTGCTTGTAGTTGTCACAGAACAGCTGATGTTTAACTTCTGCCCTTCAGGAATCTGATATTGTCCTTGCTTCTGAGTATAAATATCTCACCTCTTTACAGACTTGGAGTGCATTAGTAACTGCTGGGAGGACCATACCAGAAATCTCAGCTGCTTGGTTCTGGTTCTTATTTTTTTGTTTACACTGTCTGAATTAACAATTACGTTAGCTTAAACAAAAGCATCATCAGGTTGCATACCAGGAAGAAATTTAGAATGGAGATTTTAAAAAGTATCCTTAATTAATAACTATAATTATTTATATTAATTATTTAACTAATAAACCTACCATTCTTTAATGTAGGTATCTGGTGCCCTTCAATGGGATAGAAATTAATTTCCATACACCACAAATAGTTGATGTTGTAATTTTAAATTTTATGGTTCAAGTGTCAAAATACAGGCGTAAAATGTACTGAGTGACTGCAAAGAAAGCCTTTAATTTTGTGGGAGGAATTCCTTATTCTGAGTACAGTCTAATGTATTGTAACTATTTTTATGAAGTCAAGTGCTTTAAGTAGTTCAAATTCTTGAATTCCAAGGTAATGCAGTGTTGTTACATGTGTCACATCTTGCCTTCCTAGAATGTAATTATTTAACTGAACGTTATCTCAAATCAACTGTTTATCTTTTTTCTTTCTTTCTCCCTCTTCAATCACAAGCTGAACCAGAAATTAGGTGCTTGTCTCAGTCTTACAAGTCTCTTCTAGGTCTGGTGGAGCTCAACACTTGGAGGCCACACAGAGTGAATGAGAACAGTGGTATATTTATATTGTTGTTATAATTTTCTATGGTTACTGCGTTACCAGTTAGTGTGGCTGTTCTGTCTGTAGAATACCAGGAGTGGTATCTCACTTTGTAGGCAAAAGTGAATATTAAGATAGTTACCAGTGCAAGATAAGTGATTTTTTTTTTTGGTGAGCAAGCATCTTAAAATGGTTTCCATAATTAAAAAAAAATTATAAGCAAAAATTTCCCCAGAGAAGTGCAGTGCATGTTCTCCCCGAGCTCTGTAATGATGGCAGAGAGCAATGAGAGAATAATGTGAGTGGGCAGTGCAGCAATTGTCCTGGAAAAGCCTTGGGGATCAAACCTGGAATTGCCAATTCCTGTCATACAAATGAAATGACTAAAAGGTCACCTGGTGTATTAAGGTTAGAGGGAGCTGAGTGATGCTCTGCAAAGGGCACCTGCAGATCAGGAGTGATCAGGAGTAAATAATCATTAGAAAATTGAGCATTTCCCTTAATGCATCTGGTAAAAGGCTGTCTCTGTCAGAGTTTGGGTGAGATAAATAGAATTTAGGAACTATGAGTGTCTTCACAGATACTTTAACCAAGAGTCAGTATATTCAGATCTCTACTTCTGTCATCTCTTTCCTTTTTTAGATGCTTAGTTTGGAACAAAAACCATGTTTGTGCACCCTCAGATCCATTTGACATTAATCAAAGCTTTAGATTTTCCTTGGCTGAAGGAAAGAAATGAAGCCTAATTCCTTAGAAACCTGAGGCAGATATGCAGAAATATTTTTTGTGTGTTTTGTTTGTTGGCTTTTTTCGAATTATAAAAGCCATCTAAAAGCAAATATATTAAAATATGCATATCCACTTTTTAAGTATTAGTTGTGCATATAAGTATATGCATTTATATATATGTAAAATGAAAAACATCAGTTGCTCTACTTCGGTTGAATATATATGGAAGTCTGATGGATAACAAGTTGACCGTGCATTAAAAAAAGTAGGCACTTGCAAACACAATAAGTGACCCTTGAGAAACTGGAATTGACTCACCTGAAGTTCATCAACAAAGTCAAGAAATAACAAAGTTGATGTTTAGAGAGCAATTGCAGAAATCTATTTCTAGGCTCCACAGTAGTTAAATCACACATCTGTGAGAATATATCAGAAATAGTCTGTACAGCAACTTGTAAACTAAAACCAATCACTTTACATAACAATATGAGCTACATGTGAAGGGAGAATAGGATTACAGTGTCCAGAACTTCTAATGCAAACAAACATGTGGCTCATCTCCACTGTAAATGCCCCCCTTTCAAAGCAGTGATTTCCACTGGTTTAAATCAGATGCACATTTACAGTAGGATTTTGTTGGACTAGTTAAGTGTACAACAAGTAACTTGCTCAAGTCACAAACTGCTGTTCAGTCACATGGTGTTTCTGTGAAATATGGAATCCAATTCTGTTTGAGCTGTACAGTCTGTTCTTGGGGACTATGAAACACACCAATATGACAGTCTATTTTTGGATTCAAGACTTGTGTATAGACTGTAGATCAAGTTCTCTCTATGCACATGTACATATAAATAAATGAAAGAAAGTTGGGAAACCAGATGTGCGTTTTGCAAGCAAAGTGGACGGTGGGGTGCTTAGGCTGCCCTGTTAGAGCTGGTACAGCCTTAGGGCTGAGGGCAGTCCTGGAGACCTTCCTGGAATGCCCACATCAGGATCAGCATTAGCAGCAGCACTGCTGCACAGCTCCTTCTGCAGGGAGTGAATGCACTCGGTGTGTTCCAGGAGCAGGAGCATTTCCTAATACAAATCCAGGCGCAGGAGATGGGGACCATGGGGAGCTCTGCCTCAAGAGCACAGGGCTGGCCTGAACTGAGAGGCTGTGCCTGTGCACAGTGCTGAGGGACAGCAAACAGTGACTGCCAGCTGGGTGCAGGACACCCTGTGCAGGGATAAATACCTGCACCAGTTCTGCTGCACAAACACAGAGCAGAGGAAGTAGAACAAGAATAACGCTACCAACAAAGTCAGCTCATGGGAATGGAGTAGTTGTGAATATTTAGCTAGTGTGGAATCTTTAAAGTGCCTGATTAATGTATGTTTTTTACAGGTTTGAGAAACTCCCAGGAAATTTGTGGTTGTATCACCAAAAACATTCAGCAGAAAAATTGGCTTGATTCCAAGCATTTCTTTATAATTATATATAGTCCAAAAGATTAAATTGGTATCTGGACAATTTGAGTGGAGTCAGTAATTTAGAATGGAAAGGACCTCTGGAAGTAATCTGGTCCCAGCTCCAGCAAGGTCAGTGCCAAGCTGGCTCAGACCCTCTTCCTGCTCATTGATACAAAAGTCTTTTTTCTTCAAATTATATTTTCACTTTTGGTAAATAGTACATGACAGACTATGCTGTTACACAGGGAGGGGAGGGCAACAGAGCTATCTCATTTCAACTAGTTAAATAAAAATAATTCACAAAAATACTAATTTAATCTTCAGACTAGCCAAAGAATATATCTGTGGGGATGGCTTCAGATGGAATGAACTTTCTTTGCATAGCAGACAATCCAGGCTGGAGGCAGTTTGAGCCGAAAAACTCTTAATTAAGTTGCATCAAGATTACGTCTGAGGTACAGACCTGCTGGAGAGAGAAAGTAATATTATATGTCTTCATTTTGGCTACAATAGGTGTTTAGCCAAAACATGGGAACATCTATGATGGATTTTTACTCCTTGCAAAACAATATTTGAGAAAAGAGTTCATTTTTTTAAACAAATTTTTTGCCAATCTTGATAAACATTTTTATTTCCGCTGGAGTTGTTGAAGCTTTTGCTATTGGAAGAGAATGTGAAAGAGGGAGTATTCTAAAAATGTTTGTAATAACTCAGAACAAACTCTTGGCTGCTGTTGTGAGCAGAGGCATTCAGATTCTTGACAACTGATGTGTAGAAGTGGATGAGGAACCAAAAGTCTTGGTTGCATATGATTGAGGTAACCAAGAGTTGTAATTAATTCATGAGCTTTAAAAATAGCTGCTAGGAGGAACAGATTTTATGAGAGGTCATTAAAGCAATATTCCGTCATATCTAGTAATTGTAATGAAAATAAAATAGATTTTCCAGAAAATTAAGAACCTGATTCTCACTAAGAAGAAAAAAATTTACTTCTGCAGAGATTAGTTTTGTTTCTGAATTTGTTTTAACAGATGGAAGTAGTAACTTATAAAGACACTGGAAATGTGCCCTGGACACAATACACACTTTTCTGCACATTCAGAAATAATTTAGTGGAGCAAAGAGTTCTTTTTTGATTTTGCCAAATCCTCAACCTGGTATATAACTCTTCAAATGCTGAGGTAGATATTTTAAATCTGCAATAGAAAAGACTCGAGGAATGCTGCCGTGGCTGCAGGAAGAACAATGCAGGGAAAGATGCTGTGTGCGTCTTGACAGATTTTGTCCTGGGACTCCTTTTCAGCAAAGCAGTGGTAGAATGGGAGAGGTGCAAGCAAATTCCTTTCTCTTTCTTCTCTTCTGTCCATATCAGAAATAAATCTTTGACATTGAACCTTGACACTCTTTCTTATTTTTTATT
This sequence comes from Camarhynchus parvulus, assembly GCF_901933205.1. NCBI lineage: Eukaryota > Metazoa > Chordata > Aves > Passeriformes > Thraupidae > Camarhynchus > Camarhynchus parvulus. The sequence continues at coordinate 28,896,716 of NC_044576.1, read as the reverse complement.
TTTGCATTTTACTGGGAAGTAACTTTACCAACCAGCTTCTGAAAGAGATTCTTCTTCCTTATGAAAGCTAGATTCTTTTTTTCTTGCAATGTGCTCTCCTGATGATCATTGTCTAGCAGTTCTACAGATTACTAGGTAAGTTTCAAGTGTTCTGTATTGATAAATGCAAACTGCAGGAGTATAAATTTCTACTGTCAATAGAACAGATTGAAAATTTTTTAAAGTGGAATTTCTCTTGAGGCAGCTGCATAAACCCAGAATAGGAGAGCAGTGGTTAATTTGTCATTGCTGAAAAGTTAAAATTTTGTAAATAAGTCATGAACTTGAAGTGTACGGTCAATGAATCTATAGGTATCATGCTTTTCTACATAGCATTTATTAAGGAAGAAATAGCAGTTGAGAGTGCTGAATGAGCAGGCAGCCAGTAACTATCAGTTGATCAGAAATACTTTAAAGCAACACCTTCTGTAAGAGAGAGAGTGTGGCTGATATGCAAAATGTGCAAAGATGCAGACCACCTTTTCTTGAGTTTCTATCACTTCTTCCCCAGCGTGTTTAGTTCCATTTTTTGAGTATTGTTCCCATTTGTCTTGAATACTCTGTTATGTGAATGTTGGCTAGGGGTCTCATCTAGTATATAGATATTTTTTTTAATTGGTTATTGTTAGTAGTGCAATTTTTTGTTATTTGAGAATTTCAAATCATCATATTTTAGCCATGCTGCTTTAAGGTTGGTAAGTCAGCTGAGTGTCACTGAAATCTGCAGGCCTAACTTTGATATCCATTTCAAAGTGTCTCATTACTCATTGGAAAAGTCTCATTTTTGTATTAATTTAGCTATCCTTTTTTGATATTTCTGAGTGTCTGTATACCTGTAGAATGTTTTGGGTTTTTTTAAGAAAGCACAGTTATTTGTAAAATAGAGTTTGAACTTCTGTTGGAAAAAGGCTGTTTACTCAGGCAGAGACTTAAACCAAGAAGGTGGCCTAGCTTGTCTCTAGTCCTTGTTAGTGTCATTGGCCCTGTGTCCTCAGAGCTTTGCTACTTGTATGGGTTTTTTAAAATTGTCTTTATTTCTCATGCTTTGTATGGTGTTGACAAATTCTTTGTTCAGTTTTCAATTAAATGAGTGAGTGGTGAATTCTTTGGGGAAGGTGATTGGCCACAGTCCCAAGCAAGCTGGGTTTGTGGTGGTGGGGGAGAGAAGAAGGAAAGGGAAACAAAAAGATGCTGGGTTATGAAACTGGGTGAGTGCTTTGCGGAGAGCTGCAGCAAGCCCAGGTGAAAAGCTCAGTGTTTCTGTGGGGTGGGTTGGCTCTCAGGTCCCCCTGCTCAGAGACAGCCTGGCTGCCAGGAGGGTCCTGCTGCCATGGGCGTCCAAGGTGCTGCTGTGGGACCACCCTGTCCCTCTCCACTCACCTTTGGGCATGGGTGATGTTACCACTATTGCCACTTGTCCCCATCAGGGCTGGGTTTGCCCCTGTGACCACAGCTCTGGCAGCTGCCATGGAGGAGAGCCTGCAAAAAACCCAGATTTTCTCCATTGTAGCAAGCATTTTATTCTCTGTGTAATAAAACCATAGCTCTTTCAATAATTATTAATTCAATAGTTTCAATAATTATTAACAGCTCACTAGTTGATATCATCATTATATTCAGATTATAATCCTTGCATGCCATTTTTAACCTTGGACTGCTTTCTATGCAAAATACTTTTTCAACTTAAAAATGTGTCCTTGTATAAAAATGGCAAAGTGACAAAAAATCAATGATGCTTCTGCTGAAAGAATCTAAATTACAGTTCATTTTGATGTTTGTCTGATTTAACAGGATAGATTTACCTGAGGCTGAATTACTTTGCAATGTTCTTGATCAAATGGTATGAAAGTATGGAAGTCACAGGCTGGATTTTTGGACTTCAGGAGTTCATGAGGAAGGGCAAGCTGTGCATGATGAGCACACACATTTATTCATTATGATTTTCTTTTGGTAGAACTCCTAAGTAAAAAAATTAAGCATTGATAGTTTTGCTTTCTTAGCTCCCAAGTCGTCTTTTTTTTCCCCTTTTTCATGCGAAAAAGGCAATTCCTTTCTTAATATGTTGCAATTTATACATGGATGTCTCTACTGAAATGTAACACTGTATACAAATAATTGAAAATTGTCAATTTTAAGTTTAATCCATTGGTTTCTTGTAGTTAATGTCAATTATTTAAGCTTTATTAGTCAGGGGTCATGGGAATGGGAAAATTAGAAGTGTATTGCCATCACAGTGCAGCCATGGATTTACAAACTGCAACTTAATTCCCTGTCCAGATCTAATTTTTTTTTTCCATCTCCAATGTCCTTTTCCTTCCCATCTCTATATTACCCAATCTTTTTGCCCCTTTTTCCCCACTTAAACTCTGACTAAATATCATTTTTCTGGTAGTTTTTTTTAGTATGTTGTCGAGGTTATAAAAATATGGAATTCTAGTGGGAGGAAAGTGGCTGTATAACGTTGGGAGCAAGGTGATGATTAAATTTGTAATTTTGTATCCTGAAGCTTTACTATTGGGAATTTTGTAGGATTTTCTCTTCTTTTTACTGTGAGGTATTTCATCATTCATCACATTGCACATAGTTTTTTTTTCTATGGAGTCCTAATGTCTTAAGCCTGTAGGTTTTAAATGAGATATTTTTACAAGTACCACTTGAAAAGAAAAACCTTAGACTTTTGAATACTTAGTGTTGAATGTGCCATTTAAGAACGATGCCTGTTTTGGACTGTTTCACCAATGCCCTTACTGTGATGATCAAAAAAGTATAGTACCGTGGTCTGAACCAAGTATTCAAATAACTTCACAAGTTTTCATCAACTTCTTGGATGCAATTTTCTTTTTCTTTTATTATAAGGGTCATTGAAGTTATTAAGTAAGCTGAATTATTCCTATCTTCTTCAATATGACTTTTTTTTAAAGTTAGATTTATTTCTCAAGCCGTGTATGGTATTGACTAATCCTTTGTTCAATTTTCAATTTAATGAGTCAGTTCTGAATTCTGTGGAAGAGGTAATTGGTCACAGTCCCAAGCAAGCTGGGTTTTTGGTGACAGAAGAGAGAAGGGGAAAAGGGAAGTAGAAAGATGTTGCTTTATGAAATCCTGTGGGTATTTTTCATATATATTTCACCAACTATCAATAAAATATGTTGCTAATTTAAAAATAATAGAGCATAAAACCAGAGTGTATGAAGTTATAGTGAGTGCTGAAGTAAAAGAAGTTTTTAAGCTTGACATAATTTCCTATTCATTCTTTCACTTACCTTACAAAAGGGAGATGAGGAAATGATATCTGTTACTTTGCTGAGCCAGAAGATGCTGAAAAAAAAAAGGTCAAAAGGAATGAACTTTTACTTCCACTCTGGGTAGTGTTCTGCTTCTCTTGTAACTTTTTTTGGGTTTACTCTTAATAAGCTGTTTCTGGAAGAATATTTCTTTTTAGCTCTTTTACATGCTTTAGTGTTAGATAGGTCTAAAATTGGTTTCTGGAGAAGACGTAGTTACACAAATTGTTTTCTTGTCATTCAGCTAGCTGACTATAGGGAAAGGAAATCCTACTTTTTATTAGGCCCTTATGGTCACGTTGGTTGTGTGGAGAGAGCACTGCAGACAAAGATCCCTTCTGTGAAAAGTTCAGATGTTTGGATTTTCGTGAAGCATTTTTAGAAGCTCAGTTGCAAAGCTGGCTGGTATGTGCATTCCAATTTACAGCTAACATTCTGTTTCTAAAGCATTCTTTGAGTGTATTGGGAACTGATCTTTATGTGTATTAAAAAATAATCTGGATTATTTTTCAAATGCAGAGGAGATAGAGCTGGGTATTGATTTTTTTTTTGCAAAGTGAGTTGTCAGTATTTGCGTTGATGTAAAGATATTTTCAGTTTAATAGTTGTGGCAATTTTTATAAGTGGTGGTTGTCGGTAACAGAATGAAAATCTTGTTTCAAGGTGTGCTGTTGTCTTGGTGCTACTAATTAGATGTGACATTGAGCTGCTGTTTCACTGCCTGCCAGTGACTTGTGCCCTATAACCATAAATAAATTGATTTGATGTGATGTGTTCAACAAAATAACCAGAAATAGATGTATGGTCGTGGAAACCTTTACTGGTTGTATATTTATGTGTTTATACTGCAGTGTTTTGTCCAGAATTTAATTGAAAACAACTCAGTGTGGTTTGGCTGCCTTTCTAGGTACAGAAAAAATATTATATACAAAACCTTGGCCTTCTTGCAGCAATTATTCAGAATAAGTTAAATATAAATCCTTATGTCTTCTGGCCATGGTAACACAAAATTTCAGAAAAGTGTTGGTCTGGATTTTCTGGGCAAAGGATGGGCTGGGGCTTGTATGCAGCAGGAACTTCGTTTTGATACAGATGGGTCTTCTATTTAATCTCTGAAGAACTGTTAAGATCACGAATCATTTTACTACATCTGCTTTAGTTCCTTTGGGCTGAGCTCGTTCAGTGGGAATGTGGGAGTCTGAACACTCTGTGGGTCACACAGGATATTATTCCGGCTCGTGCTTTGCTTTAATAGCCATCTAGCCATTAATGTTGATGAGAAATGTACCAGTTGCCAAGAAAATAGTGTTTCTGCAGTGCTGAAAAAACAAACTATTCTTTTAAGTTCTGTGATATTTCAAATTGTATGATTGCGGAGCTTCTAGGTGCATGTGAGGTCTCTGTTGCTTTGGCTGTGTTATTGATAAGAGTGTAATTTGTATTACCTGCAGTCTTAATGCTTTGTTTGTGAGAGTGTAGCTTTTCTGTCAGAAAAGTAACTTCTAAGCTTTTAAAATGTGACTTTGAAGCCCATTATTGAAATCAAAGAGTTACTACTTTTTAGTGCATATAAATTATATTGTATATCTTATTTCCATGGAGACTAGCATCTGTAATGCATATAATTGTAATCACAGTGGATAATAACATTTCATATTTTTAGTTTTGATGGCAATATCCATGTCAGTATTCAGGTATTTAATGTTGCTGCTAATGAAAATTGCCAAGCAGTTTCTCTGTGTGGAGAAAACTCTTCACTCTGTCTGTTATTAGTTCTTCCATTACGAAGAACTTCACCTGATAGTTCAATATTTTGAGTTTATTGCAGGAAGATTAATAGTAGCTGTCATATCACCATTAATTAGATACTTCCAAGATACATATAGATAATTACTGTTTTAATGGGTTTACTTTTAATGCATACGCTTGAATGTTTTCAGTTTTTTTGCTTCCATCTCAGAGGTTCTCATCAATCTCCTTTATCTGTAATTTGCAATGCAGTGATTGGTAAAGGTTTTATTGGTTTGATGTCACACATGGTATTAGTAATGAACTTATTTCAGTATTTCTTATTCGACTACCTGAGTTTTGCACAAAATATTTATGTGATGACCAAGTAATGCTTAACCAAATTGGAGGAAGCCTTTTTCCTATCAAAGGCTTGTATGGCTATATAACATTAGAGAAAAAAATTGATCTTTGTCATTTCTTCAGAGCCAAAGGAAATCATCAAAGTTGAATTTAATAAAGACTAAAAGGATGTCAGTGAGTAAGAGCACTTAAAGACGAAGCTATGTTGGTGTTTGTGCTAAATTGCTCTGCAAAGAAGAGCTCCTCCTAAAACTGAAGGCCTTTATTTTACCTGCTTTTGACACTTCAAAGTTAAATGCAGGTTTTCTGCTGCCTTGTCTTTATCTCCTCCGTTCAAGTCCTGTAATTGCTGTAAGAATGCCCCAGCAATTCCTGATAATTGCTAAACAGTTTGCTTTTTATGTGAACTGTAACCTGCTTCACCATGCAATTGGAAGGTGCAATTTTTTAGGAGTAGCTTAGCCAAAGAGTACCTGCAATGTGTCACAAGTATTTGGGAAAATAAGATACAGGTCCTCATTCTGTTCAGTAACAAGCCTGCTCTAGATTTTGCTGATGTCTAAAGTTTTCAGTGCTCATCAGGCAGACATGCAGATGTTTCATCTTCCTACGATGAATTGTCACATTTCTTTTCAGACAAGTAGTTTATGATGGTGAAGTTAGACATGTGCATAACATTTGCCATATTGTGGTGTTAATGAATTGCTATTTTAAATATGATCTTGGCCCAGTATGTAACTCATTTCAGAATGAAATTATCGTCATATTTTTAAACTTCTATTTTTTGGGTTTTACAAGTTATCGTGTAGAACAGAAAATGAGTCCCGCTGGCTTGCTATTTAGGATGACTAGTAAGAAAATACCAAGACTTTTGTACATAAGTACACTTCTTCCTAAAAGTAAAACAAACCAAACAGGAAAAATGCAGTGTTCATCTGAGATCGTTGTATCTGCCCATGCACAGGCCGCAATTCAAAAGGCTGCAAAGATTAACAGCAAAAGGTAGAACATCCCACTTCCCTTTTTTCACTGTTTTATAGTCATCAAAACCCTGGTTTTCCTAATATTCCACAAAACAGTTGGTGCCTGTTTATTCAGTAACACTCAAGGAGACACCAAGGTGTAACCAGTCCTATAGAGCTGCTCCAGCTCATAGGGTATGGAATGCAAATGTATGTCAAAAATGCAGAAATTGCAAAATGGGCAGTGTTGATCCAAAGGAAAGAAGCTGAAGAACTTATTTTCTGATATTGCACTAGATATTTTCTGATATTTGTACTAGAAAAATTGTTTGTGAATAATTAATCTCAAGATGATTTTGAGTGTTGGCTGATTCCTTTGTTTCGCTGATGAAAATTGTTTTCAGGACAGAGTGTGTTGTTCAGAGGTTTTGGAGAGAAAGGTGAGCAGTGTAAAAAGTTGACTTTTTTAGGGGATCAAGCAAGTGGAGGTCTGCTCAGGGCAGCTGGGAGTACAGAAAAACCCTCCTGACTCGCAGGGTTTCAGCACACAGAGCCGCAGTGGAGGAAAGCAGAACACCAGGTTAAGCAAAAAACCAATTAATTAAAACTGTCTAAAATTTGAATATGTCTAAAATTTTTTCAACTTGGTCCAGAAACCCACTACAAACACTCCAGTGAATGTTGGGTACAATTAAGCAATGGTTTAGCTATCAAATAAGAGGCACAGAACAGAAAGAGAAATTATGAAAATGTGGTTGAAGTTTTATTTTTATTGGTGATATCTCCTTATGGTAAAAGTCCATTTTAGTAGCTTTTTCAAACTTATTTTGGTTTTGCATGTCAAGTTTTTAGTAGTATTATCAAATTACTTCTTTCAGGCAAAATGGGCATAAGAATATCTTTATAGCAGTTTCTCAGTTATGACTGTAAAAGGAATTGTGCAAAAACAATAATTAGGATTGCTGTTCAACAGGATTTTTTTATAAGCAGCAGATAGTTTCCTTTTGATTTCTTTTTGGAAGTTCTATTTACACACGTATATATATTTAAATGTTTAAGTGTACTAATAAATTTAATTATTTCACCTCCCCCTTTCACCTGCCATTCTGTATATCTAGAAGAAATACATATTCATTCAACATATTTGTCTGATATGTTTTGTCAAAATATTAAAAAATGGAGGGGAAAAATCAAATTGTTTATTAAAATTAACTGAATCAATGTAAACCTGGGAATGGTAGAAAAATACATTTAAATTTCCACTTGAATGATACTAAAGATGTGTATATCTTTGACATGGAGGAAGGATCACATAGCAAGGAAGAGTATGTTAGTTATTGTTATAGAAGTCTTGATACAAATTATGGAACAGTAGCAATTTTAGATTTAGGATTTAGATTCAATTGTGGAAAAAATTGAAGCAGATTTTATTCAAGAAGTCTTCTGTTAATTATTTGAAAAAAATTTCATAAATCATTAAATTAATTTCCAAGTTTGTAAATGTGTTTTCTAGTATATTTTGATTTCTAGAATGGCATATTGCTTCTAGCTGTAGTGTATACTGATGTTTTAAGTAGCCAATGTATTTATTAGCTTTTACATTACATTACCATCAGTCTTTTTCTAATGAGTGATTTGTAATTAATGCCTCTTTCTAGTGGGGAGGAAAAGAACTTAAGTTAATTTTCTATATAGATTTAATTTGATTGCAGAGATTATTTCCTTCCTTTTCATTGTTTGTTAGACTGTATAGTATAGTTATTCTATAAATATTACTACAGCTTTTTATTTTATTTAAATCTTCTGTCAGTGTGTTTCAGCATTTCTGAAGCCACTAAAGGAAATACCCAGGTTAAATCTGGAGATGGGGTCACATCCACATGTGTGCATCGTTGCACCTGTGCATGTGTAAGACATAACAGTGGGTACAGTGTACAACTGATAATTAGGGCATACTTTATTGACTACTGGGCTATTTAAGCATCCCAAGAACAGGGGTAGCTCTTGAATGCTCAGAAAACATTTCTCTTTCTGTAATTGGGAGTTTTCTCAGTGCCTGGGAAATGAAAATGTTTCTGTCATCGTGGATTCCTTAGTCCAGGTTTACATTAGAACACATCTGGGGTTACCGTGCCTGTGGACAGGACGGCTGGAAAAGACTTGTGCTACACTGCCACAAGCTCTCTTTTTAGGCTTCAGGGCTGTGTCACAAGGAGAAGAAAAAATCTACTCCTTTTCTAAGCCATAGATTGAAATCCTCTCAGAATATTACAAGAAAATTATTTTATTTCCTTTGTGTCCAGTGTTTCTAAGGAGCAGATCATGAGTTTGGCGATACGTGTTTCCTTTCAGTGCCTCCTCGCCCTTGTAAATAATCTCACAGCCTCTTTGCTGTGCAGGTCATACATAATAACTGTATTCAGTAATAGGCTTGAAAAAAGCAATAATATTAAAGCTAATGTTTTAAGGATGTTTGCCAAAAACGTTTTTTCAATAATACAAAGAACTGAGTCTTCTGAAGAGAAGAAACTGCCTCCCAGTTTTGGACTTTAGTGTTTTGGGGGGTTTTGAGATGAAATATTCCTTCCTCTCGGCGTGCGGGGTTGTCTGGGAGAATGTAATACTTTACAGACATATTCACAGACATTCTCACTTTTTTCCTTAAAAGGTGTTAGACTATACCTTGCAAGAATACCTAAGATATCACCTTTAACAACACCGATGATTTGGCCAAAAAGAAATATTTTTATCCATAGTACAGCACTGACGTGGGTTCAGTTTCTGCTACATGGAGTGTTACACACACCTCATGGGGAATACAAACAATTTGGAAAAACAGTATTCTTCTAGTTGATGAAAAGTCAGTAAAAAAAGATTTCTTATTTGTGCTTGGGTGATCAAGCTTTTTTAGCAATTACTCAAAAGAATGTGACATGCTTACTAAATTCTAGTAAAGATTTATGATGTTAATGCTTACAAATAGTTAAGCAAATTTGGACTATTAGAAATTATTTTACAGTGTAAAATTAAACTTTCAAAAACAACTATTTCCTTTTTAGTTCCTGAAAATAAGCAGTTAAGTTTAAAAGCAAAAGTCTTCTGCTCCAGGTATCCTCCTATGGCTTAATTTTGTAATTTTCTGTTTTTGTATGCACCTAATAATTTTTAAAGTTTAGCTGAACAGTGTTGCACTGCTGGTAAGAGATTGTCATACACACTTTCCTAGGTGTTGTAATCTCTGTATTTATTAATGGACATTATTTATTATGTCTTGTCTTAGAAATTCTGAATAGAAGTGCTTTATCTAATGTTAACTTAGATTCTACTTATGAGACTACAGTATTACTGGTGGTATTCTTACCTCTGAATCAAATAATAGTCTAACTTCATACATAGTTCTGGAATAAATAGTAAATGAAATGGCATCACATTTGCTTGTTGCCTGTAAAAGGGATGTTTATTTATAATCCCTTTTTGTATTTGTATTTTGTATTTGTAAATTATTTCAGTCTGATAATTTCATGAAGCATTTGAAGATTAAAACTATATCGTGTTTTGACATTCACGTAAATATTTGGCCATTTAAATGACACTAGCAAGCTATGAACTTCTGATTAATTGCTGTGGAGCTGTGGAGTTCAATGCTGATATGTTGGAAAAGGTTTTGAAAAATTTCTTTTTACTGACATTCAACTGCTGGGCTTTCAGAACAACAAGGCTGAGGCAAGGAAAGGTTGTGAGACATGCGATGATTTTTTCCTGCATTGTGTTTCCAGAGCACACATCCAGTATTGAACTGAAAGTGGCAGAGAGATTGTGCTGTGGACTTGATACTTGTGGACTTTGTGCAGTAAAAGCCAAGTGTTCACAGCTCCACATCAAAATGTTCTATTAATTCTAAAGCTAATGGGCGTCTTGTGTTCTCTTGTTTTATTGTTGGATTTGGGGGATTTTTTAATAATAAAACACTAAGGAAATTACTACCTTTTTTTTCTCTCCAGGATAGTCATTCCTGTTTTGTTGCATCTTATTCTCAACAAGTATTTAATAAATAGTCTGGGGATCGCTTGCTTTTTTTATTTTTTTAAGATACATTTTCTAAGCTCTGTGATGCAGTTTAGCTCTAACTATTTCAATACATTGAATGTTTGCCTGTCACTGACAATGAAGTACTAGTATCTGCTTTATCTTGCTCCTTATTTAAATAACTACTAAGGTTTGCAGGAACTAGTAAAACAGAGCTATTAATTAGATCAAATTAAAATAAACTTGCTTTAATATGATATAGCTAATTGGTTAAAATTTCCCTTTCTCGTGGGTGCAGCTGTTAGTTTTTCTCCCTTGCAGCAAGGTTTCTTGATAATAAATGTCCTTTCATTATTAGCAATTTTCTTCCAACCTGTGTAATTTAGCTGATTTTCATCCTCCTCATGTTCAGTGTTCCATTAGGTCTTTGGCTCTTCACATTTATTATCAAGTCTTAATTTGAGGGGGAGACAGAAAGGCATAAAGTAGCTGTGCTGGGTATACAAAGATGTTTGGGTTTGTGAGTGAACTTGTTGGGGTGGGGGGTGTTTGAGAGCTCCAAATGATCTTCACCTGCATTCATCTTAGCCTGAGATAGTGTGGTGTTTCTTGCAGGTGCCAGAAAGAATAATCAAGGAAACCATTCATCTGGTTTGGGTTGATAAATAAAACCACTTTACTTCATGAGAAAGCTTGTGACTGTGCCAAAGTTAATAAAAAGTTGAGATGAACTTTGCTTGTTATGTTCAAAGGCACTTTCCTTCCAGAAACAGCTTTCCATCAGATACTGCTGGAATATGGGAAGTCTCCTTGCCATCAGTGAGTCATACATGTTGTAATCTGCAGGCTGTGTCCCTGCATGGGAGCCAAATGTTCAGAGATACCTACATATCTTGGGTCCCAGCTGTCCCTCATTTCTTTCATGTGGTCTCTCCCTGGAGGAGGAGGGAAGGGTGAAATGCTGGGGATCACCTCAGGAGTTTCTCGTCTTTGCACTCCAGAATATTTTCACTGTTAAGTCATCCACTGTGTAGTTCTGCTCAAAGGAGTTCTTCGATTCAGAGGAAACTCAAGAGCATCAGAGTCTCTACTGGCAAGTGCTTTAACAAAGAGCTTTTGGTACCTTTTTTTTTTCCTTTTTACTGTCTAATTATGCCCTTTCTCCATATCTGCTCATCATGTGCTTTGCCATGATTGCAAGTACCAGCAGTTTAGAGGTCATTGCTGCCTTTCTTTAAAAAGTCAGATGTTGCAACACCAGCTCTTCCTCCTGACAAGAGGAAGAGCATTCTCTTTCAGACAAGACTTTTAACTTTGTGGAGAAATCTTACCACTTTGGGCCATCCTTTGAATGGATGAGAAAATACCAACTGTAAAAGGAAGGAGTGAGGCCTGAGGTAACTCCTGTGACAGGGTTGTGGTGGCCACCTTCCTTCAGTAGGTGGGTGTTTTTCTGCTCTGCTCAGAGACTGAGTGGACAAGAGTTGTCTCATGTTGAGAACAAGCTCACAGCAATGTCTCTTCTGCCATGCAAAGCTAACAGGATGTCCCCCCTGGATGGGCCTTGGCTCCCAAACATCTTGTCTTGCTAAAGAGCTCCAGTTCTGGGCTGTGAGCTACAGAGCTAATATAAGATTTCAGAAGAAACTATATACAGTCAAAATAAATTACTTCCTAAAGGAGTGTAATTAAATGACCAGAATAACAGGGTGTTAAAAGGAAAACCATCTTGAGGTTTTTGTTGTTTTGGGTTTTTTTTCCTTTCACTGTTCTAAGCATCCATTTCTTTCCTGGAATTCTCTCACTAAACCTGCTTTCTACTTCAATGCACTAACAGAAATTAGGGGGAAAAGTGGTTATAATTTGTTTTTCAGCCCTTTGTAATTTTCATGTTTGTCAGCATTCCTTAAATGCGAGTTTACTTCCTGATCTTCATTATGATAGTTCCTCTTCTATTCAAACGCAGTGATTTGGAAGTATTTTTTTGAGCTTAATCACTTAGAGTGAGACTTACAAAGGAACCATCATAGGAAAACTGAGATTTGAGTACTTGGACTCTGAGCAAAGCTCAGAAATAATGGTTTCCTCATTGTTTGATAAGAATGTGCAGTTATATTATTGTGATCTTTGGATGTTGTTTTTGTTGCAGCTTTGCGTGCTGCGAAAGCAAATTCATGTTATTTGTGTTTTTGACAGTTAAAATATTCAATTAGTGTTGTTTGAAATTGCAGTAATTGTTCATGTTGTTTCCATACAGCACATTGCAACATTTGTGAATTGCTAGCTTAAAGCTATATTGATTATAAAAAAAGGCTAAAGCAGAAGAGCAATTCCTTTTTTAAAAAAAATGTTTGTCTTCTTCCACAGACATTTCTAATACTTCTTTTTTTCTTAACACTTTGTATTTTATTGTTTAAATTTTTTAAAACTTAATTATGTAGCAGTAGTTTTGGCGTAAATGAGGATGGCATTTAAACAAACAAATGAACAAAAATCAACCTGAAAACTCCATTAGGGTTGTTTCTGTAGGCAACTATTTACTTGTTTCATTTTGGAATACCATTTATGTCTTGGAACTGCAATTAAGCTTATATTGGTCTTGTTGTTCTTACAGACATTACTGGGGATTAACAATAGAAGTTTCAGAAAAAAGAGTAGGTGCCTGTGGGAAATGCAGAAAATAGTGACAAAGCTTTGAAAGTTAATACAAGTTTGCTTCTTCAAACTCAGTGCTGTGCGATGGCAAACTGCAGAGCAGCACAGCCTTTTTATTTCTGTAAAGAACTGAACTACAATTAAAAAAGAACCAAGATGCAGTGCTATTAAGATTTTGGGAAAGGAGTGACAGCCATGCAGCCAAGGAGAGAGCCATGGACTGCGTAAAGGAGCACATCCTCCAAAGAGGAGGCTCAGTTCCAGACAGTTCAAACATCCACAACTGAATAGCAACAAAGTAAATGCAGAAGGCTGGAGGAGAAGGCTGTCTACCTGAACTCAGTAAATTGAAACCAAATATAAAATTTCCTGTGGAGGTTTCTACACTGTCGGCCTCTCTCTTCTTGGGAATCAAAAAAACAAATTAAATTTCTATCCTTGAAGCTGAAACATATGGGTTCTCCTTTCAAATAGAATATCTGTTGATGGAATGATGGTAGACAGTCATTTGAAATAGTCTAAAAGGAATGTGCTTTAGGGGAAAAAATTATATTGTTAAATTTATTAAGGGCTGCTTTTATTAGGAAAAAAGTTGCCAAAGATCTCAGATACTGAGGTCTGTAAATAATTGATAACTGCCTAGGCCTGTCATACGAAAGTCAGCTACAGGGATTGCACCTCAATTGTCCTTTTTTTTCATTTGATTGTTTTTAAAAAGGTATTTGAGGTTATTTGAGTTAAAATTTAAATTCTATTTATTTTGCAAGATAAGTATGAGAAAAGGGTTTGCCTCTTTGAAGAAACTTTTTAGGCTATTGTTAATTGAGATTTGTTCTAAATATACTTAAGCAATCTATAAGTATGTAAGAGTTTTGTCACTGCAAACGCCCTTTTGCACAGACTATGGGAAAGCTGCTCATGGTGTTAGGCTTTATAACACAAATGGGCTACATTCAAAGTGATACCTAGGTTGATGGTGCAGTGCTCCTAATAAAATGGATAATGAGGTTGTGTTTAATAATATTTTATTTAGGACTGGGACTTTCTGTGCATATCTCCAAAGGTGTAAAATTAGTTGGCAGACAGTTAATCAATTAGGTGAAGTCAATGGATGTCCTAATGTGTTTTTTCAATAATAATCTGGTTTTAATACTAAAATGATACAATTTTATTTAATTTTTATTTAAATTATTGTTAGTAGCCATTAATCCTTGCAGTCAGCTTTACTGAGATACTTTTGACTTCTTTCTCTGCAGGCAGAACTTGTGAAGGGGAATCTGCAAAGCGTTGGGCTCACGCTGCGCCTTGTGCAGTCCAAGGAGGAGGATGCAGGACATGTTGTCATCGAAACTGTGACTCCAAACTCACCTGCTGCAGCTGCTGATCTACAGAGAGGAGACAGACTGCTGGCAATTGGCAGTGAGTGATATGTCAGCTTTCACAATGAGGGTAGTCTTGTCGTGTATGCAGTTCAGCCAATCTCCCTTTCTTAATAGCTACAGTTGTGCTTGGCACTCAAAAGCTAACATTTTTGTATTTATGGTCACTTAAGGTCTTTGTTTGCTTGATTTATTCTGTTGCATATTTATTTACTCCTTCATAGGTAAAAGGCAAAAGAAGCTTGAATAAACATTCAGCAACAACATTAAAAGCAGAACAAACAAACAACAAAACAAAATAATAAAAAACCGAGCCAAAACATTAATGTGACTGGGCTAGCAGGAAGTTTAACCTTTTCACAGAGGTTTTACAGACCACAGCTTAAAATCTACAATGAGTTCTTTTGCTTAGGTACTGCCTGAATAAATCCCCATTGCAATACTCCAGTAATTTAAAAGGGTTTTCAGTTCTTTTGAATAGATTGCTGATGATTGCTTTAGAACAAACAAAGAGTCATTTTTATGTGATCCCCTGCATGATTGTATTTCTGTGCTCATTAAGATAATTTAGCTTGCATGTAATTTGGAGATACATCAAATGTGTCTGAAAGTTCTGCTCAGGAAGATGGTTCAGCTCACTCCAGCCACATTGATAATGTAGCATTATGCCCATATTTCATTAACATATTGGAAGTATTTTCATTTTAGCCTGCTTCTGTTATAATTATAACTGTGTTTAAAGATACCCATCTTTTTTGAGTCCCTTGTTAAATGTCTACTGCTGAAAAGTCCAAACTTACAGTAAGAGCAAGGTTAAAACTGTTGCCATATCAAATCAACATTACTATGTAAGATTACAGTATTATTACAAGCAGCAAACTGGAGTGTTTATGTAATTATTTTTTCCAACTCCACATTTATATGAATAAAATGGAGAGAATCCATCTGTTACATTTCAATTAAGCTCTTCTGTCATAATTGACTTCCTTTGTTACTGAGCAACAATGTGTTTGTTGACTATTTTTGATCACTTAGATTATTATCATAATTAGAACTTAATAATGTTTGTCTTTTTTTTTTTAATAGGTGTTAAAATCACATCAACTGTCCAAGTGTTGAAGCTGATTAGACAAGCTGGGGAGAGAGTTTTAGTCTTTTATGAAAGGCCTGTTGGGTATAATCAGCATGGCTCAGCACTGCAGGATGGATTTGGACAATTGGAGGACACAGCTTTCTTGGCACAGGCAGAAGATGACCAGAATAGTTTAACAGCTGATACTGATAGCAGAGATTTTGATTCAGAGTTTGAAGACTTAGCTTGTGATGCACCTGACCAAAAAGAAGATCTGCCAACATCTCAGAGTCCCAAACGGTCGGTAGTAATTCTTGCTGCTGCTAAACCTCTTGGAACTATATCACCCATCCTGAATCGAAAACTGCATTTAGGAAATTACCAGGCAGCATCCAAAACACAACAAAAAGATGGGGCTAAAGTGGCAACACCTAAAACTCTTGAGGTTTCAGATGCACCACAGCTGTCGGGTAAGCAGTCACAAGGATCTAGTACTAAGCCTCCTGTGCCACCTAGGCCCCAAATTAAGCCTCCTTTGTCTACTAGTGATAGCCAAACTGTGTTAGAGACTGGAAGTGTATGTTCTGATAAACCAGAGAGACCACCTCCCCCTGCAAATAACGGAGAAAAATCTACAGAGAAGCTAATTAAAATTAGTGATCAGGTAGAAGACCCAGCAGTATCAAAAGTAGTAACAGCGCCAAAGCAAGATACATTAAAAGATGGACTTACAGAAAATGCACGTAGCTGCAAAGATGGTGATGACCATCGAACATGGGAGTCACCAGAAATTCCTTATAAAGCCCGTCAGGGCCGATGGCCGATGACGAGAACATCCTCCTGTCTATTTGAAGTAGAAAAATACCACAAGTACCTTAATGTTGCACTGTGGTGCAGAGACCCTTTCAAAGCAGGTGGTTTTATCTGCTTAGGATATGCAAGCATAAAACTTGAAGAAATTGCTTTAGATTGTCTAGCTACATCCTCGATGGAATTTGTTAGAAAATTTCAGCTGCTTGCTCCTACACCTAAGGCAGCAGTCACCAGAACAGCATTGCGGAGTTTGACAACCCATAAAGGTTTCAATGAAAAATTTTGTTACGGTGACATAACTTTACAATTCAAATATTTAAAAGAAGGTGAAATTGATGATTCAAGCGCATTTCTGGAGAAAGAAAGAGAATCTCACTTAGAAGAAGAAGCTCGTGCCCTTCAGAAAGAGGATCATTTCTCGGGACAAGTTCTCACAGAGAATAGGCATAACTTTCAAGATACTCAGTTTCAGAATCCAACTTGGTGCGATTACTGCAAAAAGAAAGTGTGGACTAAAGCAGCTTCGCAGTGTATGTTCTGTGCTTACGTTTGCCATAAAAAATGTCAAGAAAAGTGTTTAACTGAGACGCCCTTTTGTGTAGGAGCTGAAAGGCGGCTCGATCGAACTGGAGGCAGAGCCGAGGGCCAGGAGGCTCCTGCAGCCGCCTCCTCTCGGGTTGATTCGGAGGCCAAGTCCGCTAACAGAACCACAGGCCTGACCAGGCACATCATCAACACGAGCACCCGGCTGCTGAACCTCCGGCAGGTGCCCAAAGCCCGGCTGGCCGAGCAGGGCCCCGACGTGGCCGAGCCTTCCCCCAAGCACACGCCGAACACGTCGGACAACGAGAGCAGCGACACCGAGCTCAGCGGGCCCAGCAGCCCCTCCAAGCGCACCGTGGGCGCCGGCATCAAGCTGGTGCGCAAGGAGGGCGGCCTCGATGACAGCGTCTTCATCGCCGTGAAGGAGATCGGCCGTGACCTCTACAGGAGTTTACCCACAGAGGAGCGCTTCCAGAAATTGGAGTTTATGTTGGATAAGCTGCAGAATGAAATAGACCAAGAGCTGGAAAACAATAATTCGCTGGTTAAAGAGGAAAAAGAGACGACCGACGTGAGGAAAAAAGCCCTGATTTCTGCTGCACTGGCTAAGTCGGGTGAGAGACTGCAGGCCCTGACGCTGCTGATGATCCACTACAGGGCAGGCATTGAGGATCTAGAGTCTCTGGAGAACATGCTCTTAGAGAAGCAATCCAAAAAAGTGACTAAAGATTTTGAGGAACCCAGTATAGCAGAAGAAGTGGATAGCGAAGATGGTAGTCTGACAGAGGCTCCGACATTGAACATCATATCAGAAGAAGAACCTGTTGATCCACCTCAATCAGACTGATATTTACATATTTAGTCTTTGAAGGAATGGACTAAAAGAATACTTTGCACTTAAATCCAAACACACACAAATTAAATTAAAACACTGGTATAATGTGCGTGTCCTGCTTCTCCACAGTTAATTGCTAATAGTGGTTCTTCTCCAGCTACAGCACCATCATTTTGTTAAAGTAGTTGGTTAAAACTACACTTTGGGGTTTATATTGGAAATTTATTTTTAATAACTTATTTTTATTTTTTCTAATTATGTAACCTTACCATTTCACATCAATGTTTGTTGTTTCCTTAATGCATTACTTGACCCCACTTCCCCTCTGTATTATTTTTTGTTTGTTTGTTTTTTAGCTAGTGTTTTCAATGGGAAACAGGCAGGGTTTTCAAGATGTTTAGTATCCATTGTATGATGAAAACGTTATAAGCTTGTTGCATGCCTAAGCTGATGACTGACTGAGAAGTCACCAAGGGGCCAGGCTTTTAAGTGTTAATCACAGTTTTATTGTATGTCTTCTAGGTAGTTTTATATTTTTTGCCAAACATATCATGAAAGCTAACAAAAAGTCTTTCATTTTGTCTGTTATTAATACTTACTGAAGTTACCATTGCATATCATTTGTTTTCCATGTTTTTGTTAAATACAAGAACTTTTTGTAGTTTGTATTTAACACGAAATATAGTAATGCTATGCTAAAAAAAATCCTCCTTAGAACTTGGGACTATTGTTAGATGTCAAAGTATAAACTGGTATCTCATAATAATTTAATTGGGAATATTTTCAAGGTAAGAGGCTCGTTGCCTTCCAGAATGAAATCATATGTTTGTGATGATGTTGTATTATCTGATAGCCTGATAAAGGAAAGTTGTTCTTCACAAGAGTTGGAGGTTTCATTGCCTTCTGTGTAAAAGCATGTAATCATGGTGTAAGTAATATAAAGAAATTAATATTTTGCTGCAGACTATCATTTTGGAAAGCTTAAGGTGCAAAATACAAAGTAACTAATATTCTCTCAACACTTTTGAGTAATCATAGCATGGTAAGTTGCATTCAGCTTCTCAGACAGAAGATAGAGTCTGAGCAGAAGGGTCACCTTTGTCAGCAAAATGTCTTATAGTGTATATAACATGTTTTATTTGAGTCAATTTGTGAGTCCAGTAGAGATGAGGAAGAAATTCAGCCAGCTGCTTTTGAAAAGAACTGTCTGGTCTTGTGCTATGTGTAAACTATGGATCTTAGCATCACCTGGCTAAGGCCATCATTCTTATTTATTTCCTGTAGACATTGTTTCATCTTCTGTGTATAAAAATTTTGTATAAGATATCATCTTTATTTTAGGTACTGTGCTAGGTACTTGTATCATTATCACTGGTACTGCTGGTAGTAGAAAAAAAAGCCTTTGTGGGAGTGGAGTTTGAGATGGTAAAAATAATTCCTTTAGTTTTTGAGGTCATCTGTAATGTACCTCTCCTTTAAATTTGCTTCTTGGTTTAGTTTGTGATGGGCAAAATTAAGAAGCAGTAGTTTTCATCATGGGACAATGTGCTTGTGCTTCTAAGCAAAATGGTTACTGCCAGTCATGCAACTACTTGCACTTTTTAGTGAGTTCTGGGCAGTTGATACTACTTAGTTGATGTATGGAAAACTATCCATGCTAAAACAGGCATGTGACACACTTCTGAAATTAAGCTTCAGCAAATAATCTCACAAAATGAGCTTCCCTTCTTGTCTAAAAGTTATTTAACCTGTACTTGCTTGAGATGCATATTAAGACTTCCCCACTCCATTTTCTCAGCAGCTTACCATTGGTGGTGATCTGCCTTCAATGCCATCAGTGTTTGCTCTTACAAACTACTACAGAGGTTTTCAAATATATCCAAGTGCTTCATTTAAGCCCTGGAGCACATGAAGGAGCTGTGAAAACAATGCAAATACTGATTTCAAAATACACATTCATGGTTTTAAATTGACTCCTGTAACACGGTGGGTAAGAAAAGCTGGGTATCGTTTTCCTCACATAAGTGTTGCTAATGATAATGATTGTAAGAGGTAAATTAAATGTAGTGCAATATTTTTAAATATACTGAATGGAAAAAGGGCAAAATAGTTGTATTTTAGTGGTAAGAAGGAAAACATATTCTATCTGGCATTATTTACAATAAGCAGTGAATCTCCAGGGGGAAATTGTAATATTACATTCCTGATGTAATCTTTGCTTCATGCTTGACTGTAAATAGCTGAAAATAAAGACTACCACAGAAAGCAAGAATATCTTGACTTAATGATATCTGAATAGGTGGCAGCTACACACATTTGCAGAAGACCTGCCTAATATGATTTTGTTGGCTATTATTTTATCATGAAAATAAGCTTTAATAAAATAGTTTTGCTAAATTATCAACTTTCTTGCATTGTGTCAATGTTTTTAAGCACTTCTATTGCAGTAGCTTATCATCTAAAGCCATCTCTTAAAGGAAGGATCTTCAGGGGAGAAATACGTTTTGCATAATATAAAACTACTGCTAACTGGATTATTTGGGGTGAGAAATTTGAAACAAAGCAGCTGTGCAAGTTTACAGCTGCAGAGGAGTAATAAATAGTGGGAGCAAATGAATAAAGTGTCTATCACACCTGAACTGACACAGATCAAAATCTAACAAATAGGGAAAATCCACACTTTTCCAGGACAGCAGGGGGACTTTTTGTATATTTCCTGAGTAAAATTTCTTCCTGACTGTCACCAGAAAAGGTTTGGTGACTCATTACTCAAAAAATCCTAAACAGCTGCTAAGTTTTTATTTGGGAGTGGGGAGAAAGGTGGCACAGAGATTACCAACATAAGTGTCTGTGTGGATTTTAATTAATCTTCCTCTTCTGATGGAGAAGGAGAGAAGCAAGAGAAGGGGAGCCACTGCATTGATCTGCTCAGCAAATCCTGGGAAGATGCTGCTCCCTCAGGCCCAGCAGCCACTGGCATCAGCTGTAGAAAAGGAATGTGATCCATTTCTCTCTCCTTGGGTCTGCTCCTCATACTCATGTTGCAGATGAATGCAAACTCCTCCTTAGTTTTGATGTGCTCAAAAATTCAAAACGAAGCCATGAAGAAAGACTTTTGGTGCTTTTAAAAAATGTGAGTTGCTATGTTTGAATCATATGTTAGTGAATTGAAGAAATACACTGGTTGATCAGCTGGCAAAAAGATGAACACGTCCTGTAATAATTCAGAATTGCTGCATTGGTATTTCAGTCTCAAATTTGATCAGATTAACAATTTGATCTTGACCAAAAGACTTCAGTGAAGTTAGAATAACATCTCTTGGGGGAAAGTTTCAGTGTTCAAATCACAGTAAAATCTGAGCCTGATGTAAATAGCCACTGATCTGCACAATTATTACTTACTTGCTGTTGGTGAAGAATTCATCATGTGACAGAATCTTGGTTTCTGAAGGAGCTCTGAGAAATGCTTTCTTGCCAGCTTTCCCCACGCTGGTAAAGCATACTGCATAAGGCAAATCCTGAGGGGGTTGTTCTTTTTTTAATCCTTTTTCACTTTATTACAATAGATCATGAACTTCTGTCAGATAACTTTATTTTGATGTGTTCTGAATGCATAATTATTGACAGAGCAATACTTGAAGTTTGATCCACTATATTTTTCATATTTTTTGACCATAGTATATACGCTTTACAAAACTATATGTAAACATAGTATCTATGCTGTAGTACATAAAACATCTGCAATTACATGAGAGAAGGCACATCAAGATTTTCATTTTACAAATGAAATGATACACCATGGCTGAGAAGGACATTGGGATTGTTTTTAAAATGCTTTCTTTCCAAGTCTTGTTTTTTCTAAGTGCAGACAGGGATTGCCTAATACAATAGTTCACCTGTATTGGGCTGTGTCCCCAAATGTTATGAGATAGGCAACAAACTGGCTGCTTCTTCCATTTTTTTTAAGGAAAGAATGTATTTGAACTCATTTAAAAAAATAACTGTACATTGAATTTTTAGATCTATATGTAAATGCATGTAGAAGAGTTGTTTGAACTGCTCCAGGTAGCAGCTCACTTTCAGTACATGCTAAGACTGAATACTGTAATACTGCAGCTGTTCCTAACCACTCACTGAAGATAAACAAACTAAAATAAAGGTGAAATATGTTAAAAGATCCAAAAGATGGAAATACAAAAATTATCCTCATGCTGTTACATTCCCTGCTAAGGGACAGGAACAGTGCATGTTCATACCCACTTTTTTACCTGGTGCTGAGTGTTTGGAGGCTTCACATTGCACAGCTGCTTCATTAAAACTTTGTTAGATACCAAAATAGCAATGCACTCATCTGTTTAACAACATATTTTCCTCAACATTGGTGGTTCAGGGAGAAGTCAGTATTTAAATTGACAGAGAAGTTGTGCCTCTTACTTAATTTTTTGTATATATTATTAGGACCTGAAGTTGATGAAAAAAGTGATAGTGCTGTTCACACTCTGAATTCCAGCTCTTCTCAATGCAGTTACAAGGGTGTCACTTAAAAGGATGCAAATTGGATGGGCTTTCTTTGAGGGTTGCTTTTTAAAATTTCCAATTAAATAAGAAAGACTCAGTTTGACAGTAACCTATGACTTCAAATAAAATATGAAATACTGTCAGTGAGGTGACTTTAAAAACCAAATAGTTAAAATTCACATTTTATGCAGATTTATACTACACATTTAATAAAAAAGAGTGTAATATTCAATAAAATTAAATACACAAAGAGTAACACTATACAAATGGTCTATAAAAGCTCTTCCCCCCATAAGGCGGTTTGCAGTCTGCTTTATAGTCACCAATAAATAATATACCTTTGGTTTTTCTGATCATTTCACTATTAAATGTACAGTACAGCTAAAACCTATTTCTGGATGAGATGTTTCACATGAACCACAGCATTTTGTACACCTAAATATGTTATATGGCTTTTCTGTTATTCATCACTTTCATATTCCTCCTCTTCTTCACCTATGGGGTAGGATTGGATGTTGTTCTGGGTGTACATTTTTGTTTTCACAGGACAGTTGTGATCCATGAGTATTGCCTGGAAGAAAACAGAGTGTGAGTAATTCTGCTTAGCATCCAGCTGGGGCTGGGGCTGGGGCTGCATGCGCCACTCAGGGATTCACCTCTCCTCCCTTGAGGCAGAGCCCAAACTGATTGCAATTAGGGTAAATAAAGTCCAGAGGTCTGTGTGAGGGGGGATCTTGGTGCTAAACACAGCTCTGGAAAATTTCTATTTCCAGTATTTCAGCCCAGGTATTATAGAAATACATCTACCTGCTCTGCAGAGACAGTAGTTTACCCCTCGCAGAATTAATTTCCATCTATTAAAACCTGCATGAATGATCAAGAGCAGTCCTACTGCTTCAAGCCAGTTCTCTTGTATTGCTTTTGTCCCGTCTTTCCATGGAGATCCAGAACAGCAAAACTGAGGATGATGCCAGGAGTGGTGGTCCCAATACTGTGCTTTGACGCCCACAGCAAGCTAGAAATGGTAATCATGCTAAGGGCCAGATAAAATACTAAATTTTCTGGGCTGAAATTTCCCAAGGAGTTTTGGAGCAGCTGTGTAGTGTTCTTCATGCTGAGTGTAGTTAAGCTTGGGGGTTATTAATTATGCAAATACCACAATTTTGGGACCCTCCTTTTGCCTGTCCTCCAATCTGAAAGAACTGGTACAGCATTTTACAGCCACGAGCCACTTGGGAACAGGAACTATTTTGCATTTCAAGGTTTGTTAGAGGTGGCAAATGCTGGAAGGTGTTGGAGCCATGTGGGGACATCCTGTCCCTTCAGGGTTGTGATGTTACAAATGAAACAGTCAGGGATCATGGAGGTCTGTGATAACTTTTATATTGCCAGGAAACAGCAGCTGATTTTTTTGTTCCTTTTTGTTCCTCAGCCTTATTTAATGTACAAAACCCAAAACAAACGAAAGCAGTGCATTCAGCAAAGGTCATGACAAGGGATTAACTGGGATTCTGCAGTCCAAACATGAGCCAAACAGAAGGTCTCTGGCCTCACACACACCATTATGGCAGCAAAATTCAATTTTCCACCTTCTGCCAGTACAAAGTGAGCAGCACCAGCATTAGGTGCTGTCCTTACCTTGCAGAGAGGTGCCCCTGCAGAGTAAGACGATGACCCTGCAAAATTGGTTTCTTTTCACCCAATAAACAACCAGCAACTACATTTTGGGCCCAGATCAGGCTTTTTTCAGGAAGAGCAAGGTTGGAGTGCTGAGGGCTAAACCTACAGATGATGAAAGTGTTCTTACATACCCTACAGTGGCTGGGGAGCACTGAGTGTTCCAGATCATTAAGTCTTTGGCAAATTTATATTTTTTAAAAAAGAGAAGCCCTGTGGTACATATTGGACAAGAGAAGCCACTAGTTTGTAGGGATAGGTGAACTGTATGAAGGAAAGAGAAGGAAAAAAAAGATGATTCAAAATATTCAAAATATACTGTGGTATATTTTTCTATATTTTTTCCCCAGAGGACTATGGGAAAAACCAGTTTGAGGCACACCAAGGAATAATTTGGTCAATTGGCCAAAAGAGTTCTGGCACCTCAAGGAAAAGAGAAATGAATTCTCTACTGACTCCACCACAGCATACGCTGGTGCAGAGGAATGTCTGCAGGACTCTGTTTCATAAAAATCAAATTTGTGACTTTGTAACAGCTAATTAATAAAGGGTTTGCCTTGGACATAGAAACAAGGGGGAGTTCCTTCCACAGTTAATGCCTGAAGGTGAAATGTGGGGGCACGGTTCTGGTCCCATTTTGAGGAACTTAGAGGCAAAGATGCAGATATAAGTTATCATTTGTTTCACTGAAAAAACACCAAAATAGAAAAAAAAAAAGGAAACCAAGTCACACTTACCATTTTCTCCTCTTTGGCAGGTGGACTTCGAAGGAAAAAGCACAGGGGAGCAAAGATGATATCCACAATTCCTATAATTGTCATGAGCCATGGGAATCCGATGGCCTTGGCAATGGCACCACCAGCAGAGGGACCTTGTACAGATAAAACCCTTTTCTGCAGATTGCTCTGACACAAAATTTGCAGCAGCATATTTTGTATACAAGTAATTCTGTATACAAACCCCCCATCTTACAAACAGATTTGAGGAATATAAAGACATGTTTGTAATTATATCATAAAACTTTCCTGGCTCCATAGCCCACGTTCCTCGGGGAGATTTGAGATGTTCCTGAGGGCATCTGTGTCATGCTCTCAAGGAGCAGGGGGTCAGTGGGGAGTGATTCCCCCCACAGACCCTTGGAGCACAGCTGTGGTTGTAGTTTTAAATGTTCCAAGGCCTCTTTCCTCAGCATATCCCATTTGTGTTCAGTGCCTTCAGACACCTTCAGGCCTCTCACAGCTCATGAAATGAGCACAAATTGCAGCAGGGGAGGGGAACAGATGCCAAACACAATTCCCCCTGCTCTGATTTCTTGCAGAAAATAAGAACCTCCCCTCATAAAATCTGCAGGCACCACTGGGATTCACAGCTGGCATTGTGGCAGATTCCTGCTTTTCTTAACTGTGCTTTCCAGGCAGGGGAAGGCTGGACTTACCTATGGCAAAACCCATGCAAAAGGCAACGTCAGCTATGGCATACACACTGCCATAGACTGACACGTGGCGCAGATCCACCAGGTAGCCCATGATTGGCATCATGGAGGAGTCCACCATCCCTGCAAAACACATTCCAGGAAAATGCTGCCTTTTCTTCCCCTTCTTTTAACCCTTTTGGGTGAATTATGTGCTAAAAAGGGGTGCAAAAGCAGCTAAAAGGATGCTTGTTCATAACTAAGCAAGATTTGTGTAAAAATAATCTGTGTTAGCTTTGCTTTTTATGGTGTTTGCTGTGCCCAGGGTCATGTGTGGACAGGTATACAGGTGTACACGTGGCACCTGCTAGAGGAGAGGAGAGATGGGAGCTTAGGGTGTATCCACACTTCCCACCATCTGAGCAAAGCTCCCACCTCACATTCCCCGCCAAGTAATTAGGGGAAAGTTATCTGGTGTAAACTTGCCCTGATTGAAGGGCTAAAAGACAGCATTAGCCCCCATGACTGACAGTGTTTTTATCTTGTCTTTTGGTACACACCCTCATTTCTGGCAAGAAACAGCACAGACAGCTCACAAAACTGCTGAGATGCTTGGGGTCTGAACTGGCGCCTGTAACTTCTTTTTTCACTGCACATCCCTGCCCCAGGACATTTGCTGAGCACCAAGCACTGAAAAGCAAGGCAGGGTCCCTGCCTGCACAGCCCAGTGTAAGGAAAGCCACACATGTCACTTGAAGAATAGATGTGTGTGAGCCTGAGAATTCCTCTTTATGTACAATTTAAGCCTCTTTTTTCCAGTGGGAATGTCTATGTAAATCCTTCTCCTCTGCAGGAAAAGCTGTGGGTTTGGGGCAGTGCACAGCTGCATTTCTAAAAACAACATTTTACATTCATGGACAGGTTGAAAGGTCTGTTTGGGTGGATGGAGCAGCTCTGGACAGGCCAGCTGGTCTAAAGCAGCCTGGTTCAGACTCCCTAAGCACTGTCTCTCAATCCTTCTTGCTCTGCCTGCCAGTCTGGGCCACAGCTCAGGCTGCACCACTGTTAGATCAGAATGGCAAAAAAACTGATTTTTTGTGTAACTTCACGTCAAATCATTTTTACAGAAATAATAGAACTCATGTAAAGAAGTCATGTAAGAGCTCATTGCAAATGTTCTTACCTATGGCAAATCCAACTCCAAAAGTTGGTGCTATGAGCCCATAAATGTTTTTAGCAAACGGTACCTACAAAGGAAATTTCAGTTAATTACACCACACTGCACATGCTAATGAGGTTAGCTTCTTTTTCTGAGATAAATTCTCCGAGTAGTTATGGCCCACTTTGTACAGATCTGAGAGTCTGATCCTTGTTCTGAGCTGTCATTTCAGACAACTGTGCCATTAAACCACTGGCACACTTACTATTATAAAGTGCGGAGTGACAGCTCAACAGAGGAGCATGCTCCTCTCAGAGTCATCATTTCTAAAAATAATTGAAGCACTGAAATAGGAAAGCACTCAAAAAGCACTCTGATCTGGAACCTATTAACCACACATTGTTTAATAACATGTCATAAAACTCTCATGGGAAAGCACATATTTGAAGATGAGCACCCCAACATTCACATGATCTCAAAGATGTGTGATTGTCTACTTACACATAAAATACTTATTCCCACGATTAGCATCCCGAGCAAAGCACAAAGCCACCTACCAAAGAAGAAACATCACTCAGAGATGGTGATAATGAGATGTTAGAGCTGATCCTGAATGTTTCAAAGCCATGTCTGAAGTACTGAGTTAAACAGCAGAAGTAGCAATGTGTTCAAAAAAAAGCAATTTTGCTCCTATAGACCAAGCTTTAATAATTTCCATTATCAATAAAGTGCCCTGGGAAACACTGGAAATGGTACATGAAGAGACTGGGAGGTGATTAGTATTTTTAAATTAAGCATACCTTCCAATTTTGTGTGCAAGTATCCCAAAAAGATTCGTCCCAATGAGATAAGAGATGCTGGCTGGAAGAAAAGCAACGCCTGAAAAATATGAATGAGAGGTTTTATCAGCAAGGATTTCAGGGAAGTGTTAGAAGAAACTAATAAATGCCAGACACTGCAATTTTGATCTGGACACCTCTAATAGAGCCCAAGGAATCAAATATCCGGTTTGTTGCAGCCTCCCCCTGAAATCTAAGGACATCATCTGTGAGATGCAGCAGCAACCTGATGCCTTTGGAAAAAGAGTTTTTCAGCATTAGATACAAGAACTGTTCTGGGAGAGGGAATAGAACAACAAAGAGCAAAAAAGTTTATATCTGACTGCAATAAGCTTTGGGATGGGTCAAGGAGAGCAGCTCTGCTGCAGCTCAGGGTTATGGAGCATGTGCTGAGCACATGCAGCCAGCCCAGGTGCTCAGGGTGGGTGAATCCCCTGCAGGAGGGCACAGCAGGGCTGCTGGGGCTCTGCAAGTGACAGTCCCCCTCTGAGCCTGGCAATGCCACCAAGCTTCCTGTCACAGGCAAGTCTCTAGTGCTGAGATACTGCCCTTGGTCAAGCACAGACTGAAGCATGTATCAATAATGTAAGGGTAAAAGACCTTTAAAAATTGTATCAAAATGATTAAGCCAATGTATTTTTAATTTTTTAGAAAATTACATATTGGTTTAAGGAAAATAAATTTTTTTTAAACTGTAATGGCTTGCAGATGAGGACACCTGAGTAAATTCTGTCTCTCTCACTTCCCAGCTCCACTTGGAAAAACACATTTTTGGCACCAGCAATGCTTTTCTATCCCTGAGGTTGCCACAGCAGCGGCTGTATCTAGAGCAGACGCTGTTGTCTGGTGAGGTCTCTGGTTTAAAATGCAGTTATCACAGTCTGTACTGGAGGATTCCTCCTCTCCTTGCACAGAAGTCCCAGGGCAGGACCCAGCCAGGGATTCAGAAATCAGCTGTGGTGTCAGGGTACACAATCCACCCCTGCCTCACGTGTGTGTGCTCCTCATCTTTCACCAGGGCAACAGAGCTTTTCTCATTTCCTGCCTATCCATCTTCCTTCCCATCTCTCTGATATATTCATAAGGAAAAAAAACCCAAGAGGTAATTTTTAGCACAGCAATATCCTGTGATTAAAAACCTTGTGGGTTACAGTGGTGGTGCTGGGGAAATATTTAATTTCAGCCTGTGTAACCACAGCTACTTCAGTACTGCTTGGAGCTATCTGGTTATACCAAATGGTCACACAGAGCAGACCTTGGCAGTTGTAAAAGAGAAATTATACTGCAAAGGCTTGTTAAATGCGACTTGAACAGGTTGGTCTGTAAGCTGTGGTATACTGAGGCAGAACTATAGTTTTCTAAATGGGCTTTATGCACAGTAATATTCATTGGCCAAACCAAGGTACTTTATACCTTCCTCAGATCATGCTTCAAACAGCTGGCTTCCAATTGCATAAGATAATAATTTGCTTAAAACCCTGCAGTTCAATTTATAATTTAAGAGGCTTAAAAATTTTAATTAATGCTGCCAAATCAGACAAAGTGAAATGGAGTCAATTACTTGTATCATTAAGGGGTTAAATTAGTCTTAATTTAAAATGGGTATTTTGCTTCTAGTAACCTCTGTTCAATGAAGTGATTTGTAAATCTCATTTCTATTGCACCAGTAATATGAAACTGGTGAGGGAGGTGGATAGGCAATATTTATTTTTCCTTTTTGAGGTTCAAAATACCTAAGTTTGCATGTTCATTCTGCTGTACTGCAGGCTAGAAGTTATTGCCAGGTTCAGCATTAAGAACTCCTAAAAGGTTCACTCATTAAGAACTGCATCTGTGGCCACTCTAGATCTCAACTGCAAATAATCTTTAACAGGACCAGAACTCAGACATTTAATAGACAAAATATAGAGATGCAAACAGTGCACTGTACTTTACCAAGCTGCCATTTTTTTGAGCACATGGTCTCCATCATCCAGATGGGTAAAGCTGGTTCAAGCATAGCAATAGCCATGTTTGCAAAACAGATTGAGCCTTAAAGAAAGAAAGGAAGGGGAAAAAATAGTAGCAATTATTTCTTTTGACTGTAAACAAAACACCATGCAAAGAATGGATGGTTTTACATTAAACATTGCACTTTTCACAGCCCCATTTGTCAAGTGTCAGATGGTGATTAATGTTAAATAGAACACAGTGTAAAATCACTGAAGGCTAACTTTTTATATGTTTCTATTCTCCTAGAAATTCTACAATAAAGGTTAAGCTATTTCATAATGTGAAAGTTTGCAGTGAGCTTGATGACATTTGGAAAGTTCATGAGGTTTGTTGTACAAATGATTAGCTGAACCTACAATCACTTGGTCTTTACCTGGTCTCCTGGGGCAATGGCAGAGCCCTGTTGTGTAAGAGGCTCAGGCTCTGACCCTGTGCCTGTGCCACCTGAGAGCTCATCCTGCCTCACGTGACAGCATGTGGAGGTCTTGATCCTGGAAATACCAAGGTACAAGCACAGGGATGTCTGTTCCCAAAAATGGGGATTTTCTCTCGAGACCCTACAGCGAGCCAGCAAACGTGGCTTTGGCTTTGAGCTTGCACAGCCCTGTGAATTTCAAATCTCTTTTGAATCCCTGGACCTTCAATAACCCAGGCACAAAGGATAGCAAGAGGTGGAAGCGCTGGTTCAGCCTGGCTGCCAGCTCAGCTCTGCCCCAGACCAGGGCCTGCAGAGCCAGCAGTGGGTTTGGGTCGTGCTCATCTCTCTCAGTGCTGCACTTCAGCTCCAGAGCAGGGATTAACAAACCCCATGGTATTTCTTTGGATTCAAGACGCCTTTCACACTTACTCAAAAGACCCTCAGGCACTCAAGGCTTAATGCAGGGCAACAGGACATGTCCCCTCTGCTAATCCCTTTAAAATGGTTTTTGGGAATCGCTGCTGGACGTGACAACCTCAGACCCGTGTTCCATTTCTTCCTAAAATTTACAATCTGTGAATTTCAGGAAAATATATTCTAGACTCTTCCAGTCATTTACTATACAAATTTTACCTTAAAAAAATAAATTTATATTTTTCTGAGGTCAGAGAAACATTATTTCTCTCGGAGGGAGTTCCTCATCACAAGGTTCAAAACCAAATGAGCACTGATGTCATTCTTTGCTCAAAGCTGTCAGAATATATTAGACTATTCCTAAAATGACCTTGCTGGCAAGCTGGCTCACTCCCTTCCCCAGGCAAGGAGCAACAGCTCAGCACTGCTGCCCCAAAGACAAAAGCCAACCTTTCCACTTGGGTGCAAGCTCCCAGAGTGGGTCTGCAAGGAGCCCCAGTGAAACTCCTTGGGGCTCTCCCAAGCCAAAATCAGCCAGGCTCAAACAGCTTCCTTGATGCTGGAAAAAGCATTTCAGGCTGCACAAAGTGCAGCCAGAGGAAGCAGGACCATTCTAACTGAGACAGCTTAAATAGCAAAGGACTTGCTATTTAATTAAATATGCTATTTAATTAAATATTCTATTCTATTCAGTTTATTCTATGCTGAGCAAAGCTCACAAAGGAAGGAGAAACAGGTGTGCTTGCACATGATTGTGGCACCTACTTCTCCTTAGGAGGAAGCAGCACCAGAGCTTGCCAAAGCACTCAGGGATATGGTGATAAAAGTGCTTCAGACCTATAGAATGTGCCCCAAGAGAAAAGTGAGAGCCTGAGCTGTGCTCTGCAATCTCAGGGCAAAGTCCAAGAGCCTGCTACCTCAGCAAAGCTTCCCCAAATGAAAATAAATTAATTTTTTCCTCCGTCTTGCCTGGAGCTGACCTTACTTTAAAGTGCCATGTGTCAAGGGCATGAGTGCTACATCTTTTCCTCTTTGCATGAGATGAAATGTCCTGTGTTGGCCAGAAGGTGGGAAATTGCAATGCCATCTCCAGAGCCAAGAACCCCCCAGCTTTTGGCAGAGTGCCACAGACATCAGTGGCATTTTCCTGGGAAAGAGCAGGACCCAGTGAAAAGCTGCCCCACACCTTCCCAAGGTGTGCTCATGGTGATGTCTGTATCAGGTCTGGTTTTCAGATCATTTAAACCAACTAAAAGCTGTCCATGCAGCTTTGTCAGGCAGCAGCACTGATTTCCCGTAATCCCTGTCAGTGAGGTTTGGCTTCAGGAATGACACTGACTTCACTCCCTGAGCTCCCACCAGCAGGGACAAAACATGTCAGGGACATTTCTTCTGCCTGGTCAGGGTACTGATGGCACAGGCTGTGCGGCATCACCTCTGACACAAACCAGGGCATTTGACAAAACCAAATTTGGTCTGCGAGGGAAATAAAGCAAGGAGAAGAGGCTGAGGTCAGAGAACATCAGCATCATCTGTACTGTCCAAGCACTGGGCAGCCTCTGTCCTGGGAGGCAGAGACCCCAGGTGCTCCCCTTAACCCAATTGATAATCCATGGGGTTTTCTCATATTTTATATGCTTTAACTGCTATAATTTAAATATATTTTATATATTTTAACTGCTTTAACTAGGAGAAGTTACTGAATCAGCTGAATGACAAATCTGATCTCTTATCACAAGAACTGTCACTGCTATACTTTTATTGAGTGTTTTTTTCGTGCTCCAAGAATTTCTCAAGCAAAAGGGTTTGTACAACTTAAGTCACAGCTCAACCAAGTCACAGAGACAAGGTTATGATAATTCCCTAAAATCAGTAAGAAACTGAAAACTTCCAGAAATGCCTGGAAGAATTGCACTGCTAGCAAGTTAGGATGAAGAAACAGAACTGTGAAAATAATTATCTGCTTCCAGGTGTTTTGTCAACATTAAAAAGGGCCAGGCTTAATTACAGACTTCAGAATAAACATTCAACAATGTGCAGTGCAAAAAGGCAAACTTCTCTTGAGACAGAAAGGCTCATCAGAAAAAAGATACATATAATACCAAGCACCATTCACCACTCCACCAGACCTTTTCTGAAATACAACAATTCACACTCAAGAGACCAAACTCACTCTCTCTTCAAACAGAAACAAAGTTCAGTGTTATTCCCCGTGCCTGCCCGTGATGTGCTGGCAATCCCTCACTCCCAAAGCCTTGGCCCAAGTCACTTTCCTCACAAGGAGTTTCCTGGCCACATCTCATTGCCCCAGCAGGCACCTGCAAGTCATCACTGGCCTCTCAGTTGGAAAAACACATTTATTTCAAATTTTCTGCCTGTTGTGCTTCTGCTGGTACATTTATCCTGTATTACCAACACATTCTTAGATCTTTATGTAAAGTAAACCAGCAAATGACAATGCTGTTGAAGCAGCTCAGCCCAAGGCATGCCAAGAGGCTAGGAATGACATCCATGGCTGGTTTAAAGAAGGAAAAAAAGGTCTGGTACCTGCAGCAATAATGATATACGGGTCCTTCAGAAGTGTCAGTAAAGGTGTCCCCTTCTGACTCTGTGAAACAAAAGCTTGGGATTAGAAAGGCAAAGTGACACCCATTCCTGCAGTGTTTTACCTTAATACTCACTTCTGCCTGTGTTCTGGAGGGCTGCAGGACAAGTAACTGAACAGCTGTGAAGAGAAATGCATGCTGTGACTCTCCTGCAGGGAGGGGACGGATGGCAGGAACAGGAATGGGACGTGCCTCAGGGGGATGGATACTGACTCAGGGACCTACTGACCTCCATCAAACAGAGCCAGGGCTGCCAGCACCAGGAAGGGAGAGCTCTTCCCCACAAACTCATACATGACACTCCCAAAAGGGGGGCCCACTGCCAAGGAAAGGAAAGGACACACTTGTGAAAACTCTGACAGAACAAAACCCCTGTGAGCGTCCGGGCGTCCTGCTACGGGCACACAGCGACCAAAAATCCAGTTTGAAAATCCCCACAAAGATCATTGATCATGGCAATAACCAGATTCTCCATTCCCCAAAACACTGTGCAATGTAAACAAAACCCAAACATCTCAGAGATTACTGCTTGACATGTAATTCCCTGTGTATATCCACACAGGGAATGCCTGCTCTGGGAAAAGCTGTTCCTCACATGCACCATGAACCCAGTCTGGAGACTGCACAATACCACAACACCCAGTGAGCCCTTTCTGCTGCTTCCAGAGGTCCCAAGAACAAGCTTTGGGATGGCTGGGGGATGGTTTCTTCTGCCAGCAGAGCCTGCAGCTCACTGACCTAACACTCCCATAGCCAGGCCTCCAAGGGCAATTCCCATCGCGTTGCCTCTCTCTTCATCATCCGTGTAAACAGTGGCAAGCAATCCCATCCCTACAATTAAAAATCAATAAATAAATAAATAAAGAGGCATAAGAAAATAAATAAATAAAACAAATAAATAAATGAAGAGACACAAGAAAAAAGCACAGCACAAAATTGGACATTGTGTGGTACAGTTTATGGTCATCATTTGCCACACCTACCAAACATTGTACAGAAATAACCAAGTGGTTTTGGTTTTGGTTTTTGGGGTTTTTTTTTTGTGTATATATATATACACTCCCTTTCCATAGAATCAACTTCCAAGCAAAAATGGTTCTGGCAGCACTCATGGTCCCCAAGACCATGTTCTATTGAGCAGTATTAGTCAGGTAATTTAGTGAAGCCCTTATTTGTTAGATTCTTTATTCATCTCTTTGTCACAGACCTTTTTGATGATGCTTTCCAATGAGCAGAATCAAAGCTTTTGACAAGTATTCACCATCATTTATTCATACTCAGAGTGCACAAAGGTCTGGTGACCACTCAGCTCCAATTGTGGACAGCGCTCTGGGCATGAGGTATTATGCAGAGCTGATTGCTTTGTAAATGAGTATTTCAAGTTCAGCATCAAAAAATTAAAGGATCCTTTTGACCTTTATCTTCACATGCCTTATTTCTGCACTTGATGATGAGCCTTCATTTCACAAAAGGAAACATGAAGCCTGATTTGCTTGTCTTTTTGTGAAGCACTCAGACACCGCAGACGTAAACGCTGCAGGAGAGTCCTTATAGAAATTAATAATTCTGTTTTCAAATCAAGATTTACATAGGACTCAGTAAATAAGTTCTGCAGCTACACAGGGAAGGAAAACAATACATTGCATGGTTGATCACTCAGTAAATACCATCCATCACCAAAAGAGCAGAGGTCCTGAGTGGATTACCATGTTTATTGAAAAGAGTGGATGACATCAAATTGTTTGCATGAACGGCTGGAGAGCTGCATTAGAATTCACAATGAATGTGGGATTTGGGGAAATATTCTGGAAGAAAAGAGGGAGGGGGGAATGCAAAGACAGTAACACAAAGTTCTAGGACATAGATATATATCTGTGTGTTCTATCACACATAGATAGGAGTGGCTGCACACACAAATGCAGGGGAGTAAAGGACTGCCAGGGATGGCTCACGAAATTTCCTTTGCTGTGAGACACAGGGTGAGACTCTCACTGCTGAGGGCCCTGTAAGGAGCCAGAGCTTCTCTCAGAGCTGGGTCTGGCTCTGGTGCAGCACAGGGAGAAATCTGGGGCTGCTTGGAGACCATGCAGAGAATGGCAAGGGCTCAATAACATCTGTGAGGGACAACTGCAGGACTTCCAATTCAAAACCAGAGCGGATAAAACTGATGTGAGAGGTGATAACAGCCTTGCAATACAAAAGAGAGCCAGGAAGATAAAGAAAGGAAACTGATCTTTGTGTTCTCTGCAGAATGGCAAGCAGAAATAAGCTCGCATGGCAGCAAAGAGCCTTTAGATGAGACATCAGGAACAAAACCTTCCTGACCATGAAGGTACTTAAGCACTGAGCTGGATGCTGAGGGCAGTTCTGGAGGCTTCTGAGGTCAGGCCTGTCAAGCGTGCATGAGGAATGACAGATATTGAGTTGATCCTGCCTTCAGGAAAGGGTGGACTAGATGGTCCCTTGGCCTTTTCTGCTCTTTGTGTTCATTGGATGAGAAAAAAGAAAATCTTATGTTCACCTAAGAGCCCGTAGCTCAAGGTGAACCCTTGCACAGGGACTGTTACACCTGAACAATAATTTTGATTCTGGAATGTCTTCCTTTGGAAAGCTTGACTTGCAGCCCTAACTGATGTCAGGTTCTGCCATTGCAGGAAATTTTTCCAGAATTGGAATATTCAGCATGAACAAAATGTATTTTCTCCAGCCTCAGCCTCAAGAATGCTCGTATAATTTGGGCTGAAAACCCATACTCCATTTTATTTACTCATTAAAAAATGAGATACTTTTTTTGGAACTGTGATACCTAAGCTGGCAGCCAGCATGGTAAACCTTTGAAAACAACATTTTATAACAGAAATTTCTATAACAGACAGAGCTGCTGTTCCAACTGTAATAAGTACCAACATAAGTTCCCAGTGACCTTTAAAATGGCTAAAAATGAATTTAAAATGTTGAAGACACAGGTGCAGAAATCCCAGGGAGAGTGCAGTTCATTTAGTGCTCTACCTTACTGCAACCCAAATACCAAGGAAGTCTTGAAAGACATTTGCTTTTGAGCTACTTCATATGAAAGAGACAGAAAAACAAAAAAAGTAAATTGATTCAACTGAATATTTTTGTATTAATTATTGAATGTGCTGATGAAATCCAATTAAAAAAAAAGACTGAAAGTGATCTGCATTTTCCTCTATCATCTCCTACCTGCCACAGAAGAACAAGAGGAACCCACTCCTTGCAGGGACCTGGCAATAAATAGTAGTGCATAGCTTCCAGAGAAGGCAAACACTGCAGGAAAAAGAAAAATAAAAAACAGAGGTAATTTTTAAAATTAGGTTAACCATAACTAGGTTAAAAAGTTAGATTTCTTGAAACTATCAGAAAAACTTCCTACAATTCAGTCAAGTGTTTACAGCGACTTGTGCCACTTTCAATGCTAACTGCATTATTTTCCCTTATTGCATTTAGATGTGTCAGTGTTGAATTGCTCCCAGGTGTCTAAGCCTCCAGGTAACACAGAATGCAAGAGCCCCAGCAGTTTTAACTAATTACTCAGGATTTGATTACCTCTGCTCTGGTTCAGCTGCACACAGGAGGCGTGATAAGTTTTCTTTCCAGCCTCACCTCTCCATGCTGCTGCAAGCACCAGTGCTTCCTCCAATAATGAGTGGGTGGAGAGAGGTTTTCCCCTGGCGCTGCCAGATGTGTGGAGCACAGCTGGCTGAAGGTGCAGGGAAGCCAGATCCCCCCATTCAAAACCTTCAGCAAGTTCCCCCTCCTGCCTCTGGCAGAGAAACTGCACCAGAGGATGAGCCACTCTTTCCTTCCCCAGGAGATTTAACCCCAGGGTTCACTCTCAGCCACTCCCTGCCCTTTGGGACAGAGCCCCGGGATGCTGCACTCAGCCTGGAGCAATTGCTCTGTTAGACAAGCAAGATAGGATGAAGAAACAGAACTGTGAAAATAATTATCTGTTTCCAGGTATTTTGTCAACATTCCCCACCCACAGCCCTGGAAAACAGGAGTTTCTCAGAAACCCAACCACATCCCTGCTTGTAGAGCCCATGTAGTCAGTGCCATTAACTCTACAGTGAGTTTATAAAGCCTGTTTTCAGCTCCCATCTCTTGGCCACCCAAGGGATTTTGCTGGGCAGTTGTAGCTGCAGGGAGGGGTCATGCACCAACCAAACATGGGATCCACGTGCACTCCTCCCACCTGCCCTGTGGTTGTGCCTCTTGGGGCTTTTTGCCACATTTTACAAAAATCCCTACTGTGTGGACACATAAAGGGGAAAAGGATTTCAGCAGATCAGCAGTTCTCTCCTCTGCCATAAGTTAGGCTCCCTACTCTTATCTACATCCCAACCAGAATTTATCTAACATGTTCCTGAAACACAGAGTT
The DNA here is from genome assembly GCF_901933205.1 of Camarhynchus parvulus. NCBI lineage: Eukaryota > Metazoa > Chordata > Aves > Passeriformes > Thraupidae > Camarhynchus > Camarhynchus parvulus. The sequence continues at coordinate 28,859,581 of NC_044576.1, read as the reverse complement.
GTCAGTGGCTCTAAGACCAGGTCATCTTCTCTAGTACTTCAGTCCCTTGATGACACAGCTTTAAGATCATAGAATCACAGAATGTTTTGGGGTAGAAGAGACCTGAAAGATCACCTGGCTCAATCCCCTGCCATGGCCAGGGACACTTTCCCCTATCCCAGGTTGCTCCAGCCCTGTCCAACCTGGCCTTGAGCACTTCCAGGGATGTGCCATCCACATCCCCTCTGGGAAACCTCTCATTATTCTCTCTTTTATGTACAGTGGACCTGGAAAACTGTTTGTCCCCTTCCTTTTTTTTGTCACAGGCTGTAATACATCTTATATCTGCCTTCTGAGGCAAAAACAGTTCTTTCACTGATCCTCACAGGCTTCTAATGAACCTTGATGTTCTCTGTACTCTTTCTGTCTGGGCCACAGCTTTAAATGTCAGGCCAAAGCCAAACATAAAACAGGAGCTGAAGCCTTATCAATGCCATTAGAGCAGGCAAATTATCTCAGCTGACTGGCAGGCTGTGCTGCTGTTTGCACATCCCACAGAGATGTTTAGCAACACTGTGGTCCTGTTGACTCATACCCTACTCATGAGCCACTGCAGCCTCACAACCTTTCTGATAAACCCCCATGGTATCTGCTTGTCCAGGGCCTTGCAAGACAGCTCTCCCATGGCTATTTACAGCTGTCTGAGCACTTCTCCAGATGAGAAATACCTGAAAGGTTCAGCTAAGGAAGAGACCTGCTGAGGTGGGATGAAGGGTTGTGATCCCTCAGAGCAGGTTCCCTTGTTCAATCTCATCAGCACCACCATCAATGTGGAGCTGACTCAAATTTTCCCTCAAATTTTCCCTCAGGAATTAGTCCCCAGACATCAACAAGAAGAATTCCTAGTGATAATTATTATGGACCATTTATTTAAAAGTTGTGCCTGGGCCAGACCAAGTAAGATGTGGACACTTACTGATTGTTGACACAAACATGATGCAGAAGCCAGCAAACAGTGGGATCTGGTAGCCTATTCTGGAAAACAAAATGAATATTCACATTTCTGAGGTTTTGAGTTGGTCTTACACGAGTTCACACACCACACAAACCCAACCTGTAGTTTCTTGGCAGGCTCTGAACTATTTATTGAGGACCACATGGTCATATATTTCCACATCACAAACTTCTTTTCATCTGACACAGCAGACTTTTTATCTGCAATCCCTGGAAAAAATCCTTCTCATGATTGCCCTGATTGCCCTGTGCTCATTCTGCCTTAATTGTTCCCAATAAAACCCCTCTGGGGCTCCATGAGGTTGCCAAAGATATGCCAAGGGAAGATTTCCATGAGTGTGCTGAATTTTGAAATACCCCAGTCGTGTTTCAGTGCTCATCTGTTTCCATCCTCATCAGACAATGACTATAATGAGACATACTCAAGCCAATGGCTTTTTCACTGGAAAAATTTGTCATCAGCTTTTCTGGGAGTTTTGCCTCAGGAGCACTGGAAGAGTCCCAAAGAGCCTGAGAATAATACTTCTGCTTTCCATGGGCTTAGGAGTAGAAATGGAGCTGATCAAAGCTTTCTTCATCAGCCCATTTCTTCATTAGCAGCCTGTAGAAATGCCTGGTTGCTCCAAGTATTTTCATGTTTCCAGGAAATAAAGAACTTCCTGGCTGGGATGCAATTACATTTTTTGGGCAGATAAAACTGAAAATTCAACCACCAAAAAAAATCAAAAAAATCACAATATATTATTTTTCACACCAATAAAAATCTACCCCAGAGTCCAAACCTAGGTAGCTCTGAAGACAGTGTGCACATTCTCTCCAGCACACTTTGTTCACAGCTTCATTTTTTGTAGGATTGTGCATCTCAAATGTATTTGCCAGGACATTATTTAATGGCCAAATTCAGGAGTATTTTCAAAGGATTTCAGTTTCCAATGATTTGACAGTGTTGCACATTTAAATGGGCAGCATTGGCTAAAGCAGGTCAATCAAATAATGGAAGGGTTAATAATGGCCCTTTTAATAACAGTAGTCATGACATAGACAACCCAAAATAATTATTCTGAGCTTTGTTTTTGTATTACTATTTTTATACAGTCAAGGACCTTTGATAATGGAAAACTCCCTAGAGTGCAGAGCTCAATGTTCATTGTTTGTCTCATTCTTGTGAATGAAACAAATTGAGCTTTCACGTGGTATTTTGCCTTAAATCATCACTGCATTAAAATATGATAAAAACATATTATAAAACATTTCAACATAGATTCTCCCAGTTGAAATCTGTAAGTGGGTGTTGTAAATATCCAGCAGAGATTGGTCACTCATGTGCTACTCACCTGAACTGGTGTCTCCAAAGCAAATTAAATCCCTGTCACAAACTTCCCCTGTGGCCTTAGGATAATAACTTTAATCTCCCAGCACCTTCACACATGACATATAAAAGAGCAATATTTTTTTTCTCTGCCTTATTTAAAGTGAATGATTTTTTTTCTCAGCCAGCCTTTCCCTTGCTGCGTGTGTAATAGGGATTACACAATGGGATGCAGGTCTCCACTGGTGTTTCTGTGTACATGAGGAAACAAAAAATCACCTCTTGACAAATTCTTACCTGCCTCAGAGCTGAAGTGAGCACTTCCCAGTGGGCCCAGGGAGAACAGGCCACAGAGAGTTTGATCACAATTGCTCTGATTTTGAGTTTTTCAATTAAAGAAAGCACTGATAGGAGTACAGACAAAAAAAAAAAAAAAACACAACAGCAACAACAACCAAAAAAAACCCTGCATGTATCCTGGTATGGCTACTGCTGGTGGTGGGCATTATCAGCTTTTTCTGGGGTGTGAAAGCAGAAGGTGAATGTCCTCATGCCTCTTCCCACTGTACAAAGTAAGGTAGGGCTGGGTCTGTCAAGGCCATCCCAGACATATCTAGGATGGATAATTAAGGGATAATTCTAATTTCAGGACAGGAATCAAGCAATTCATAGACCTGACACAGGGCCTGTGAGACAGCAATTTGCTTCTGCTACAAGTACATTGAAATAATATTCAGTTATTGCATGAAGAGAAATGCTATCCGAATTGGCTCCCACCTTCACCTTTCCATCATTACCTCAGGGGCATGAGCTGTGAGATCTTCCACAAACACAAATTAAACACAGAGCGGTGCTATCATACTAAATAAAGGAGAGTTCCACTCTTCCAATGGGCTTCCTGCACCTGGGAACTTTCTGGTGGTTGAAGGCAGGAAGAAAACAAACATTTTGGAAGCCACTTCTAACGCTCAGTGCAATACTGCTCAAGCATTGCTCTTAATTTCTGCAGTTGCAGATGTTATTCTTCCTTTTCCTTGGACAAACAGGGCCGCAGCAAGGTGGAAAGTGACACATAGTAGAGGATGGGAGTTAAAGTCTTTATAATATTCTGAAAGGATAATACTGCTCAGAGCATCCCCCAAAATGTGGAGATGCACAATTCTGGAGTGCATGGAATTGCTGAACCCCTAGAAGCCATGGTTGGGCTTTCTGAGGGGACAGTCCTGCCCACATCCAGATGACATTTCCTTAGATATTCAGATTGTCCTTTCCTGGGCAATCCCAACACACCCTGCCTCTTAGCAAACCCTGAAATAGCAGCACTAATTAACTGGCAGTTGTGCTGCCACAAATGTCCAACCTGCAGCTGCATTCCCTGCTCTGTTCCACAGGTGTGGAGAGCACCCACTGGGAGGTTTTGCTGAACAAATGCACTATAAATAATCATAAAAAGGAGAGGCACCCCTGCAACAGCCAATTCAGTGATTCTGCCCCTTGGTCCTGGGCCATTCATGTTCTTGCCAGGTGAAAACAGTGAATATGCAGTTTGTCCTCAGCCATGACACAGCACCCTCCATCACAATTACCTCTGCAATTTGTTCCTCTGCATGTATGCAGCACCAAAGAATATTACAGCCTGTCATCTCTCTTATCTTTTCTTGTTACTATGGCCAAACATATCATTTTCTTGGGCACTCCTTTCAAAACCCTCCAAGCAATTCTTGAAGCAGAGTCCAGCACGTCTCACCAAGGCTGCTTGCAGCTAGAAGTGCTTATTACAAGTAGTTGTGATCTCTGGAAAAGTCTGAGTTGAAGGAGGGAAAGGAAAGGCTGCCACTGCTGGAGAATGATGCCCAGATGAACTCCATTTCAGTCCCTGTGGCTCCAGATTGTAGAGCTCTCAGGAAATGATTTACACCCATTAACAAGATTACTCCAGACTAAGACAAGAGATTGTTGGTCCTGTGCAACAGCACAATAAAGGTTACATTGACCAGGTGAGCAGCTGTGAATTATTAGAGCCTAATTACCAATTACAGTGCTGCAAATCCACCGGTTCCAACCTTGCTGTTACACAGCTCCATGTGAGCACGCCTTGCTAGCTCTGTCCTGGCTGGGACTCTGGCTTTCTTCTTCACTGCCAGTGGAGACTGGGGAGGATTTATGGCAAGAATATGTTCCTTGAGGTTCTGAACCACTGAATATGTGTGGAGTTCAAAAAGAACATGTAGGGTCAGCAGGGACAGGGTGTGTGGTCCCTGTGCTCCCAGCCCCAGCTGGAGCACAGGGGAGGCAGAGGGACAGAGTGACCTGAACAGACAGAACAGGTCACTTCAGCCTCTGCCAAAACCTGAAAGAAACTCACACAGGAACTGAACTGTAAATATGTAGTTGTAAATGTTATTTATTCCTCTGCTTCCTTCTCTGTGTGTGTCTTGGGCATGAACACATTGTGTTCCTAGCTACTCTCTCATGCTAAGGAGTTCAAAGCTGTAGCCAGGATGGTGTCAAAATCATGGTGATGATAAAAATAGCTAATAATTTTGAATGGTTTTTGAGGCTGATATGATTAAGGACAAGGTTAAAACTACAAAATTTTTTGAAACTAATGAAAAAAAGAAGGGGACACACATGGCAGAGGCATTGATTGGCTCTGGTGGTTGAGGGGCTGGCACAGCTGGGCTCACAGCACAGAGCTTGGTGAGAGATTGATAAAAGCAGTGGAGCCAATCAGAGAACCACAGAATGGTTTGGGTTGGAGGGGAGCTTAGACCTCACCTCCTTCCAACGCCCTGCCATGGGCAGGGACACCTTCCACTGGACCAGGGTGCTCAGAGCCCACTCCAACCTGGCCTTGGGCATCCAGGGATGGGACACCACAGCTTCTCTGGGCACCTGTGCCAGTGCAGTGGCATAAGGCAGGTGGTTGCAAAGGGCAGCCTTTTGCCCTCTCTCTTCACAGAACAGCTTCAGGCAGAGCTTTCACTCTGCCCCTGCCAGGGCATCCTCCTCACAGAGCCCCGTGTCAGATGCTGTGCTTCGTGGATATCTTCTTACAAATTTCACCACCAGGAAAAACATAATGTGCTCCTGACCCACAAAATCTTATCAGCTCTGCCCTGAAAGCGTGCCAGGGTGGGAAGTGAACTGTTCACTTCCTATGGCAAAGCCATCACCGGTGTTTGCTCTGCCAGGACTTTGCTAGGGCAGAGAGAACTTGTATTGTTTCAGGAACTGCAAACCTGCTCTCTGAGCCAGGTGTGCCTGGTGTTCCATGAAAAGAGCTGGGCTTTAAATAAGAAGTGGTTTTTGCACAGCATACTCCTTGAATGAAACCAATTCTGAAATTTGTTTTTGAAAATCTACATTTTCAGTAATTATAAAAGAAAGGAAAACAGGCCTCCAAAATTTTCAGAAAACCTTAAAAAATAGTGATTATTTGCACAGACTCATGTGAGTAGAACATCCTGTTGCTGGCTGTACAAACTCAAAGCCAGTGCCTGGTGAAAACCAGCACTTGACCAAAACTCTAAACCACTCTTGAACAGCTATATTTGATTGAAAAATAAAAATCACTGTACACAGTGTGCTACTCATTTGAAAAAGAAACTTCCTGCACATCTTAACCAACTGTGCACACTGATCTTGAAACAAGCAATCATTTCTACTTAAGCTTTGATATTTTGCTGGAATTTTGTAGAAGTAATAAAGGCAAAAAGCTTAACAGTAACCAAAGAGCTTATCAGTGGTAAGGGAGAGTTTTTCTATTGATAACCCAGATATTTTCTGTTTCATTTATACAATCATCCATTTTAGCTGATCATATACACTGTTATTGGAAATTCTCAGCTTAAGAGGGGGAGGGTACCCAATAACTTCTACAGTTAAATGATAAATGTGTTAACTGATATTTCCCACTAAACACTTCTCAGAACAAAGGCAGATACCAGTACCAAGATACAAATTATGCATGAAAGAAAACCAATGAACCCTAAATTGAATTTAGGGCCACTTTGCCATTAAGGCACTCACTTCAGCTGTATGAGGGAAGAGTTTGTCATGTGGGATGATGGGATGAAGTGCTCCTTGTTTTTCCTTCTCCCACTCATGTGAGCAAACCTGCCCCTGAGCCTGCAGTCACGCAACCTGCCCCAGCCAAAAACCTGGGGGATGTTTCCAGGAGGAAACCTCAGCTCCCAGCACTGAAGTTCACACTGATGTGGTGCCAAGCCTGCCCCTAACAAGAAAGGGAGATGCTCCAAGGACATTGACAAACCAGGGATGCATCTCACACGTCCCAGGAGATGGCTCCAGGGGACAAGAGTGACCACACACCTTTCTCCTGTTTTGCCAGGCTCTGAAAACCGTGGTCCTAACACCAAAAAAAACCACAAACAAATATCAATAGGGCAACCATTTAGGCAGTTAGGAAAAACTAGAAGCACAGCCAAAGAACCATTATAAAAACATAATTTGATGTTTTGTTACTTTACCTGCAGAGGAGCTATGGCATCCTCACTAAGCAATACAGGTAAGAAAAATCCTTCTCAACTGGCAGCAATATTTGTGCAAAAGCAATTTTGTGGTGGTGTACTTCTATCTGTGGAGGTGATGTGTATTGGTGATAGGGGGAAATGAGGGAGAAATGAAACTGTCTCTCTCATTTAAAGCTTTTGTGTTTAGATCAGTTCCACAGATCAAGCACAGGGTTTTGAATACATAACACTGTGAGTCCAAAAATGCTGCTTAGCCCTCACCTGGGTACTTTTTATTAGATTGAAAGGAAACACTCAGACTATATGTGTATGTATATATATATATATTAGGTTTAATAGTGTATATATATATACACACTATAAATATATATATAGTATATATATACACTATATATATATATTTGCAGTGAATATATATATACACATACACACTATAAAACCTAAACAAGCTAGTTTTGGCTTCAAAACCTGAAGTATCTGTCATTGGAGTGTGTTGGTTGTTTTTAACATTGTCACCTATGATGGACATTGCTTAAACAAAAGTGTTCTACAAGTACAAATTTCTGCTGCATGTTATTTTCTGAAAGGAATAATTCTCTATGAAAACAGCTTACATATGAAATTGCAGATCATATGTACACTAAATACAGTTTGGAGTTTATTTCCTGCAGAGATTGGTCTCATAGTCTGTTTGGGAGGACTGAAGCTGTTCCTGTGGGGAACTGTTACACAAAATGCTAACAGTGAAATCAAATTTATTATTAACATCAAAAAATTTAAATGATATTATATATACTTTTTAATATTGATGTTAACATCATCAGCACTTGGATTTGGAGAGGGGCTTTAAGTCATTGATATTGGTGTTTATAAGCTTGATCCTGGCTCAAATAAATTTTCTGCTTAGTTCCACTTAAACATATTTGGTTCAAGACATCGTGTATTTGTAAGAATTTAGAGGGAGCAATTAGGAGGCTGGGCAGAGTCACGTACTGATGGGAATGTGGGACCCACTGAACCTGGTGATGAACATGGCATCAGCAAAGTTGGACATTTGTTCACTTTTCCCTCAAGTCCACACAAATTTCCCACTGATTCTCTCCTCAGACAACTCCAAACCACCACACAGCAAGAGCTGCTCATCTCAGTGACAGCAGGGAAGGGATCTGAGCCCTGCCTACAGTTTCAATATCATTTTTGCCTAATGTGGGTGTTACAGGATTATTGACAATTCATGATCTTTGTGAATTGCAGTGTCTTTTGGCCTCCTATAATGATATGGGAGATATTTTAACAGAATCAAAGAATCACAGAATAATGGGGTTGGAAGAGACCTCTAAGATCATCGAGTCCAACCTGTGCCCTAACACCTCAACTAGACTGTAGCACCAAGTGCCATGTCCAGCCTTTTTTTAAACACATCCACAGATGGTGATTCTACCACTTCCCTGGGAAGAGCATTCCAGTACTTTATTATTCTTTTGGTGAAAATTTTTTCCTAATATCCAATGTATCCCTTCCCTGATGTAGCTGGAGACTGTGTCCTCTGGTTCTGTCAGTGCTGCCTGGTGGAAGAGACCAACCCCACCTGGCTACAGCCTCCCTTCAGGAAGGTGTAGAGAGCAATAAGTCACCTCTAAGTCTCCTCTTCTCCAGGCTAAACACCCTCAGTTCCTTCAAACATTCCTCATAGGGTTTGTGTTCCAAGCCCCTCACCAGCCTTGTTGCCCTCCTCTGGATGCGCTCAAGCATCTCAACATCCTTCCTAAACTGCAAACACCATCTCAGCAAAGGTTTCTATAAAAACCCAAGGTCTCAGGAGCTGGGGGAAAGTGTGAGATACTAATGGCTGATGCACAGCTCTTTTGGAAAGGCTGTAAGCGTTCAGAACTGTTCACCAAACTTATTTCACTAAAATATTCCTCCAGAACAAGAAAGAAGGCAGCAGTCCAGGGAGAATTAAGAATAATCTGTTTGAAGCACTAGTCTGGGCTAAAACACCAGTGTGTGATGGAGCAGCACCAATGGCATACCTGTTAGTCAGAGGCCCTATGAAGGGGTTGGTCATCAGCTGCACTGTTGCTTTAGAAGCAAACAAGAGGCCGACGCGGACGTTCTCATTCAGCAGCTCCTTGTCATCCTTGGGGCAGTCAGAGGGGGAGGGAGTCACCCTGACAACCATTGGTTCTGTCTGGGTCTGATGCAACTCTGCAGGCTCTGTCTTGTCAGATTCATTTCCAGTGAGCATGGTGGAATTGTCGTAGTAGGAGAAGATGCTCTGGAAATTGTCCATGGTTGCTGAGGGGAGGTTGGGTTTAGCAGTCTGGATTTCTGTGGCATTTTTCTGGTGTTCGATGCTGTAAAGGTAACTGGGAATTATTGGCACTGGAAAAACAAATAGAATACATTGGCATCTTACTGTCAGGTTATCTGGAAGTGGAATCACCGAGCTGCTTGCTGTGCCATTGATCAGGAAATACAAGGCTTTCCTACAGGGCACATTCACAAACACAGAACTGAAAGAGAAATTTGCTCATGGGGAAAAAAAAACCCACACCCTTAACTCAGAAGTGCAGTTTAAAACAAAAATTTCATTTACATTGTACTTTATTTTTTGCCAGTTTTCATAAGATTCCCATAAGGTTTTCTATACCTACATCATTAAGCAAAATATCAAAAGTATCAAAACCCATGTCTGAAGGCTCTTTGTTGCATGTGGCTGCATAAGTCCTTTTATTAGGCTGCAAAAGTATGAATAATGAGAACAGCATTGGAATGATTATTAAAGCAAAATATAAAAAATACAATATGAAACATTTCTAAAATAAACCACCAAAATATTTATAAGTACCAGGCATAAGAAGGAAAAAAGCTAACAGACCTATATCAAGGAATCAGAAATAATATGCCAATATTTGCATTGGCAATAATTGTCTCATTATTTTGAAATTTACATTGAAAAGATCATCCAAAAGGGACGATGTTTACATGTTTTAGGATCTTGGCTGAATTTAATTGCATTAATATGTATCTCAGACATTAGGATTTTAGAGTTTGTAAAAACAGATGTCAGGTTCATTCATTTTAATACAAGTGACAGAATCACCCCTTCCCATCTTACATTTCATCCTGAAAAAGCCCAGCCTCTCAAGTCTGCAAACTACAATAATTTCTAGGGCCTCTAGCATACATATTACTAAAAAAAGCAATTAAATATTACTAACTTTATAAGAAAGTATATGAATGTAAAAAAAATTCCAAAATCCACTTGCTAAAAATGGGTATTTTTTTTAACTAAGGTCTACCTTGTGGCATCAACTTTTAAGCTGAAACCCCTTCAAGAAATTCGGGAGTCAGATTCAGAAGCTGAGTCTGAAGCATCACCTGAGAGCTGAGCTCTGCACAGACCAAGTCACTTCCAGGAGAACCATGAGCATTCAGGTGTGTTTGTGTGACATCCATGAGCCACTGGCTCCTCTGGACTATGTTCTTTTATTTCACATAAACATCTGAATTTGAGGGGTTCTAAGTCTACCAGTGAAAACTATCCAATTGTTTTATATGAGTAGATTTCTGAATCTCGACACCGTGCCACTGAAGCCATTAAAAGTTGGATCTCAGACTTTGATCGAAACTTTTATTATTTTATTAAACTAACTCGTGGAAGTGCTTTTCTTAAAAGTGACTTAGAGAGTTTTCTTATTAACCTATAATTTTAAGACCAATGTGGGGGAAACAGAACTATCACAAGGAAACAGGCATCTCCAATGTTATCTAGCCTGTTGTTTCAGTTGCACGACCACAGGAGAAAAAACGATGATGAGCTAAAAATACTGTTATCTGTCATTCTACAAAGTATTAGTGGCGTTTAGCAGGAAAAAGAAAAAAATAGAAAATAAAAAGAGGCAAAAAAGGAGTTATTAAGACCTTTTTATACCATTCCTTATCTTGCAATTAACATGGAAATAAAGCAAGACTTTGATGTCCACGGCGGCGCGTTTGCAATGCCTGCAATATAATTCACGGTTAAAACCAAAATTAATCAGTGTTTGAAAATGTTGGGATTGAGAGCGTTAATCGGCCATTCAGGCAGCACATCTGCAGGAGCCGGGGGCGGGAAGGCAGCCCAAACCCCTTTCACCTACCGACCACGGTGAGCAGCATGTTGTCCAGCAGCAGCGCGATGAAGACGATGAGCAGGATGAGTTTGCGGGACTGGCGGCTCTCCCGCAGCCAGCGGAGCAGCCCGAGCTCGCCCCAAGCCATGCTCCGGCCCGGCTGCGGACACACGGAGGCCGGCGGGGCCCGGGGACCGGCGGGGACCGGGCGGGGACAGGCGGGGACAGGCGGGGACCGGCGGCAGCCGCGCTCCTGCAGCCGCGCTCCGCGCTGCGCTCCCGGCGCGACCCCGGCGCTGCTCGGCGGGAGCGGGAGAGGAGGAGCGGCGGCAGCAGCAGCAGCAGGAGGAGGAGGAGGAGGAGGAGAGGAGAGGGGCGGCTCCTCTGGTCCCCGTGAGAGCCCGGGGAGCGCTGGCCAGCGGTGCGGGGCACGGGGGGGGCTCCTCTCCTCTGCCCTCCTCTGTGTGTCCCCCCAGCCCAGGCAGGGATGCTCCGGGACGGCCGGGGCGGGTCTGCGGGGTGTGCCAGAATCTCTGTGTGCCCAGCAAAACCTCTGTGTGCCCAGTGGGATGTGCCAGAATCTCTGTGTGCCCAGCTAAACCTCTGTGTGCCCAGTGGGATGTGCCAGAATCTCTGTGTGCCCAGCAGGATGTGCCAGAGCCTCCCTGTGCCCTAGAAACCCGTGTGCCCAACGGGATGTGCCAGAGCCTCTGTGCACTCAAGGAACCTCTGCATGCCCAACCCGGTATGTCAGAATCTCTGTGTGCCCAGGGAACCTCTGTGTGCCCAGCAAAACCTCTGTGTGCCCAGTGGGACGTGCCAGAACCTCTGTGTGCCCAGGAGACCTCTGTGTGCCCAGCAAAGCCACTCAGACTTTGTGCTCAGACACCAGAGCACATCAGTGCCGCCTTTGGCGAGCCACAAGGGAACAGCTGCCTAAAACTAGGAATTTCATACAGTCATAGAATATCGGAATAGACCCACCAGGATTATCGAGTCCTGTGCAGGACACCCCAAGAATCCCACCTTGTGCCTCAGAGCATTGTCCAAGCATTTCCTGAGCTCAGGCAGCCTCGGTGCTGTGCCCGCTGTCCTGGGGAGCCTCAGTGCCCAACTGTTGCAGAAAGGTAGAAAAATCATAAAGAAAGGCTGCATAAAATCAAGGCTGCTCTGCTGGAAGTGGTGGCTGGCCTTGTCAAAGCCAGCATTTTGCAAGTTCCCATGTGAAAGCAATCCTGTTGTGAACAATTTGTTAACATAAGCTATTCCTGGGGAAAAAAATAACTTGCACCTGCCTGCATAAACTGTTTTTACACCATTAGATAGAAAAATGAAAATTATCTTTCACAAACAACTGTCCCTACATGTAGACACCAAGAGTTTGAGTGACCAATCAATGCAGAATAACAACTTGTTACTAACCAATAAAGGAAATTGGCAAGAAAGCTACCAACCACTCAAAGTCTGCAGAACTATATATAAAGGAGTTATGTGAATAAAGAATGGCCTTTTTCACCATGAAGAAAATGGAGTCCCGTGAGATTTATTCCCATACCCAACCACTGGTCAAAATCTTCCTCTTAATACCCAACCTAAAGCTCCCCTAACTCAGCTTCATGCCTTTCCTTGAGTCCTGGGACTCATAATGAGAGGGAAGAGATCAGTATTTGCCCCTCATGAGGTTATTAAAGACCACAATGAGGTCTCCTCTCAATTATTTTTTGTCTTCTCTTCATGGCATTCCTCATGTTTCACTCAGCCTTATCAATTTCTTCTCAATTTATATTATAAAAGAGGTTAACCACATTGAACTGGCCAAGAAACACATTCTAACAAAGGTTTCCACTTCTGTAAAACTCTTGTCTTTCATATCACATAGCACACTACTTTGATTTAGTCACCAAATACTGAACTTTGTGAATTGTTCTTTGCTTCACAGAGCTTCACTTTTGGAAAAACCAAAGAGAGAAGTCTCTTGAGGAGCTCAGTAGCCCCAGATCCAAATGTCCTGCTGAAGATAATGACATCATCACTGCACAGGTCATTTATTTCTGTAGCTACATTGCCTGCAGTGCATTTTAATCTATTTAGTGGTTTCCATCTCCCATGTGTTGTGATTTCACTGCTGATGCAGGTTTCTTAGGAAAGTGCTCAAACTTCTGCTGGTGCCTCTGTGGCAGCAGCCTTTTCCTGCTGTAAATGCCCAGATTGGGAACAAAAGACATTTACACTGGAATTTTGCCAGTGTCAGTTATAATAGGAGATAAATGTTTATGGTCTAAATTGCTCTCTTGGGTCTTAACCCATCTCTAAATGAAGGTCTTGGAAATGGGAATAAATTTTCAGGACAGTGGGTTATTTGCTATACACAGATTTTTCAAAAAAGAGTGAAAAGTGGGGGAGGATCTGCTGATAGCTCAGCACTCTTTTGTTTGCATGCAGGTAGCTTTGATTTTATTTAAAATGTCCACCACATATTATTTCTATACAGAAATAATGCCAGAAATAATGTGCTGCCTATTATGCCAGCACATGGCAAGTATCACCCAAAGCTATTAATAGGTTATTGATTCTTGAATGATGGCTTATAATAGGTTTGGGGTTGTTAAACTTTTTTAACCAGCAGCTTCAGCAGCTGGACACATTCACATTTGAGGCTGAATTTCCAAAACAGGACTTCTGTATTCAGAGGAAATAGAAAAATACAATTGACTGGACTGAAGTGAGAAGAAATGTTTCATCTTCCGAGTGTCAGATACTGAAGGCACTTGGTCAAAAAGTGACATTATTTAGTTGACAGCTTGCATGGACAGCAGTAGGAGGAGGGCAGCACCAGCTCTGGTCAGCAGCAGGAGCAGCATTAATATGGAATGCACGTCAGTGGAATGTCAATAGCAATATTCTGCTGGAAAATGTGGGCCTGGGTATTTTTTGTTCTCAACAGTTCACAGGAGAGAGAATCGACAGCAATGCTGTTGTTTTGACACCTGTCAAAAAGCAGATGTGGAGAGAAATAAGATGTTTTTCCAACTATTCCTAAAGAGGGACATGACTGTAGAAGCAATTTATTTCTATCTCTTGGCATAAACGACATGACAGAGGGGACCTTCCCTCCCTGTGCCTCCTCTCTCAGCCCTTTCTTGTGGCATTTTTCTCCTCCTCATCCCTCTCTTGCTGTGATGCTACGACACACTGACAATATCTGCTTATCTGCTCACTTTGCTGGAGTTTTACATCTCTCCCTTTGTCCTGCCTTCAGCCTGTCCCTTCTCTTGCCTTCAGCTAATTGATTGTTTGATAAATTATGCTGAAATATAAATGCAGAGTCATGGTTGTTCGATTAGTGTGGGTAGACAGAAGAGCACTCAAACCCATCCATTTGCATGTGAAGATGCCTGTTGGTACCTGGATACTTTTGCTTTCCCCATCCAGCTGATGGAATTGTGGTTACCCAGGCAGGGAGCGGGGCAGAGCCTGCCAGGTTTGCTGCTCTGCAGGTGTGAACTGCATTCAGGCAAAAAATGATTCCTTCACTAATACCCATTTGTCTTTAATCAGCCATCTCTGTATCTACTGAAGAACAAGCAGAAAAGGAATAGCCACAGCCAAATCAGCTGTTGATTATTATAAGGTTTCACTATTCTGTAATTCCTAATTAAGATTGCTCAAAAAAGATTGAAGAAAAGCCAGGGAGTTGTTTCCTCCTGTTGTTATTTTAGCCTCCAACAGAACAGTGGAGCAAAAATGCTCAAAAATACTTTCATGCTTTGAAAAATGCTGGTCAGCTACATTTTATTTGCTTTGACTTCTTTAGCTATACACATGCTTATTAGACCCATATTTAATAATGTGATCACTTTATTAATTTTAATAAGAAATTAATATGAAATAAACTTCTAATATGAAAATTTTAAAATAAATAAACTCTGAAATTAGTTCCAAAAGCATATATTTATTTAGAAATAAAATTTTTCAGGATTTATAAATACTTCCCATCCCTGGGAGTGTTCAAGACCAGGTTGGATGGGTCTTGGAGCAATCTGGTCAAGTGGAATGAGATGATCTTTAAGACTCTTTCCAGCTAAAAGCATTCTGTGATTCCATTGCAAGCACCAGGGAGAAGTGGAATTTTGCTCATTTGCCTACAGGTTCCTTAAATAGTGAAATTTATAACAAAACCCTCCTGGTTCTCACAGTCCAGTCTGAGAAATGCATAACCTTGCTGACTTCTTTGGGAAAAGTAATCCCTTTTAAAGCTGTCTCTTTTTAAGATTTACATTTATTTTTAGTGCTTGGAGTTTTAATTTGCAATACTTCATAATTAACTTAGCTTTCCATATGAATTAATCATTTGCAGTTATTGCTGCTGGGGAAAAAATTCCTGCTATAAATAATTCTTACCATTTAAGTTGGAAGCCATACCTGGCACCTTATGTTTTACTAATAGCAAGTAATACACTTTGCCAGCTTTTTCATCCTTTGCAGCCCTTTCCAGACTTTTTTTCCCCCCTCTGTGCCCGACAGTCATGCTGCTAATTACTCTGCAGTGAGACTGGGTGGTAGTTAGTTCCACTGAATAATGCATCTCCTCTTCTCCAGGCACAGAGGGTGTGCATTGTGTTTTAATCTGCAGAAATTATAACCTACAGAAAGTGTATGTGTGAATGTGGATTTCTACACATACAGAAGTGAATGTGTACTTTTATATACACAACTGCCCACTATGGCAGGGAATGTTCCGAGGAGAGAGGAAAAGAAGAGCAGAAATTTTGCTTTTAAGAGAATCACTGTCCGATTCATCAATAATGCTAAACATTTATTTGGCTGAGCAGCTGTGTGTGTGATAACCAGGTCTGACATGCTCTGAGGGGGTGATTTTTAAAGCTGGAAAAGCTCAGGGTGGAGAAAGGGGCTGTGGGAGAAGAAGAGAGATTGAACAGCTCCTGTGTCTCTGCTAAAAAGGAGTAAAATATCACTTGTTCCTCTTTGAATAGAAACAGCAACGTTAATTTTAATGTCAGAATACAGGGCAGACACTTCTCCATCCACCAAGAAACTGTGCAGGAGGTTTTTACAGGTGTAGGAAAGATGTGGAGAAAATATGAACATAAATAGGTGGTTCTTTGTTGTGATGCTTTTGGAAGACCACATATATATATATATATATATATATATATATATATATATATATGTGTGTGTGTGTGTGTGTGTGTGTCATGGAAAAAATCCTGGACTTCTACACATAATGGCATATCTAAATGCACTAAATAATTTAACCTCTTCAAAAGTAAAGTTTTTCAAGTTAGGGCACTTATTCTAAAATATTGCCCACATATAGTCTTGACCCAAAATAGTAGTAGCAGTCTGAGTGTTCCTTCAGGTTTGCTTTGCATAATTCACACTGAAAACAAATCAAAAAATACAATTTTGTGAGGTTTTTGATGAACATCTGAAATTTTCAATGCTTTTCAAATTTAGGAAATTTTATTCTATGGTAAAATGTCTTTAAAATTTATTTTTTAAAGTATTTTGCTATGCACATCAGAAAAAGGCATTTGAGAATTCTGGACTTGGGGAACTGCTGGAGTAGAAAAGCACCACTTAACCCTGCTCCCTGTCTAAACCCCTGAAGAAACCACATCACCTGGGATGCTTAAATGAGTTGCAGCATGAAAAGAGTGTTTAGGTATAGATGGGAAAATATTTGTCTACACTTATACATCCTAGCTAAAGTAATGACAAAATAAATACCACGAATATTTCCTCAGTGGCAATGGTTTCCTGGTATTCCAGGTATATCCTCATCATTTGGACTTGCCTGAGAATTTAACCTCAAGAACAGGAGACAGGAGAGGAAGGAGAGGCAGTGCCCTTCCATCCCACACCTCAAAACATCATCATTTCTCTGCTGGCTTCTTGCACCCAGAATATTTTTCATTCCTGAGGGCAAACATTGCCCAGAGCTGGATGGGGCAGAGGATTTAATGTTCCTGTCCCTATGAGCAGTCCAGGACAACCATCACCCTGCAAGGTGCCCAGGGAAGCTATTTTCAGCATTTCCATGGCAGGCTTTGTCTGAGCACTCTGGTGTTAGTGACCGCAGGTTAGTGATGGAGAGATCTGCTTCTGACATGCTTCATCTGACAAGAAAAAGAGGCTCTGCCAAGCACATTAAAAGCTGGAAAATAACTGGGCTAAATAACACCTTGTTGTATCTGTTCTTTCCAAGCTGGTTTTCCCTTTGGAGTGAATGCAGCCCTGAGGCCACTCTGGGCTCTGTGATCAATGGGGAGAAATGCTGGTCTCAGTTTTACAAATCTAATTATTTTCTTTAGAAATCTGTCTGAAACTAAAAAGCCTCTGACAAAAAAGAAGCCCTTCTTATCCCTGGAGCTCAGAGGAATTCAGTCATTGCATGTGAATCGTGTTTATATTGACTGCTTACACGTCTTTTAAACTGGTGTCTTCCAGGTGGCTCTGCAAGAAAACAGAGTCCCCTCCAGGCACACACTGTGAACTCCTTTTATAAGGAAAAATGTTTAGCACTAAGAATGCAGGATGAGTTTGTGTTCACAGACACATGTACATAAAGGGATGTGTGTGCCTCAGATCAGTTATTCAGGTAATGGTGCACAACCCACCCACCCTGGGAATTCTTGTGGAGAACAACATTCCTTGTTCTTTAACACATTCTAATGCAGTTGGCTTTAAGAATGTTAAACCAAGCTGTAACTTTGTCTTTTTAAAGGGCAAGTTAAGTGTGAATAAAATGAAACAAGATTCATCTGCCATTTTTAAGAATTATTACATCACAGTAGAGTCCCTCAAATACACAATCATCAGTGAAAGAGGCTTCAAAAAGTTGCCTTGCTTAATTAAGATTTAATTGCAAATCCTATCCATCATGAAAAGTGAATCCACTCTAAAATCCTTGAATTGCCTACCAGGCCTACCTGTAAATGTATTATCCTGGAATAAACCCCGTGGAAAATTCATAATGAAAAACCAGCCCACCACCCTGAGCAGGTGTGACCTGCAGGCTGCTGAATGCTGTGATTGCTTCCCATAGATTATCATTTGAGCAACACCTGGGCTGAATGTGCTCTGCTGATGCAGCAGCCTTGTGGGTCCTAATGAAATAATTATGGGATAAGAGCACAAAGAAACAGTCAGAGCTTGCAAGAAAACAAACAACTCTAATGCAGGAACAAAGATACTAGATCAGCTTGGGGACAAAAAGCTTTTGTATGGCCTTATTTATACTGCTGGCATAAATGAAATCTCTTCAGAGCTTTATGCAATATGTCAGGTATAAGTGCAGTCAATGAGAAATGTTAACTGCCTGCTCTGGAGAAAATCACATTAGTTTTGCAGGACAAGGCTTTACATGAAATATCCTGGTCTTACAGGAAAGAGGGGAAGGCAGAAGAAGAGGTTTCTGCCACCCACTTACATCTGCAAGTAGGAGCAGTTTCAGACAAACCTAAGAAGTCAATGGGCTTTTCTTTTGGTAGGTGATAGAGGTTAAGTTAATTGGTGAAATCTACCAAGAAATAAATATATTCAAAATTAAAATGCATAAGAGCCTCTAAAATATTTGAAGGTGAAAAATCGACATCAAACAGTTTCGAATCCTTGCAAAATTCAGTTCTGAGACTGCTCTGAACAATGCAGCAGAACATCAGTGAAATGTGGGGTGCATGAGCTGTGCCTCTCAGCCACTGTGACTCACTCAGGATCTCCTCAGACACCCAGAACCATCCATGCAGCTGCTCCCTCACCCACTGCTAATGGGTGAAATTCAAAGATTTCTATTCTAGTACTCTGACAGACCTAAAAGTTACCCACATGTTTAATCCCCGACTTCAAGATGTGATTTTGCAGGACTGGATCTAAAATGTCTTAGCAATAATCATAAATATATAAGTATTTAAAAAAAAAAGCTTTTTGAACAGTTTTCTACTGTGTAACTTCTAATTTGAAATTATATTTCTCTGAAATATCTGATCGAGAGTCAATGAAGAGACAAACACTAAGTTGATATCCTACATGAGCTTGTTGAATTCTTAACACAGAAAAACATTATTTACAATCTAAAATGGCTGAGACCCTTTGCCTCAACAAACCAGTCACAATCTCTTAGATACCAGCATACACAACTGGAAATGCTGCAGTAAATTTCTTCAGCCAAATTCCTTCCTAAAGATCTTAATTGATTTTCTTCCACCAATACTGCTTGTGGTTTTACTCTGGTTTCCAACAGGAAATTTTTTTGTGTGCCTTGGACTGTATAATTTTCATATGAGTTTAAACACACTTGGAAAAATAGGAAGCCCTGCCTGGGAGTATAAATTGCACTGCTGTGCTTAGTCACAAATGGCTGAGCACAATGAGATTTTACAATAAACCAGAAATGTCTGTGTTTTGTTGTGTCAATAAATGTTCCAGTGATGCTCTTAAAGACAATAAATTACTGGTAATGGAACACTATCCCCAGCATGTAGAAGTCATTTTCCACTTCCAGGCATTCTCAGATTAGGTTTAAATTGCTATTAGAAAATCCTAAATGTGTTTGGTTGAAGAAAATCGTTTTAAAGCCTAGAAATAATCTGGCAGTGGCTGGTTAGAGCAGAGTTAGCAGGACGATTCCTGGGGAGAGCAGTTTACACATATGGAAGGGAACTTGGCTCCAGCAGATCCCCACCACTCACAGAGGGAACAATACACAGAGATTTCAGAGACTGTAATATTTTGCAGCTGCTCAACCCAAGGGGAAACATGTCAGTGCTAAGGAAATCATTGTGAGTTTACAACAGGGCTGGAACTCCTGGTCTGGGCTGCCCTTGGCACGAACGTCTCCACAATGGTTGTTCTCCAAAAGCCTTTGAGGTGGCAGAATTAATGATGGTCATGGGAAGCAGGGCAGGATGGAAGGAGAACAGGGGAAGGGAAGAATCAAAAGTGAAGGAAACAGCAGAAAACTGGTGTACAACCATTAATTTTTTTGTGAGTAGAGCTGCTGGTTTCCCTGGGGATCCACTGAAATCCATGGTGTATTCATCAGCAGTGTTCATGTGCAGCCCAGGCCTGAAGGTGCAAATCCTGGGGTTCTTACACACCCTCTTTTCTTCAGCATTGCCTTTAGCAATAGAAAATCCAAGCAGAACAACCCTCCTCTTTTTTTTCCTTATTAATGGCTGCAATACTAAAGCCCAGAAAAGTGTGTGTATTTATCAGTGTAACAACTGTGAGCAACATGCAAGACTGCCACACTGGTCCTGGTCCTACACTGAAAAATAAAGAGTTAACTAGAGATGCATAGCATCAAGAGGAACTTCTGTACTGACTTTCTGAGGTTT
The DNA here is from genome assembly GCF_901933205.1 of Camarhynchus parvulus. NCBI lineage: Eukaryota > Metazoa > Chordata > Aves > Passeriformes > Thraupidae > Camarhynchus > Camarhynchus parvulus. The sequence continues at coordinate 28,839,306 of NC_044576.1, read as the reverse complement.
CCCAGAAAGAAATCCATGAGGGACTGAGGGGGAATTTCCAGAGGGACTAATTAGCTTCATGCTCTATGAGAAATATCACTGCTAAACTGAGACTCTGCTGGACTCCACTGCACTATCTCCCACTCTAATGACCCCAAAACATGGGGCAAATTATTCATTCCTGATCAATGCATTCAAATTAAAAATTTCATTTCCCTCAGCATAAATCCTGCTTCATTTCATTTTTTTTACTTTGTAGAACTCTGAAATGAAAGGAGAATAAATTGCTCTTGTTAATGGATGTATTTCCATTGGCTATAGCAGGGTTGCCCATAGATGTAATGTGTGGCCTGTGCTGTGTAAATTAAAAATAAAGGTTACTAGTTATTGTCAGAAACCATCAAAACTGGCTGTGCTCCATTCTGTTTTCTGTCAGTTTTTCAAGCTTTTGTGAGCCTCTTGTAGTATTAAAGTGATAGATAATTTTGTGTAGTATGTACAGGGGTCCATGAGCTCAGACATGTAATGTCACATTGATGCATAAACACCTGTATTTATATGTAGGTGTGGATACAATATATTCATAAACTGAGCTCTGCAGTGTTGTTTTCAATCCTGTTTAAAAATATATATATAATGTATGCATTGCAACTGGACATTTATATTGATTGAGCTTTTCCTGGTGTCTCTATGGACATTTTCCGAGGGAATACAACAAGTAAAAGCATGAAGCTGTGTTAAATGCATTCAGAAAAAGAGGAAGCAAATATGAGCCAGAGGGCTCCAAGCAGTGAAGAAAGTTCTGGCTGTCAGTGAACTTGCTGCATATTTTCATGTGATATTCCACTTTTAAGGCTCAAAAGTTCCCTGGTGTATTAGTGACAGCTCCTCAGAGCCACAGGAGTCCTAGATGAGCCCTCAATGGTACATGGGCTAGAGGATTTCCATGGATCTTCCAGGGGGAAGCAGTTCAATAGAATACCTCTTTACACCTGCACTTTCTCAGATGCGTTCATTTTTGCCATTTTATCCAAGTAACACAACAGAGGAGCAAAGCTGGCCTGGTGTCAGATGGTTAAAAAACCAGGGATTAACAGGTACGACGGCAAGGAACCTCCCTGGTGGTGTCTGGCAGGTGGAAAGGGGGGAGTGCAGGGGTTAACAAAATGCCATCAGCCTTCCCACAGGGGAGAAAAGAGACCTGCAAGGGCCCTCCTGGAGATGGGAGTTAGGAGCAGCTCTCAGGTGAGACTCCCCTGAGTCACTGGTCAGCACCAATCCTCCTCACAGGGTCCTGGCAGGGAGACGTTCAGGCCTCGGGTGCTGAAAAGTTCACTACGAATAACAGAGCCAGTGCTGAATCTAAAGATACATTTGCTCAAACTGGGAAGCCGTGAACTGTGAAAACTAAGCTGAAGCCAGAGCTTTCCCTGACAGCATTAAAAAGGCTTAGTTTGGCAACAAGAGATCTTTTTTCTTTAATATAGCAGAATACAACACAATGGATAAGACCACAGAAGCCGTGAAATCAAAAAATGTGATTTGCTGAGCGCTGCATTTAAAAACCTTCAGTACATCCATCTTTATGCAGGGAGCAGCCCATGAGCAGGAGAGTGTTTCTGCAAAGGGAGGGAAGGGATTCCTCTGTGCATGACATCAAAGGTATAAAATTTTCACTCTCTAACAATTTTGCCTTTCTGAAAAGGAAAGAGAACTTATGTAAAATCAGGATTCTGTGACATGGAGTACCTTCTTTGTCTTGCAATCCTGGCTTTACATGATAAGCATATATTTATATAATACATATTTATATATATATTCTATAATATTTATATAATATATAATTGTAAAATTAATATATGTTTTCTATAATATATAATTATATAATTAATATATGTTTATCCATATAATAAACATATATTGTTTATATAATAAACATAATCCTGGCTTTTTCTTTCAAGTTATGTAAAGTTTATATAGTTTATAGCTTATAAGTTATATAGTCATATACTATAGTTAATAGTATATAATTTGTATATAGTTTAAAGTTATATAAAGTTTTATATAATTTTATACCATTTTTTTCCATTTTCCTGTGTAAACAAAGCCAATCACACAGAAAATATTTGGGGACAGCTTTTCCACAGTCATAAATCCTTCTACCTCCTCTGCTTTACACGGCAGCTCACCACAACTGGTGTTCTGATCCAGAGCAGGTTAGTAAATCCTTGTAAAGTTTAAACATTCTAGGGGAGGGAAGTTCCACAGTTAGATAATCAGATCTGACAAATATTTAGCATCCTACATGTGAGATTTGAGTGGAGGTGCCCTTCCTGCAGGTGTTGGGTGGAGGGGCCCAACCTGCACCCCCGTGTGACGCTGCCTGGGCTCTCTATCAGATTAAACAATTCCAGGCGCCAGATTTTCCCTGCAGGAAGAGTCATTGCCAATGTTTATAAAGCCCAATGAGACCTCCTCACCGTAGGGTGAAGAGTGTTTCATCATTATGAGTTTCCAGCTCTTCAGTGACGTTTGATGAAATCATATTAAAGGTAATTATATTTGAGGGGCGCACGTCTAAGTTTTAATGAGGCTTTATTGTTATTCATTATCTGATTTCCTCATTTTCATTTTCCAAAGGTTTGTTTGCTTCATTCAGCTAAATTAAGGGAGAACCACGTTCATAGCCTCTTCCCTCCAACTTTCAGGTCATTCACTGTGTTTTCTGACTCTGTGCTGGTGAATATTTGCACACAATTTCTGGATTTTTAGCTTCTAGGGACTGCCATCATATGTGAGAAGTTATGGACAAGAATAGCTTTATGAATAATAAACAGTCCCACATTTACAGGCTAGGATTTTTTGTTTTTATTAAAGGAAATTATTACATAAAGAAAGATGGTTTTGTCTTTTCAGAAATGTCTGAAGTTAGTGGGACAAAATCCAGGCATTACAGATGCTTCACACAAGAATTATATGCAGATTTAAAGCAGAAATCCCATTTTGACCACATATTCTGGATTGAAAGGGTAATGGACTGAACATCACACTGACTTGTACTAAAGATGAATATCTGCTCTGGCTTAATTCATTATTTAAAGCCCTGACATGGGAAAAAGGCTCTGGATTTTAATAGGAGAGCATTTCTTCATTCAGTTTTTCCTTCTCTTCCTGTGCCTTTTCCATGAGGAATCCAGGTAAGATATATCCACTGAAAGCTGCAAATTACATCCATAACCATAATTATAATTATAATTAACTATCTAGATTGCCTGCAGTAAAGAAGGTGAAGAAGTGATGCCAGTTGACTTTTGTATAGTGATGTGCTTCCCAATAACTTTTCCTGATTTCTGATTTAAAATCCTTTTTCAGGAGAAATTAAGTATGCTTTTGAAATTCTACGCCGTGAACAATCACCACAAGGAAAAGCTTCTGATAAGAAATATGAAGCACCAAAATATTAATGACCTTTTTCACCTCCTGGGCAGCTTTTCAACATTGTATATATGTAACTGATTAATTTTTTGAAATAAATATTTTTAATTTCCTAAATTAAATAATGATTTTTAAAATGTAAAACCTTTTTCCTGTTTTTGCTTAGATTTTCATGTAAGTATATAGTAGCAGATCCCTCATAACTTTAAGATACAGGCAAACCAAGGATCTGAGGATCAAGCTCCTGTAATCTTCAAGTGTTCTGGAAATTCAAAATGAAAGTCTTGATATTTCTAAATAGCTTTTTTTTTTTTTTTTAATAACCTGGCCATCTGAATTCTGGGCTGTTTGCAGTCTCAGTTTGAATCTAATTGTGTCTTGAGCACCTCTAGAATTTCACTTGCAATTAAATACTGTGTTTTTTCGTTCCATATGATTTCTCTTTGTCAAAAATAATCAGGTACTCCCACTTCTTTGCAAAAAAACAAAACCCCAAAAACTCTGCTTAGCTCTGCTTAGAGCCTGCATCTACATGAAAGGAGATTTCAACAGGCTGTCTCCATTGCCTCTATTTTCAAATCACAATATTTGCACAGACTGTCTCTTCACAAGAATAAATAAAAGAGAGAAAGCAAGGCAATAAAAGGAAAATTCAAGGATAAAAGAAATAATTTGCAATCCTAGCGAAGGCAAAGCCTCGTGCTACATCTTTGTTTTTCAGATAACCCAAACCAACTTCAAAGTTAGACTGCAAAGGCAGGATCAATATCCATAGCAACTAATTGCATTTACTGCACCTGCTGGAAAGTGCAGGGGCTGTGTCCAGGAACACCAGAGTAACCAGGCTGCTGCAAAGAACAGAGCCTGGCTCAAGGTGTGCCCTGGGGCACCTCTCTGCCAGCCTCAGGACACTCCCCTGCTGATCTCAGACTTGTTATGTTGTTAATAAATATATTGTCCTTCTTCTGCTGCTGCTCTTGACACCAAAATATTATCTAAAGAAGAATTAAAAAAATCTGTCATCCTCCCTCAGCCCATGAGTACAAAGATCCTGGCACACAGAAATTGCTGCCTGCTTGACCCTAGGCAGTGCCACTTCCCCCTTGTACTCCTGCATGCAGCCCTCCCTGTGCTGTTTGGAGTAATTAGGTGTTGCTCAGGGCAGGAATTGCCTTTCCATTATTTAGTTATGCAGTGCATAACAAAAAGCACTCCAGTCCCTGGCTGGGGCTGCAGGCTCCCTCCACATCAGAGCCAACACCAATGGGGTTCATCACTGCTCTCTGCAGCACCCTCCACCAGGCACCCTGAGCTGAGCAGGTTCTTACACTGCAGCTGAGCATGACCACCTGAGCACAAACAACACTTCCATCACCCATTCAGCAGGGCTGCCTTTGAAATGTTTACAAAAGCAGAACAATATCCTGGAGCTGGAACTGCTCCTTGTGGGTATTGCACAAGCAGAACACTCCCCTTCTTGCTGTTTATCAAATATTGTAATCCAGCTGAATTTCTTTGTGAGACAATAATCCATTCAGTGTAAAAGGGTGATAATATTAGAAACCCTCTTGTGTGTGGTTTAGTCTTATTTGATTGCACAGATAACATGTTTCTGTTTCTATTTGTCAGTTTTATATACACAACTTGTAGAGACAGAAAGAGAGCAGGGTCTGAAATGTATAGCAAAGATCATTAAACAGCAACAAAGACATCTTTTAAATGTTAACATTCCCTTTCTGGGTCCTGTCAGCCTTGCCAAGGATTGCCTATGGATATATGATCTTATTAAAGCACACTGCTTTTGTGATAGGTGTTTCAAAGGTAACTCTATGAAACAGATCTTGCTCTTTTTAAAATTTGTTTCTCCCCAAAAAAATAATTGATAAATGTTACTTAATACTCACCAAAACAATTTGCTTGCTCTGATATAACCCTTGAGCCTTTGTGTTACAGCTTTCCAGCCAGTCTTTTCTAACAAGAGAAGCAACATTCACTGGGCAGGCAGCAAAATGAACGTTTGGGCTTGTTAAGAATATGAACGTCCCACCACTCTTAACATAATACAATTAACATAATTAATACAATATAACTGAACTATACCCTAATTTAACATAACTTTTACCTATAACAGGCTCATTTTCTGTCCATGTCCAGTCCCCCTCTCCCTCGGTGTGTGAGCAGCCCTTGCGGTGTGTCTTGCTCTTATCTGCCAACAACCCCAGCCCGGGAAAGCAGGGGCTGCTGCAGCCCCAGGTCACAGCCAAGGCTCACACAAACGTGAATGAGAGCACTGAGGGAGCCCAGAGTAACAAATCTGTGTGGGGAAGACGGATTTGGGTCGGGTTTCGCCCCTCTGCAGAGCAGCCCCAGGGGCTCAGCGCTGATGCTGCCCTGTCCCTCTCAGGAGGCCTGGCTGTAAATCCATGCTGCTCCCTGCCACACTGATTTCTGCCCGGGTTTCTGACTGAAATGAAGTGGGAATTGCCCTGGGAAGAGGGCAGACAGGGAGGACAGGGGAAGGGCACGGTGGTTGCTGTATCTGCTCTGCATCCTCAGCCCCTGCCCTGTGCTGAAGCAAACACGGAGAAACCCCTGCAAGGTGCAGCACTGGGGACAGCAGAGGGGACAGCAGAAGGGATCTGCACCCATTCTCCCTCCTCCTCTGAGGAAGGTACCCCAAGGTCACACAGTCCCCCCCATGGCCCAGGAATGACACTGAGGAGCCTGTCACCACTGTCACCACTGCTCAGCATCTCCTTTCCTTCACAGCTCCATCAGCCATGCCGATGTGCTGGATGCCATTGCTGGCAGCCACTCTCCTTCCCTGAGCTCTGTATTTCCTCCTGCACCCAGGGCAGGCAAAGTTCAGCATCCAGGCAGCATTTAGAGGGGTGGTGAGGTCGGTGCTATTCTGGGATGGGGCTGTGGTGCAGGAGCTGACATTTGGTGTGTTTGCATCAGACCTGCCTGGTGCGGTTATAATCAGCCATGCCAGCAGGACCACGGGCTGGAATGATGCAAGTCCCGTGGCCTCCACCACTGGAACTTAAATTCCACTAAAAATAAGAGAAACTGGAGACATTTAAGCAGGAGTCTGGGCCGAGTATAAGCAAGGATGGAAGAGAACAAATAAAAGATTATCTGTCCTTTGAAACACCCCATCTTCCTGCCAATTCAAATATTGACTGGCTGCAGAATAGGAAAAATCACTGCTTGCAGTGGGATGGAAATGGCAGAGTTTGCTTCAGAGATAACTCAGGAAGCAAAAATGATGTTTGGAGCCTTCCAACAAAGACCAGGGCTCCAAAGCAGGAGAGGAGGCACTGTGTGCCTTGAGGGGAGATCTCAGGGATGGTTTTCAGTCTGAAATCTGAGTGGAGACATAAATTTCACATCCAGGATGCACTGTGGTATTTTGTATTCGTAGATTAGAATATCCTCAGTTGGAAAGGACTCACAAGGGTCACCCAGTCCAGCTCCTGGCACTGCTCAGTGGTGACACCACCTTTAAGGAGTGGTTGTGACAACCTCCTTGCTGGTTGTTTCCATGGACATAGTGGGACATGCAGGGCGAACTGAGCTGCCTGAAGAGAAAACTTGTGCATTCAGGGCATCCTTCAACAATATCTGTTTTATTTCTCTGCTCCTAACCCTGAAATTGTAACAAACACCTTCCCACTGAGTTCCTGAAGTGGTTACCCATCTCACACCACCAGCTGTGCATGGGCTGTGCTTGGTGATATGACTTTAAAGAGCTCCCCTGTCTTCCAACAAACCCTGAAGTCTGCATTGTCCTGGCTGTGTTAGGGTTTGGTTTGACCATTATTTTAATTGTAATGTGATGGATGGTTGTTTGGTTTGACTTTTTAAAATGTTGTGTGTGTATCCAGTGATTTTTTTTGTCAGTAAAAGACAATAAACTTCAAAATAAGTCTTTCTGTCTGAGATGTTCGTTTTTCTAATGCTAGAAAGGCCTGTAGAGATCAATTATGGGAACAAAGAATTGGAATCTAGCTCCTCCTCTGGTATTAATTAAATCTTTTATCCTATGGTGAGCAAACAGCATATTAGGCTTTGCCACAGTCCTCAAAGGTATTATTACCACACTTCAATGGATGAGGGCAAATAAAGCCAAGGAAGGCTGTCATTTCCTTTAGGTCATTTTTCCAAATTGATGCAAAATAAAAACCAGAGCATAAAATGCCCTGTTCTACATCAGCCTCTCTTGCCATCAGAATTGCATGCAGAGCAATGTGGGCAGTGCTTTTACCCTCCCTGAATGAAAAAGGATTGCAAAGGTCTCAGGTTTCACTGCCTGCCCCCCATGTGGGTTTGTGTGGGCCTTCCTTAGAAGCTGACACTTTATCACCTCCTCTGTCCCTGCTTTGGGCATTGATTTCCACTGCAGGAAACTTTTCACCTCCTGAGGAGCAGGAGAGGAACTGGAGAGAGGCAGGAGGAGCAGCAGCACTGCAGACCCAGCTGCTGGTTCTGGCTCTGGCCCTGAGCTGCTGTGAGGCTCTAAATCTTCTGTGCCTCTCTTTGTCCATTCATATGGCCATGATCAAGAAATTTGAGATTTTTCAATACTTCCTATATGTTTTTTCTCTAAAAGGAACGTTAAAATAAGAACCGATCAAGGAGCATCTTAAAATCTATGCTCTCTCAGTGACAATAAATGTAGGGCATCACATCATATTATTTTTGTGGCCCCTTTTGGCTTTAAACCCAATAACAGATTGACTGTTCTGTGTAAAGTATTTTGTTATTCTTTCCTTCCTAAACTTCATTCATATGTTCCTCCTCTTAAAGCCCCCGGCTAACAATCCCACTGCTCCTGATGTTGCACAGCATTTTCGGAGGCGTTCTCTGGTTACCGAGGCAGAGAAGGCTGAAGGGCGAACGGGAGGGTTTGAGTCCATCTCAGCCGTGCCATCTGCTGGCGCTGGGCCTCCCGCAGGAACGAGGTCTGCTTGCACCATCTAGTGGCTTCAGGCATCCCAGCCAAAGGGATTTTCTATCCCCAGCACACATCCCCAGCAAGCCTGAGTGATAAAAATACAGATAAAGCGTCTGCAGTTTCAGGTAACTCTAAGTGAACATAGGGAATGTAAAAAGCACACTTGCCTCCAGGAATAAAATGAGAATTTTCTCTTAATCAGTTCTTTCCCCCCACACACACACGAATTTTATTTACCATTACCACCATTCAAAGCACAGAAAAGCAGGACCTTTAAGAAATAAAATAAGGAAGAAAGTTCTTCCACACCAATACCAAAGAAGGCATCTGTCCAGTCTCACAGCCAGGATCGATATTGTGGAGGTCAGACTGGGATCATCATCACACATCCTTCCTTTTGCAGCTGCTCAGGGACAGATTTGCTTCCCTCCAGAGAGAAGCAGAGCTGTGAAAGCAAAGCTACAGAGAGAGTGTTTCATCACTCTTATTGAGTGAATGGAAAGAAAGGCATCTGCAAAGACTTCAGAAGTACAGCTGGAATGGCAGGAGCTGCATTTTTCAGGGATGGAGTCACATTAAAGGTTTTCCATTGAAGAAAATGAGAGTTTTGCAATTGTTGTCACTCACTCAGTGTGGGAATTCACCTGAGCTAAGCAAACAGCACCTTGTTCTCTCACCATGGAGATCCAGGGTCGTGCCAGAGGATGGAAAGCCTCCAGGAAGAGAGAGGCACTTGGCTGTGAAGCTCCAGGTTATGTTTAATGGATGCCTGAGGACTTCTACAAATACAAATGCATAATACACATAGAGAGTAGAACACATCCACTATGAAAGACATGACCTGCTAAACCACCTGCACAGAATTCTTTGTAAATCATATTCTTCACTCAGAACAGCCTTTGAGTCATGGCTGTGCAGAAGCACACCATGACTTGGAAAGCCTTTCTAGGAATTTAAGCACTTGCTTCTTGCCATAAAGTCATAAAGTGTTTGTTTTTAGGGTTCTCCTTGCAGAGGACCCTATTTGCTTTAACAGGCTCTGGGGCTTTAAGAGAATGTGAGCTAGAGTGGACAATTTTTTATGTATATTGCTTTCCTCTTGTAAATACAAATTTAACAACCCTTCACTCGCTGTGTTCTCTGGGACTAGAAGTTAAATTTATAAAGGCAAATAGTCCAGAGAGGCTATCCCTATGTTAATCTTGCAGGAAGGAGCAGGGGTGTGTCCTCCAGACTGCAGAGACCTCTCTGTAGAGCTAAAGGGATGAAAGGATGCTCCTTGCTTTGCTGTCTCCAGAGAGCCATATAGGCCTGCAGAAGTGAAGGGAGGGCTGTCCAGGAGTTCATGTCCCTCCCAGGTTTGACAGCTATCACCTGTCAGACCATTTGTGCATTGCTCAGCTCTCTCTCAGACATTACAATCTGCTTTGCTTTGATTTTCTTTCTTTTTCATTAAATAGTGTTGTTTCAAGCCCTTCTTGCTATGAAGCTCTCTTCCAGCTGAGCATCTTTCTGTACAATTTTGACAAATATTTTAGGGAGGAGTGAGCCAGGAGGGCTCTGAACTGTAAGGGTCTATTAGTGTCTCAGCCTCTTCTCAATAATAACAAGCATTCAAGTGTGGTTGCTTTTCTGACTGATCTCTTTCCTGCACCTGTTTCAGCTTAGTCCTAAGGCAACTCTTGCCTGTGAAGAAGTGATTCTCATGGATCCCTGAGGGCAGATTCTTTTACTACAAATCACTTAATCTGGGCAATATACTAATAGGACTATAAACACTCCTATGCATATACTTCTCTGACACACATGCCTTCTAGTCCAGCCTCATAAAATGTGACGATGATTTGAAATTCTGCAAGTTTATCACATTTTTCTTTCCCCATTCTAGAGAGGGGAAAAGTGATTTCCTTGATCTGCGTTTGTCACATTATTGCTGTGCTGGGTTACACCACTTTTCCAGCTTTCCAGGCAGCTTCAAGCACCTTGAACAAGATCTATCCATCATCATGAAAGATAAATGAATATCTGAAGGCTGACAGACTTGTGTTTCCTCAGCATTCAGAGCTATCCAAGAGATTAATGTAGAGAGATATTTATAAAGATATGTCTCTGACATATTTTATGAAAATCCTTTCGCTAGGATTTTTCTCCTGAGAAGCTGAGAAGCCTCAGAAAAAAAATGTAAACAATAATTATCTGATGTCTCTGGAATGTGGTCTGGAGACGGTTTACCAACAGGTACGTCTTTGATTGGTCTCATGAATTGTTTCTACTTGATGACCAATCACAAGTCCAGCTGTGTCAGGACTCTGGTCAGTCACAAGATTTTATTATCATTCCTTTGCTAGCCTTCTGATGTCTCTTTTCTCTTTCTTTAGTATGGTTTTAGTATATCATTTTCTTTTAATATAATATATAGCATAAAATAATAAATCAGCCTTCTGAAACATGGAGTCAAGATTCTCACCTCTTCCTTCATCTTGGGGACCCACAAACACAGCCACAAAGATTTTTATAAATCCTAGCACCCAAAGCCAGTGCATTGGTCAGGCATTCCCAGAAGGATTGGCCAGGCCAAGTGTCCCTGAGCTGGACCACAGCTGGTGGGGTGAAGTGGCACATCTGGGGCAGGACAGATGGGCAGTGCAGACGCTTCCTGTGTCATGAAACTTCATGGTGGTGCAGGAGGCTTCTGCATTCACAGCTCCTATTTGACTGAGTTTCTTCTTTTTTGAAACGCACCGCAGCTGCTCCGCAGATCTACTCAATCACCCAGTGACACATATTTGTGCACGTGCCATAAGGAGTTTCTCTTTCTTGCTCAGCCAGGACAGGCAGGAAGTGATAAGGGCTGCTTTAGCTACAGAGATGCACTCTGCAGCAGGCATGCAGCTCAAAACTCTCAGATAAATGAGGATTTAAAATCCTTATCTAAGACGCTCCAAGGAACCGCTATAATAAAGATAATAAACTCCAGAAATAATAATTATTAACAGAATTCAAGGAGCCTGACCTCAATCCCGTGTTGGGTTTATAATTTCATTATTTTTTCTGACTTTGACAGAGCTGCTTCCCTCTGAAACTGCTGGAAGTGTAATCAGAGTCAGGGACCAAACATTTTGGTCTCCTTATTTATAACTGAGCTGCCCCGAAAGGTTGTATAGACCCGTGGTGATGCTATTCAGACTAAAAGCAGGTGAAATTTTAGATCAAAGCAGCATTTGCCAAAGTCAGCCACTTCAAATCCTTCTGCGTGAAGTGGCAGGCTGGAGAATTTTACAGGAACACACTCCTTAATGGTTTTTTATGACACCTTTTTCCAAAGACTGAAATGCTGAGAACAGTTTCTAGCATGGCTTCCCGCTCCCATCAGTAAAAGCCATAATTGAACAAATAAAATACCTGACTCTCAAAACACTGGACTTCAATTAAGCTCAAGACAAAGTGTTTATTGGAACATCATCCCTAAAATCTATTTTAAAGTCACCTGGAGACTGAGTTTAATGACTGCCTTAGTTGCTGTGTTTGTAGTGTTGTTATTATTGATGCTGCTGCTTCCCTTTCAATGGAAAACAAGGCCAAAGGAGGGAATATATCCATGCTTCTCCAAGGAAGAAGTAAATCTCTGACCCATGGCAGGGTGAGCCTTGTCCCAGAGAACATGTCACACCCAGGCTCTTCCTGGGGACCCAGGGACATATTTCAGGTCAATGCTGATGACCTGGAAAATATCTAGTCCTTTCAAGAGAAAAAAAAAGACAAATAATCAGTAATTTAGGCAGTTTTTGGTAGGAAAAAAACTTCCCATGCAAGGGCAGTTTAGGCATGAAATGACTCTTCTAAAACCAGGATCAAAGTGATTAATGACAAAACATATTCTATTTGTCATTTCTACCCAAACCTGATTTTTCTAAAGCACTGTGAGCTTTGCCATGGATATCAAGAAGATCAGAATTCAGCCCTCTCCTTCTTAAACAGCATTTATAAGTGGCTTTTTTAGAAGGCAAACACATGTATGCATGCCAGTCCTTAATCTCTTTGAGCACAAAATGTGTTCATTTCCTTGGCAGAGAAAATTGCTGTAAAAACCATTTCTTGCAGGGAAGACAGAACAGAGGTGCTGTTGGCTGTCAAATGTTAGTCCAAGCATTCACTGTTTATACACCCATTCAGAAAATCAGACTTCTTAGTGCAGCAAATTATGTCCTGCTCTTGAACTCCAAGGAAAATTCATGGGTCTCCATTTGCTCTCTTATTTCTTCTTTCCAGGAAGCACAAGGCTGTCTTGACACAAGGCTATTAAAACTGGTCGAAAAACAATTTTTTTATAAAAAATGCCATATATTACTTTGTCTGAAGTAGATCATACCATTGTTTGGTGCTCTCCTGGGGGATATGGAAGAGCTTGGAATGAGCCTTGGAGAAAGCCAGCCCTCCTTCACCAGCAGCATGACCTGACACGTCTCATGTCAGAAGTTACAGTGACAGCATGGGAGGATCACAAAGAGCTTATCCTTCAGCTCCTTCCCTTCTTACTGACATGAATGGCTCAATTCACAGTCATTCAAAGGTGGAAATATTAAAGCCTTTCCAAAAGCCCTCTCTTCACCATCAACATTTTGTGGTTCAGCCAAAAATACCAGGCTCAGGTTTGCTTTGAAAACACTTGCAGCTTTTGGCTGGTAAGTGTATTTGGACCATCCATTAAACATCAGTGAAATCAGGGCAGTCAGTGCTCTCCTGAGAGTTTGGATGCTTGTGTGAGAGACAAACAGCCTAAAGCCATGTGCATTATCAAGCTGGTGAGCAGAAGGATTAATACATAACTGAATTCCCCAAACTCCCACATTCCTTTGGCAGCAACATCTCCTATTACTTTCCACAAGAAAAGTATAAAGGGGGGAAAACATTAGAAAGTGAGTGTCTTGCACCCACAGTGAGAAGCCCAGCCTGCAGCTCTGGTACTGCTTCTCAGATCTTTTTGCCACGTGTGACAGAAGGCAGCAAACAGGTGGCTGTCCCCCACAGGGCACAGATCAGAGAGCACGATGACAGTCAGCAGTGCACAGCAGATCAAGGAGCTCTCTTCCAGCAGCACATCAAGAACACTGGCAATTTTATCTGCTGGTTTTGTGGTGTTCTCTCACTCCGTTTTCCTGTTCACACAGGAATTTGTGGAAGCAGATAATGTAATGAATCAATGTTGATAGCATCGTTACCCTGACTTCTCATCAGTGGATGATTAACATGGAAATTAATTTTTCACTGTCGAATTTCTACTCTTTTCTTCTTGCTTCCCTTTCCCTTCTTGCCCATGGCTTTCATTTTCCTCTGGACTTTGGTGCATCCTGAAAATGCACAGACATAAAGTTTTATACACAAGATCAGTGTTGGAAGGATTCTGCCTCCAGCCAGACGCTGAGAGCTTCATCAGTTTGAAAAACCCTGAACCAACCTCAAAAGAACTACATTTTATCTACTCAGAGACTGAATGTTTAGCTCAAAGAAAAAAAAAAAAGAAGAAAAAAGCTCAGATTCACATGCAAGCCCATAAGCACACAAGCCAGCTAACATTTGTTCAAGCACTTCCTAAAACTCTCAAATGAAAACCATGTGCAGACAATCAGTTATTGGCACGTACAAGCAATACATTCATGGACTCCATTGCTCATGAAGGTTTGCACTTCGACCTCAGGCTGCTATCCTAAAAATATTGGCTTCATATATGAGAGATCTGCTGTCTTCACATAGCTATGATTTGCTATATGAGTGATGGAGAAAATTCCTCATATTTCTACTGCTATCTATGCCTGTGTACTTTAAAAGACAATTGAAATTTATCCTGAGCAACTTAATCTCTCTTGCTCTGTATGTAAATGCAGGCTGCCATGTCAGATGGCTTGAAAAATATTTTTTCTACTTATAAGTGGTGCATAAGTTGAGGAAGAAATGGAAATATAGCCCAGCTAAATACTTAAAGTTGGTCTTGGAATATAGCATGTCCTCGCAGAACATGCTGAACAGAGCCTGTGGAGTTGCTTAGTAATAGTGATAATAACAACAACAAAAAATATTGTTGTTACTTATATATCTAAGAATAATAAATTTCCAAAGAGTGTTTCATTTATGAAAGCCAGGTTAAATGATAAGACCCATCCTTCTGGGTTCACAAAACACTCACACGGCATGCAACAGCCACACATGCTCCATTTGATGCTCCCTGTGGTCTGGAAATTAGGATCACAAGGTATGCTGGGAACCTGGAAGCAAAGAGGACTGCAGGGACTGCTCCCAGCTGGAGTCCCAGCCTTGGCCTGTGCTGGGCCTGCCACCACACATGCAATTAGCATTCATTATATGGCAGTGTTTTTATGATGTGGGTGCATCTCCACCTGGAACAAGTTGAAAAAGCATAAAAGCCATCAAAGTGTTATCAGATGTTATCAACATGGAGCCCACTAAAATCTGGATGACATCTGAATTACTGGCACACAGATGACAAGTCCTACATCCCATTAAGAATTTCCTGAGTCCTCAGACTTACTGCTTATGAACAAAATGTCATTCTTTGAATGACAAAGCAGAGGATGAGAGGAATGTTTCTGATGGTTTCATTAATGCCTTTTCAGTCCAGACCCTGTACCTTCTTTCTGACACTGTTTTATCTCTCAGGAGGATTGCTTGCACAGACTTTCTGCCCTGCTGTGGCTGCTGGTGGTGAGACCTGTGCTGGAGCCCATCACCCATGACCACTGTGCTGGTTTGAGAAAGGCTCTCCAGCCAAGCTGGCTGCACAAACCTTCCCAAGCCACAGGAACCAGCCCCCATTGTACTTTCAGTCTCAAGCATCTCTTCATCATATTTATGTCTACACAGAAAATGGCTTTTTCCTCCGCCACTGCTATCATTTTCTCCTTCTAACCCTTCTGCCCAAAGATTATTTTCCCTCCTTCCACTCATTCCCATGGTTTCCCTGTGATTCCCAGACCAGGGATACCCTGCCCTCTGCTCCTAAGTGCTCGTGACAGCTGCCATCTTGGCCCAATCAAGGGTGATTGATCCAGCATCCTTCAGCATCAAGTGCATTTGATCTGTAAAGCTCTCCAGCTGGGGCTGTAATAACTCATATCCGCTGTGGGTTACACATCAAGCAGCTCTTTCCCCATCAGTCACGTCTTTCCTGATAGAAGAGTTCTTCAGTGAAGCCCCTCACATCTAATCCACCATCTCATGCAGATCCTGATGGGGAAAATTTATGAAAAGCAATATTTTGTACTGCTTTGAAGCAAACAAAGCTGATCTCCATGTCAATTTTGTTGAATAAAAACTTCTGTGGGCAGAGACTGTAAATTCTTCCAGGATTTAGTCCATGATAAGAACAGTCAAATCATAAATATTTATGCACTAAATGAGCCATTAGTCACTACTTTGTTTCATTCTCATTAGCTCTGTGACTGTATTTACTGTATTTACATTCAGATCCTGCTCTGCAGTGTCACTGTCAGCCCAAGGCTGCTGCTCTGCCATCTGGAAACTGGCTCCCAACTCTGAGAGTGAGAGACTCAGGCCTGGATATTCCTGTTTCTGTGGGATCACTGTTTCAGTGCACCTGGACAGAAGATATAAACACATTTTTATACCTGACAATGCAATGTGTGTCCAACTCTCCACCCTCCTTTAGGTTCATGACACAAGCCAAATGACCACGTTACTTTTACTGCAGACTGGTTGTATGGTGTTGCCTAAATCACAGTTTTTGGTGATATGTTTTGCACAATCAGACTGGACTGGTTTGCCTACCTGGCACACAAATATGAAACTAAATATCTATTCAGGCATTAGTCTTGCTGAGTGGCTTTTTAGTTCTATAGAAATGTGTTTCTACACATTACAGCCGTAGAAATCAGGCCAGAACAGAATGGACAGAATACTTCCTGTCTCTGAGGGGTAGCAGGTTGCAAAGGAAGAAAACAAGAACAGCAAAATCTGTAGAGAGGGTTCTCCTCATCTCCCAATTTAGAACTCAGTGATCTTCAAGCCAGAATTGTTATCTTTGGATTTAATTGCTTTTAATATTTTTCTTTCATGGTTTTGTCCCATCTCTTGTTGATCTAATGGGAACTTCTAATTGCCACATCCTCCCATGACAAAGAATAGCTATGGCTTAATTATATCTTGTGTGAAGCACCATTTTCTCTTCTTTCTGTTTCTTTTCTTAAGCCTGTCACATGTGGGATTCATTCATCAGCCTCAGCTCTCATAATGAGAGATGTTTGAAAATCATTCCATGATTCCTGGTTTCCCTTCTCTAAGCCCTTGTAATGTTACACATCTCTCCATCAGCCTCTCACTCTTTCCAGACTGGAGAGCTCCTGTACATGTCCTGTATGGAAGTTGTTCTCTATCTTTGTTCATCCTTTACCCTGGGTTATAAGCTTTTTTCCAAATCTACGTATCCTTTGGGAGGTGAAGGACCAGAGCTGTGCACAATATTCAACAGTCAGGTGCATTATTGGTTTATAGAGGGTAATGGTTATGTGATTTGTTCCCTCTCCTAATAAATCAATTTTTATCCCCCTTAAGTGACAGGTTCTATAGGAAAGAAAGCTGTTTACTGCCATCCCTTGGCCATAACCAGAATGATTTGGTGCAGAATCTCTATTGTAAATCCACCAAAAATTCCCTAAATTCATAAAGTAAACGGGAATGTATTAAGGTACTGTGCCAATGAGAAATATATAGGGCATAAATTCAGGATTAACTGCTCTCCATAAATGAGATCCCACTGATATGACAGAAACAAATTAAATTACATACAGACCAGTTATTAGAAATGTTGACAGGTTTAGAATATCACAAGGAAAACCTTGAGGGACAGGAAGTGCAGTTATCTGATCCATGCAAGTCCTTTCATTGATTTCTGAGAACTTTGACAGGGCACCAAAGCTCTACACTGATTTTAATCTGAAGACACAAAATTAAATAATATGAGAATAGTGATATGAATAGAGGGACTTTCTACATAAGGCCAAAATCACAGCAAACATGACAGAGTTAAATTAAGTTTCTTCCAGTTTCTGCAGTTTTTATTTTTATAAAACACTTCTATTTACTATCAATCATTATATATCTTGCATATCATCAATGCTTAATTGCATCTAATTATTAATAAGGATTGAATACATATCGCCACACACATGGAGTGCAACAGACAGAAGATGGCATGTAAATATTCTGAAAATCTCAGCTCCAACTGGTAAATTTGCTAATGGAGAATATTTTACATTCTGTAAATAATCAAGCATTTTTTATTATCTAGAGATGTTTACACTTAGTGGGTATGCATATCATCATAAGTTAAACGTGGTTACTTAAAGTGAATTTTTTAATATTAATTATATATTTTATTCTAAATTATTGGTTTTAATGAGAAGCTATTATTGACAATTCAAATTATTAATATTATAAGCAACATCTTGAAGAAACAATGATATTCTCATCTTAATATGCTCCAAAATTCTATAATTACAGGATCCTCCCCACATCCCAGTGAAACAGGTGGGTCAGAGAGCTCCCAGAGGTGGAGCAGTCTGTGCAGAGTGCAATGGGGGTGAGGAGTGGGGATCTCTGGGCTTGGTGCTCAGCACAGGCTCCTGTGACAGCAGTGACATGGAGCATCACTGCAGGGCTGCAGCCACCCCAGGATTGCTATGTGCCTTCCCCAGACACCACCAGGGAGCAGAACTTGCCCTGAGCACCTCGGGAGCTGGGCACTGTGGGACACACATTGACTCCAGCACAGACACCCTGAATTGTGATGGAGCAGGAGTGCTTCCAGCCCTGAACAGATGAGCAATTCTCTGACTGGTTTCTGGACAGGTGGCAGAGGTGAGGAAATGCAGTGTCCTTCCTTTCCATGGGACATTTCCCTGAGCTGTGCCAGGTGTGATGTTTGCCACACTCAGCGGCTGGGTCCACACCTCCCCTCCCCAGCTCTCTCTGATGGCGAGCAGGGTGTCACAGCTCAGGACAGACAGACACAGCCAAGCTGGCTGCAGAGAAGGTGGCAGGACAGGACCTTCCAGGAGATCTGGGCCTTGCTTGGACAAGTACTGAAAACAAAATTCCTGAATTTGTTTGCAGTGGGAGGGGGGACAGAAAGGCTGCAGAAAGTCAGAGTTTCGCAAAATATGTCGCGGAGAACTGGCAGGGAGAGCCTTCAGCTGCTTCATCAGGCAGCATCTGTGATTATTTAGGAGAAGGGACCCCTTTGGAAAGTACTCCCTGGAGATGCCCTCTCCAAGTGCCTCCAGAAGTGTTCAGCCATTTCACAGTCATTTCTCAGAGGAAATCAGATTAAAATATGGCACCTGCCAGCCCAAGGCAGAAATGCACAGAAACAATTTCATGTCATTGCAGTGGCCAGTGCTGACAAGTGAAGGAGAAATGACTGCTCTTATTTTGGATATATCTTCTTTGATGGCATATTTTTCTCCGCACAAAATGAAATCATCTTTTTATACAGGACAATTAAGCGGTCTTGGCCCAGCTTAAAAGCAATGAAGACAATTTCCATGCCAATTATAATGTAGAGGGAAAAAAACAAGAAAAACTTGGGATGTTCTAGTTTTGTATCTCCAAATCCAATAGTGGTCAAAGTGATAAAGCAGAAATAAAAGGCTTCCTGGAAATCCATATTTTTTTCCCAGTTTGGAAGAATAGCAGCAGCACAGGAGATGTACACAAAGATAACAAGCACCATCAACACAATGGGCACATCTAATTTTTCTAACTCTTTTCCTATTTTGTCAAAATTCTCGATTACTCTGGACACCGTCTTTTCCCTGGCTAGTTCAGGACATGAACTCCATCTCTCCATGGTTTTATTTCTTGCTGGTTGTGTGTTTTCATTCTCCCTGGCAATTAACATTTCAAAAAGTTCCACGTTGCGATATTTGACCGGTTTCACACCTGACTGACTTCTCAGCACTTCAATAATGGTCAGGGGCTCGTTGATAACTATTTTAGACTGTGCCCTGGATTTCAGTTCATTCCTTTCGCTACATGTGGATCCAGAACAGAGTTTAGAGGCAAGAATTTTTGACTGTAGCTTCCTGAACTCGTTGTAGGACTTGGATAAGACAGTTGCAAGGATGTCTCCCATGTCTGTCAGGACCAAGAACATCAGGGGGATCCCAAATAAAGCATACAACATGCAGAGATACTTCCCACTCCGTGTCACAGGATAGGTATTACCATAACCTTGAACAAGAACAAGAAGGGGAAGAGAATGGAAAGAGAGACATGTGATACATAAACTGGTAACAGAAGATATGCCTTTACTCTAAATCCAATTTGGCTATTTATATTTCCTTCCTCTAACATATTGGATATGAAACTCAAGTTGTAAATCAGTGCTTTTCCATTATAGTGGGAGAAAATTTGGTATTATAGTAACTGTATTAAATTTTATCAACCATTTTTCTCTTCATCCTTCAGAAGACATTGAATATTCCTTCTCTCCCTACAAAAACCCTGCTTTTTCCTATATAAGCTTCTAGGCCAAATACTTAGCTTGTCAGACTATCAGCTCATATGCTGAGGTATGGTTTCCCTCATTTTCTTCATCCATGCATGTTTTCACTTGTGGCTGCCACAGCCTTTGGCCTGAACCCAGCCTCAGTCCCTGCTTTGCTGTGAGGCACTGAAATACCATTTATTCTTGGTCACTCTCTTCCCCACAGGCTAACTGGCAATGCTAATCTTTACTCTCAAAGCACTTGAGAAAGATTATTGTCATTATTGAACAGAGTGATCTTATTTATTCTTTTTTAAATTGTTTTCTGTGCACTAAAAATACCTTCTGCATTTTCCAGGCTTAAAAGTTATCCTGAGATTAAATTTAGATATCCAGAAATCTATCCTAGCTGAGCCACTAGGCAGCCTCCCCAGGCATTGAAGAGATGGCAGTTCAGACCATCAAAATTCAGACTAGATGCCTCAATTCTCCCAGAAAATTCAAGGTAGATAATTTGATTCTATCCCAAGGTGATTTATCAGTTCCTGATACTGCAAATAACAAATCCGATGCAATAGAAATAGCCACCTATTCCATCTATAAGCAGCAAATATTCCAGGCTTTCTACTGTTCCTAAAACTGAGGAAGATGCATTAATACTCAGTGCTACGAAGGCAAAAAGTACTGGCAGCTTAGAAATAAATGTTGGGTCGGTGTGTATGGGGACATTTGTCAAGTCCCATGTTAATGGAGGTGGGTAAATACGCCCAGGGAAGACATTTCCCACAATATGCCTTTTCATCAGCTTGCTGAAATCAAAACTTTCTGATAAAACATCCCCTTTCGAAAGTTCTTGGCTGCTGTGTTTGCTCCAGGAAATATTCACAGGGCTGAGGATTTTGGTCTCATCCCCAGTGTGTCTCTGGCCACCCAGACTTCTGTCTTTAAACTGCAAGAAGCTGAGTTTGAGCAGTCACCCAAGAGATGAGAGTGTGAGGTTTGAGCTGTGACACACACACAAGGGTTCTGGGTAAGCTCTCACACTGTTCCTTGTGTAGGAAAATCTCTTTTTCAAGGTTCAGTTTTTCTCTGATGCATCCCCATGCTGAGATCTTGAGCACATCCTACTGCAGTGGAGAAATGTCTTTGCAATTTGATACAATGCTGTGGGAATATTTCCCATCCAGCTTTGATTATGACAAATTTGGATAGACAGTGCCTGTACTTGCCAGCATTTGAGAAAGATTAACAAAGGGATAAAAGTAGCTTTGGGAATGAGCATGAGGAGTTGTATTTAGCAATGCAGAGGGAGCCAAAATCAGAGCAGATGTTTCTATTTGGTCCAGGTCCTCCTTTGAAATATGAAGTCAGACTGAAAGATTTCAAAGGTGTGACTTAAACACTATCATGTGTTAACCCAGAGAAATGTGAACACGGTGGTTAATTACAGAACCACGGATTAACAAAGCTGAATTAGACATAAGTAACTGAGAAGCAATTGAAAAACAATATATGCATTATGAATTACCTTTTCCAGAGAAGAAAACATTACCCAAGAGGACACACAACAGTGGGAAGGATAAGGTTTGAGTGAAAAATGGAGATTTCTTTTTAGTTCAATAGCTCTGTGAACATCATATATGAATACATATTATAGTATATGTGTAATGATGCAGTTAATTAGTGTGTGCCATCACTAATTACAAAATTGTGACTTGTTTCTGTGACTCAGCTATGTCTCTGCAGTCTGTGTTTGCAGAGCCACTTGCAGACTCATCAGCAATACTCAGGGGAAAATTTCAAGGGGATTTGGGCTTTGGGTTTAGAAGAGGTGGGTTTGCTTGTTTGTTTGTTTGTTTGTTTGTTAGGGTTTGTTTGTTTGTTTGTTTGTTTGTTTGTTTGTTTGTTTAGGGTGGTTTTAATTCTCTGGAAGAAATTCATTAGAGAAAGCAGCAACAGGAATTTATTCTGAAGAGTGTTACTTTACCTCTGTACTTACCCACAGTTGTGAATACTGTGCAGCAAAAAAAGAGAGACCCAAAGAAATTCCATCTTTCTACTGGATTGATAAACCAGACTGGGTCAGCTGTGTTGAAAAGCTCACGGATGTTGTGGTTAAACGCCTCGTTTTCTGTCACGTTATCTGTCCAGTTATCTGTCACAGTCACAGCAGGAGGCACAGTGAGTGTTTGCAGACCACCACTCAGGGAGCAGCCTGCCTGCTACCCCAGTGAAATACACTGCAGCTGAGGATTTGCTCATATTCTCTTAAAAGATAAAAACATTCACCTTCTCACCCTCCCCTTTCAAGCCCCTCACCCCCACCTCTGAAAAAATCAGGTGGGTTGAGTGGCTTTGGTGAATAAAAGTACAGGGAAAAAATAAACATAAATATAAAGAAGCAGGACAAGATGACTGAGTAACCAGCTTCCAGCCTGAATGTCCTGTTTCATTTTGGACTTCGCAGGAGATTAGTCTTCTTTTCACCAAGACACCAAGAAATGTGGGCTCAACAGCAGGGAACCAATATGAACCACTTGGATGTCACTGCCCAGTGCCCTGCTGTGAATCCTGCAAACCTTCTTCCTCCCCGAGGCTGAGCTTTGCTGGAAAGGACATTATTTACATTATTTAATTGCCAAAACTGATCATTGTGTCAGCACAGCTACCTGAGTGAAACTCCAAGCCCATGTACAAGCCCTATCACAAATCAGGAGGATTTCTAACCCTTCTTTTCTCTTCTAACCCCTCCAATCAGCATCACAGGGTCTGGAGTGCAGAACTGCACCTGTGTCCCTCTGAGCATCCCATCAGCAGAGGGCTGGCAGGGAAGCTCAGAGCAGGGAAGAGACAGCTGGAAAAACTTTCTGAGTGAGAGGATTCAGCCCCAGCAAACTGAAGGAAATACCACAGGAATCTCAGCTGCTCATTAAGAACCTGGGCAAAAAGGGAGAACACAGGCATCTCAAGAAAATTCTTTCCAGGCAGGAGCACAAGGACTGGGAAGCTTGCAGTCAAAAATCACAGCTAAGGAAGAAAACAGCAGTCATTCGCTAGGCAGAGGGAAAATCCTCTTTGCAGAGTCGGCTGCTAGTATTTTGAAGAATGTATTAAAAAGCAAAAAAACTCATTCAAAAAGCAAGAGAATGAATAGCTCCCTGTGCAGTTAAGTCATTTTGAAATTCCAGTACATACCTGGTAACTTTCTGACGAGGTACATCAGCTTCTGCAGAAATGTTCTGTATTCTTCACTTACTGTGACCTTCCGGGTACTTTCAATGTGGGAAAACATGAGAGCCCCAAGAAAAGCATAGATGACAAGAGACACAATGAAGCAGGCATGAGGAAACACTGCCCAAAATATTTTTTTGCATGTTGTTTTACCTCGCAGAGGCTGTGATGTTGTTGCCATCCTAAGTTCGTCTTTTTTTTTTTAATATAAAATTTTGTGGAGAAGACACGGCTTTTAGAAAGGAAGATGAGGATGTAAAAGCTTTTGCAGCCAAGAAAAGCTTCTCCTGTGAAAACAAGGATTGTTCTGCCTCAGGCTTTCAGATCACATGTCTTTATAAGTGAAGATTGCACTACAGTCCCCATGGAAAAGCAGCACAAGCCCTGAAATACTTCTCAGTTGATGCCATGCCACTCTATCCCTGAATTATTATTGATCAGCCAGCACTGTAATGCACATGGATCACCAGCTCCTATCAGCTTCCACTGGAGCCAACTCGTGCCTAAAGTTCCTTCTCCTGAACAGCAGCTTCCCATTGATAGAGCAGAAACACTTCCAGCTCCCAGAAGGGAAAATGTGCACTCTAAGGGATGGAGTTCTTTAAAGATTTCTCCCAGAAACAATCAGGAAAATTTAAAATTAATCAAAAGAAGGGGATGGCTCTAATTGTAACCCCTGGGCAGATCGGAGAAAAATTAATTTCCCTTTCAGAGAGCTTACAGAATCCCTCTATATCACTCAAACTTTGTAGAGAGGGTCTTTTGAATTTTAAATTCTTTTTCTCCTGAGAAAAAAATAAAATAAAAATAGTCGAGAAGGTTTCTCCTAGTTCTCACATGAATAAAATCTTCCTATATAAATAGAAACTGCAATTATGAAATTCCCACTGACCTTAGTAAGTCAGAACTGCAAGATTCAGTTCAGAGTTAGTGATCTTTGCAAACTATTTCCAACTTTAAAAATAAAGCCTTTCTTCTCATCCTTTACTCTAAAACACAAAGGAGCAGCAACATCCTTTGCTCTAAAACACTTGTTGGAGCAACAAGCAGTATCACTTCCCTTGGCAATTTTTGCAGTGGTAGTAAGGGGAGTTGGACTCTACAAAAAGAGGTGTTAAATAATTCATCTCCAGGCATCTTTCATTAAAAATTGGAACAATCCTGTGCAGCCAAGACCTGCTGAGCTGTGTGTATGGAGCAAGTCCACACATCCACACAGAAATCCTACATGCTTACAGTGACTTATTCTAGGTCAAACTCTCAGTAAATTTGATCAGAACATACCTTGCAGCTGTAAAAATAAGACAGGGTGCTGGGCAATGAGCCCCTGTCTGAGGCAACATATTCACACTGATGTTCTAAAAAAGGTTTTCACTGACCAGTATGGTAATTCTGATACAGTTTGTCCTGCACAGTTTTTCATCTGCAACTCAGATATAAATATATTTTCCACAAAGTGCTTTAAAATCTTCTCAGCCTCCTCCTACACATGGTACTGCAAAGTATTTAGCAATTCCCAGGAGCTTCTCAGCCATTTGCAGCATCAGGCTCTGAGCTTGTGACAACGAGAAAATTTAATAAAAATAAAACCAGAAATGATTTTTACATTATTTGCTTAATCTAAACCATTTTCCACTATTGCTGTATTACATATTTGAACTTAGTTGCTTAAAAGCAAATCCCACTAACCACAAGTTATTCCAAATTGAGTTACTGGTACTTGTATTGAGAGAGATTTTTGCAATACACATTTCCTATCCACATTAATGGGCAGCAAACCTGCATTTGTCCCAACTTCTATTTCTTTGATTAGGGCAAATGTGAGTGCTCTGTAAGGTGCTGCTTGAAAGGGAAGTTTTAGACCACAGCTGCAAGGTTAAATAATTCCAGTAAAAATATACTTACAATGAAATTGTTATTTTATCTGATATTTCTGAATTACATAGGTTAAACCTAGAAGGTCCTTGTTTGGGCAGAGAGAAACATTTTTCAATAATCAGTAAAACTCTCTCTGCATTAAGTCATCTGCTATGTTGCCAAAGACCTGCTGTGTTACCTGCTCTGTGAAACACCATTCTGTACTGACAAAGAGTGTAATGTCATCCTTTTTAAGAGAAAATCAAAGTGACCTGAAGGATGACAGTGCTTTTTAAAAATAGATGGCAATGGATTAAAAGGTTTGCTTTTATTTACACCTGGCATTGGTTCTGATGGGAATATGGTTTAATAGAGGACAGAGACCTCAGCCTGGCAGCACTTCATGACAAGGAGAATTAAAAACATTCCATTCCAGGTTGAATCTTAGCAAGGATCATGGAAGATTTGATCCATTGCCCCACTATAGGCCCCTGGAAAGTATTTCCAGAATGCATTAAGATTAGCTTCCCCCAGAAAATGAATGTTTTGGTATAGTGGTGATATCACCTCCAAGCACCTCAAAACAGCAAAAATGAGTGGCAGCAGTAGCTGCACTAGGAAAGCAATCTCAGGGCTGTGTGAGCACTAGATTTGACCCCAAGACCTAAGGACACACCACTTGAGGCCAGCTGGGTGGGTGGTGTCAGTGAAGTTTCACTTTTAGTGCCCTCAGCACTTTCAAAGGACTCCTCCCACCTCCCACCCACAATGGTTATCCCACTCCCTCCCAGCTCTGGGGCTCCTCGAGGCCTCTCCCTGTGGGATTTCAGCCCAGGAGCAGTGTTGGCCCAAGCCCAGCCCCAGCACAGACACAAGACACTTGAGCAGAGCAAATACACCCTGCCAGATGAGCCATGCCAGCTTTTAAGGCACTCTGCAAATATTTTTCTCCTCACAACCCCACATTCCATATTGCCCTGGAATATGAATTCCCCTGACACCTCCCATTCTTAGTCCTTACACTTCACACTGCTGGGATGGAGAGAGAAATGCACAAACTGGCAGTGGAGGGTGTGTTGGATACCCCAGGGAAGGTGTAGTTTTCTTTGTATCCATCTTTAAAAGTCTCAGCTTTTGCTTGAGTCAAGTGCTTGAGCTTGTAACCTCTGGGAATATTTGAGAGCACTCAGGACTAACATCCTGACACTACATAGAATGCTAAGTGGATTCAAAGATGTCCAGGACTCTCACCCTGAATAGGAGAAATTCCTATTTCATTCTTCGTTCACACCAAAGCCAAGCAAATGGTGCCATAATTTAATTTACCAGAGAAAAACACCCTCAATATGCCCCAGGACCAACCAAGGCTTGGGTTTTAGTTTCTGTTCCTCCTCTTTCTTTTCAAGAGGGATGAAGTCACATAGTCAGGAAACACCTGTAATGGGAGGTGTAACTAAACACAGGACCAGTCTTTGGTCACTCACAAGCTAACCAGCCCCTTGATCTCCAAATCATTGCCTGGGCAGAAAGACTTCACCTTGCCTTCCTCTTCCCCAAACCTGAGCAACCACAACAGCCTGGAAGGAGCCAAGCTGCCCCCAGAATGAGGAAATATTAGCTTTTTTCCCTCTGGAACTGGTAACATCTTCTTTCTCCCAGAGCTTCACCCAGTAGCCAGGGGTGCAGCTCATCTGGAGGGTTTGGCTGCTGCAAGGCTGAGGTTTCCAACACAGCAGAGCTCTGTGTCAGCCACTTCTGCTCCTGCTGCTCTCTGAAACATGTGGCAAGTCAGAATACACTTGGGGCTGGGAGGGGAAGCTGCTCCAGACAGACAACACTCTTCCAGACCCTTTCTAAAGGGCCACCAGCAAAACCAAACACTGGTGGATAGTGGGCAACAATTCTCAGTCAGGGTGGGGATGGCTTTGCAAACAAAGCCATGTCACTGTTCATTGCTTTGCATGACTCCTGTGAGTGCTGTGGCACCATTTCAGGGCGCTGGAACAAGCAGAGAGGTTGGTGTCACCTCGAGTCACCAGCACCAGACCTCACAGTGCAGGAGCCCTGGGTTTCCAGATAAGCAAAGGGGATTACTGAGGTTCAGCCACAAGTCTTATGCCAAGTCTTTACTGAGTTAATGTAGTGAACGTAATGCTGGTATAGTGGAGACTATCTCAGCACAGTAGTTCATTTCAAGGCAAACAAGCTCCCTGTAGAGAGATCAGAAAGCTGCTTCTTAGGAATTTAATTAACATTAGAGTATGTGAGATTATATGCTGCATGAAAGCTAAGCATCATGATTCATGTCAACACTGCATTTATTTGCAATTCTGCACTTCTTTGAACTGGCATAAAACCCACATAGATTCAAGATGACAAGTCCACTTTGCTCTTAAAAATGCTCATTTTTTATTACTATTAATGTGGCATTATATGTATATAAGCAGGTGGAAAGAGGGGAATCTTAAACCCCAAATATAATAACAAACTTTTAGCCACAAATGTCCACCAGCATTCATGTGAGACTGTCTCTGTGACAGGCACAGACCCTCTCAAGTCTCAGCATACAAAATACTAACAGAAAAAAAATCTTTTAATTATCTTATTTCCAATGTCACATACAAGTTCAGTCAAAGAGAACACAGATAAAAAGTCTTCCTTTGCAGGCTGCAGTATTGGCCAAGTATTACAGATAACATTGAGGTCAAATGTGTATCTGGAAGAGGTCTGAGATCATTAAGGACTGTAAATCCCCAGAGTATCCTGCTTACAGTATTTTCCACCCTCAGTTATCCATGGCACTTTATAAACCACAGGCAGGAGTCTGTGAGATGCCCACAATCAGACACCTCTTTCTGTCTCCCCTCCCTGGCAATCAGACTGGGCATAATTTCATGTCAGTGGCTCAGAGTTTCTTGAGTGTCAGGCTACATTTTCCATCACTTGTTTTTATCCCAATTTTCCTAATGACACTAAGCAATTTCTCTACCCCTTTTGCGTAAAGTAATCTTTGAAGAGTTTTAACTCCATTATCCTAGCACTCATTAGTCATTGTGGATTTGAGGGGTGGAAGACACTTTCACAGATGGGTGTGCCTTGGGACAACATTGAGTGGACACTTGTCTTCAAATTTCTTTCAATTCTGCTGTTTTCCTTTAGCTCTGAGGAGGAATACATGAACTTTTCAAATCCTGTCCCACCCATTAATAAACCATTAATTGCTCACCCTTTGTAATGGTGGCCCTTTAAATGTTTTAGCTCTCATGGGAATAGCACTTAGATGCTTTTTAGTGAATCAGTAAACCACATTTTGCCACCTTAGTGGGGGGACAGTCTTTCAGGTTGTGAGCCCTTGTAGCTTCACCTATGTAATTAGTTTAAGACATAATTCCTCAAGGATGTGATCCTGCCTGGGTTGATGAGTAAGGCCACACTATGAAGGCTCGTCCTGCAAAATATTTTGGGTTGGGGAAAAAATGCATGCAAAACTGCCCATCTTTTCTGAGGAACATCTTACAAAAATTGCATGTGGAATGAAGTCTCTTCTTATATCTTTCTCCACAAGGAAAAATCCTTTAACACTTCTAAATGAGCCATCTGGGCCCCAGGCTCCAAGCGCAATGAACCCTGTGGATTTGCCCAGGGCTCTTCCCGACACTGCCTGGCACCCAGACTGCTGCTGCTGCTCAGGCTGCTGGGAAAAGCCTTCTAAATGGCACTGGCCTTCTCCAGGCTCACTTGTGAATTTGAGATGTGAGGGTGGGGCAGCTCAGCTGTGGGATGAATGGAAGTTCAGCGAGGGTTAATGTTTGAATCCTGCCAGGCAGCCAAAGACAGCTGGTTGCATCTTATTCAGAGAGATGAGGCTTTAGGGTACAGCTTTCAGGGATTTGTCATTTTGTCTAAACAAAAGGACATCAGAAACACATCAGAAATTAAATGTTGAGCAGTTGAGAGATACAGGAGATTTCAGATGAGCCCTGAAGGTTGTTCACACACAGAGGAGTACCAAGAACCTTTGCTCCATCAACAACAAGAGGGAAAGGGGGATGGAGCACAGCAGCCAGATCTCAGCCAAAGGGTGTGTCCACATCCAGAGGTCTGTCTGGAAAACAAGGGTCCCCAAACACTGGAGCTGCCAGCAGTCATCAGCATGGAGCAAGATGAAGACTCTTGACAAGATGCCTTATGGACCCTGCTGTGTTTCCTCATTCTTCAGCCTAACTGCTAATGGAAGGAGAACTGCAGTGGTAGCTGAACTGCTGTCCTCTTGCACATTCTTCAAGAGTTGTTACTCAGCTCTTATCTCTACCCAACAGTCCCATGGCATCAGCTCACTTCAGCTGTTGGGTGTCACACCAAACCTGCCAGGATTTCTGAGACTCTGTGCCATGACTTCCTTTTTCTTTCTTTCCAGAGGAAATATCTGATCACCATGCTGAATAATTTGTTAGAAGGCCATCCTTAGCAGCTGTGTGAAATGCTTGCCCCAAACAGACCCACATCACATTTGCAGATCAGCTTCTCTGGCTGAGAAGGCACAGCACAGAGCAAGGGCACAAACCCCATCATCTCATTTGAACATGTTGCAGGTCTCAGCTGGAAACACACAGTAACTGCTTCAGTAACTGAAATTTTGTTCCAACAGTACATAGAACCCTTCTTCTTCCTTGCAGTCAGATGTTTACATAAGCAAAAGTATCTTGGGAAGTGCCTTTTGTAGATTTGAATCATTCTCTCCCTTCTGAAATGACCAGAATTTTTGTTCATTAATTTGAAACTGAGGCTGTCTGCAGTCCAACACTAATAGCAGAAATGTGCCATTTACACCAATTAAGCATTCAACTTAATGCCTTTATATAGCTGAATTGTAGCAGAATTTGGCCAGATTCTGTTTTCTTTTAAACTCATGCAACACAGTTAATGGATATGAAAGCAGAATTAGCTTTTCTTCTCCTTCTTCTTCTTCTTTTTTTTTTAATAAGCCATTGTAGACATTCTAGCTTTCTTGGGTTATAGAAGATTTCTGCACACAGTTCTTCTGGATCCCAAAAGGGGGTGAGTTGTGGCATAGCCAGAGGGATGGGTAAGCAGGCCAAAAACTCCTGTGTGAAGATAGCATAAAGAAATAGCATAAAGGAGAATGACTTCAAGCTGAAGAAGGGTGAGTTTAGGTCATATATTAGGGTGATTTTTTTTACTCTGAGGGTAGTTAGGCACTGAAACAGGCTGTGGATGCTCCACCCATTGAAGTGTTCAAGACCAGGCTGGATGTGGCTTTGAGCAACCTGGTCTAGTGGAAGGTGTCCCTCCGCATGGCAGGGAAGTCACAAGCAGATGATCTTAAGGTCCTTTTGAACACAAACCGTTCTATGATTGCACCTTGGCCAAAAAAAAAATCTCTTTTCGGAGAATCCTGTTGCAAAGTGACTCACAAAGACCCAAATGTCTGCCAGTGCCCTCTGCCCTGGCACAGGAGGATGGAACAGGAGGAGCAGGACCCACTACTGCCCCTCACCTCCGCCTCCAGCAGCAGCTGCCCGGGAAAGGGCGGCAGTGCAAGGCAAGTTGCAGTGGCATTTCCCAGAATAGCCTCCTACCCTCAAGCAATTTGCAGTTCATGGACTTCCTGAGCCGATATTTCTGTGACAAGGAGATCATTTCCAAGCCCTTGAAAGAAACAGGAGTTCATCGAGGGGCGGAAAACATGTGCGGGGTGCCCGTTATCCACCTTCAGCAGTGTTTCCCTGGAGAAAGGCTGGAATTGGCCAAGGGAACAGGAGAAGGAGGGCGGAGGGATGGAGGGGCCCGGGCCCGGCCGCCTGTTCCGCCGTGCTGCCGCCAGAGAGAGCTCGAAGCCCGCGGGCCGAGCGAGCAGCGCCGGGAGCCGGGCAGCTCCAGAGGGTCCGGGACAGGAGGGCCCGGGGACACCCGGCAGCGCCAAAGGGTCTGGGACAGGAGGGCCCAGGGACACCCGGCAGCGCCAAAGGGTGTGGGACGGGAGGGCCCAGGGACACCCGGCAGCGCCAAAGGGTCTGGGACGGGAGGGCCCAGGGACACCCGGCAGCGCCAAAGGATCTGGGACGGGAGGGCCCGGGGACACCCAGCAGCTCCAAAGGGTGTGGGACGGGAGGGCCCAGGGACACCCAGCAGCTCCAAAGGGTGTGGGACGGGAGGGCCCAGGGACACCCGGCAGCGCCAAAGGATCTGGGACGGGAGGGCCCGGGGACACCCAGCACCTCCAGCAGCTCCAAAGGGTCTGGGACAGCCTTCAGGAGCACCCAGGGACACCCAGCACCTCTGGCAGCTCCAAAGGGTCTGGGATAGGCCCAGGAGGGCCCAGGACACCCAGCACCTCCGGCAGCTCCAGAGGGTCTGGGACAGGAGGGCTCAGGGACACCCGGCAGCTCCAAAGGGTCTGGGACAGCCTCCGGGAGCAACCAGGGACACCCAACATCTCTGGCAGCTCCAAAGGGTCTGGGACAGGAGTACCCAGGGACACCCAGCACCTCCGGCAGCTCCAAAGGGTCTGGGATAGGCCCAGGAGGGCCCAGGACACCCAGCACCTCCGGCAGCCTGCTCAGCCTCTGCAGCCGTGGTCCAAACTCATTTGGAAAGCGAGTCAGGAAACGCAAGAGGGATGGAGAGGGATTTTTTGCAAGAGCATAGAGTGAAAGGGTGAGGCAGTGCGGCTCCAAACTGCAAGAGAGTAGGTTTGGATTAAATGTGTGTGGGGAAATTGCTGCTGTGTGGGTGGTGATGCACCTGAACAGGTTTTCCAGGAAAGTTGTGGATGCCTCATCCTGGGAAGAGTTCAAGGATGGAGCTCTGAGCAGCCTGGTGTAGTGAAGGATGTCCCTGTCCATGCCAGGGTTTTGAAACTTGCTGGTCTTTAAGGTCCATTCCAACACCAGGCCATTTTATGATTTTAAGATTCTGTGCTGTCAGTGCACTCTCATGAATATGCTGGTGAATTCTTGACACCAAATACACACAAACATAACCATAATCACTTGTGACCTCCCTTACACACTGTTTTATGGATTACCACTGAAAGATCTGTCAGTGCTGGGTCAGTTGACCACATGGATGTTCTTCAGTCCATTTCCAGCTGCTGCAATCTGAAACAAGAGGACAGACAGCTGCCTGGTTATTGTGAGATACATTGGAGACACTGTGCCATTTGTGTCCTAACCATTGCTCTCCTGGGCACCCTGGCTCCTTTTCTTGGGACTCTTGTTTGCAGCACACCAAAGAGCAGCCCCTGGTTTTGCAGGCAATGGGAGGAGAGTAAGAAAGGAAATCCCCAGAGTTTTGCAAGTATAGCTATGGGGAATAGCCTGCTGCCATCCAGCTAGGTTGAGGAATGCCATTTTAACCATAAAAACCTGGAGTTTGTTATAACATTAACCCTCCCCTGAATCTCACCTGGATCTCACTCACTCCTGCCTCATCTCTAAACCAGTATGAGATGAAAGGCGAACAGAGACATCATGAGAGCCTACAAGCTCTGCCTCCCTTGCCAGGCTTAAGAGCATCTCCTTTCTCATCCTCCTCTCCAGATGTCCCCACTGTCACACAGGGCATTCCCCTAGGCTGCCTCACTGTCACACAGAGCCCTGCACTGGTGCCAGGGACAGAGAACCTCTCCTCTCATGCTGCTGCTCCAGTCTTGCCTGGGCACACAAGAGTGGAACCCTGGTTCATCTGTGAGGGAAAAGTTTCAGCTCTGCACATGCAGTGATGATGAGATCCAAGGAATCTGCATTACAAGGTCTCTAAATTGGAGCATGGCTGTCCCAAAAGATGCAGGAGAACTGGTGCATTCCTTGCTGCCCCAGGAGGCAGCAGCTAAACATACTCAGGTGGTTCCCTCCAGCTCCCACAGCCCCAGCCAAAGTGACAGCTCCTGGACCTTCAGGAATCAGCTGATTTTTACACATCTTCAAGCCAGCCCAGCAGACTGAGGGCTCATACCAGCACCCAGGGATAATCTGGGTGTTCCTGACACACCTGAAGGGCTCAGAGCCAACATTCATCCTCATGCTATGTCTGGTTTAGTCACCTCTAGCTCACTGGATATGCATAATTTTTCACCTGGAAGTCTCTTTAAACACTCCACAATGTCATTACTTTCTTGCCAAACATCAAGCCCTTACAAGAAGACAAATATTAGGCAGGGCATGTAAAGAAATCAAGTAACCATTTTAAAATAGACTAGAGAATATATATCCTTTCTGACAAGGGTCTCATTAGAGATTATCTGATCTCATCCTCTCAACTGAATTTTTGACTTAGGGTATCCTTCCAATCACCTTCTGGGCCAAATCCCTTTTCTGATTATTCCTGCCCTATGGAAATGAAACCATGTAAAATGAAAGTTAATAATGCATGGTTTATTGTCACATGGATGTAATATTTAATGGACTACTCTTGGGATTTTGGCATGAGTTTTAAAACAGGATTCTCAACCTAATGGGAAAATATATCTGTTATTGTGGTAAAAACTGTGGAGGAGAAAAGCTTTTTCTAAGTAACACTTTCCTTTCTGCAGTCCCTCCTCTTTGCCCAGGGATCAGAGCTGCTTGGACTCCCTTTCCCTTGAGCCATTGTTTCATTCACATTTCATTCAGCAGAGATCCCAGATGCACTCAGGAAACCACGGGTGCCACAGATGGCAGCAGCACAGCATCTCTCTTTGGAAGCAGTTCTGCCTTATGCCAGCTTGGCCAATGGCTGGAAAGAAGTCCTACCTCAAGCCAGGTGGGTGATCACTTCTGATGCCTTCTTAGCAACCAAAATGAGAGGGGAGGTCTCCTTTAAGTATCTGGGACTGAACACTGGCCTGAGCTGCAGCACTGAGCAGTCAGTCCCTGGCAGGAGCTTGGCCAGGGGTCTGCTTTGTGCCTGAGTCCTGCCAGAGGCTGCTGTGACACCAACACAGGCTGGGGACTGTCTCCATCTTGTCACACATATGTTGAGTCTCTTGGATTAACCTTTGCTTAATTACACACCTCAGGGTAAATACTTTGAGTGTGATGTGAGGGGAATCTGGCTTACACAGGTCTTTTTTTGCCCCATTCATCAATTGTGCTGTGTCACCCCTGGCCCATGTAGGCTTTAGAAGTAAATGCAAAGACTGAATCTGAAAGTCATCAATGCACCTGATGGGATGGCCTGAAACATATTTTTCAGCCTTAAAGCCTTTCCAAAAGTCCATAAAATATAACATTTCCTGTGTATTTTTTCTAATAACCATGCTAATTTGCCATCCCCGTTGTGCAGATTGCACTGGGGCAAGAGGTGTTCTGATTATTTCCTTTGTTTATGGTATTAGACTTAAACTATTGTTGATCTTATTGTTCTTATTTGTAACGTGTTCAC
The DNA here is from genome assembly GCF_901933205.1 of Camarhynchus parvulus. Classification (NCBI taxonomy): domain Eukaryota; kingdom Metazoa; phylum Chordata; class Aves; order Passeriformes; family Thraupidae; genus Camarhynchus; species Camarhynchus parvulus. The sequence continues at coordinate 28,804,942 of NC_044576.1, read as the reverse complement.
CTCACTAGGACAGTAATTGTGTCAAGCAAGTTGGAGTCCAATCTGCAGAGCTGAATATTCAGAACTGCAAAAGAAAGGCTCCAATTTTTCAAGCAGCGGGCATATTACTCCTCCATTTGGATTATTAAATTCTAATTATAGCCTGTTGATCCAGTTACAATGTTGTTTGTAAATCTAAATACAGTTTTCTAAAGCCTGCATTTTATTTCTTAACCTGTTGATGCTTAGCAAAAAACACTGGTGTGCCTAATGGTGCAGGTGGAGCTTAGCTTGCTTGTGATCAAGCTCTTTTTTCCTCACTGTATTCCCTTGGATAAGTTTAGGAATGAATGCTTAACATCAGGAAGAGCCATAAGCAAAGCACATAATGTCTTGGTACCTGTGGACTCAGCAGGGCTGGGGTCAGGATGAAATCTTCTGTTAAGTTACATTGGTGAAGATTCCCAGGTGTTTTGGGAGGAGGGGAAGGGCAGTTGGGTTTCGTTTCTCTGCTTTGGGAAGTTACACAAGGTCTTCCAGGAATGGCACCTTAACCATTCCCTCTCACACTGACAATTCTTCTAGTTCCTTTTCTTCTTTTCTTGTAATGTTTTCTGCCCTTCCAAGCCCTTTTCTTTCTTCTGTCTGAATGTTAAATGCAGGGAAAACAGAGATGCCCAAGCCCAAACAAGCAGTGTTTCCCAGGAACTGCTGCATTTTGTGTGGCTGAGAAGTCTCCACAGCTCTGAGCTGTGAGTGTACCTGCAGCATCCTCCCTCACCTGTAAGAGAAGAGAAGATGGTAGTAAGAAACTACCATCATGGGTGTTTGCCTGAGTCCATAAACTACACTTCCATCACAACCTTATTTTTTCTTCCAAGTCTTCTTTTAAGCTCCAGCCCCTTGTGTGCTCACAAGCACCCAGCAGAGGCTTCTATCCAGGCTTGTCCCTGGCCTGCTGAGATGGCCACCTGTGGCTTGACTGCTGGGCATGGAAATCACCAGGTGCACACCCAGGATTGCCACTAAGTCTTGGAGAGCTCCTCCCTGAGCCAGACACAGCTCCAGGCAGTGAAGCATCATCATTTCACAGCAGTGGGAAGGGCTAGGAAGAGGTTGTGGATGTTTTGACAGGTGGTGTTGGGGAATTAACCCAATTTCTCCTTTCATCCTTGTCACTCAGAATCGCTAGGGGAGGACGGAGGGAGCTGCCCTTCCTGGAGGGAAGACCTCCTAGAGATTTTCTGCTAAGGTCTCTGCCCGTGAGCACTTTGACAGGAATTTGGGATACAGGCATCCAAACAATGGACAGCTCCAGCAGGTACTAACCACTCTTCCCATTGATCCATGGGCCCCACAGGGAAAGTCACTGGGGTACAGGTGGTGGGTGTGGAAGGTAAAGCCTGTTTCCTCTCCTTGAAACAGCACCTGAGCTTACAGTCTTGGCCTGGGCAAGTGAGGAGCAAGGGGTAAAAGGATTGAAAGACATGACAACATTCCAGCAATTGGGATGGGGATGGAATGGGGGTTGGTGTCACACACATACATATTTCCATGCTGAAATGGGCAAAGCAGGGTGGTGCTCCCTGCTGGGAGGAAAAGTGCTGTTTTCTTGAAAACAGCATCCCCCCAGATGGGTCAGCTAAGAGGGCACAGTCTTCAATGCATGGGAAAGACCTGCCTGTGGCTCTGCTTGCATCTTTGTGTCCTTCTGGGTGGGGACAAGAGGGTTCCATCTCATCCAAGCTGTCACTGGATCTTGACAGTGCCCCCATGAAGGTGTGAAGGAAACTTTTCGCTTCTCAGATGGTTGTGACTAATGGGAACAGAATTATTGAGCCCAGGAGCTCTGCCAGGGAAGAGACGAGGGGGCTGTTTCTACTACAAGGAATGAGGCAGCAAATCTACTTCCCCAGTCAAGCATGGTACCCTCATTGCTGGGAGTGAGGGCTTGCTGGGGCAAGTGTTCTTCTTGACCTTCTGCTGGATCCCTTGGCTTCATGCCTTCTGGAACAGCCTCCTTCTCCCACCCTTAGTGTGCATGTAATAGGAAGAAAGAGGCTTTTCCTGCATTTAGACATTCCCAGCAACCAGAGACCTGCAGAAGCTGACCTGAGAGGTGAGGGAAGGACCCTCACCCTGCCCAAAGGAGAGGCGCTTGTGGCAGCTCCGGTAAAAACTCACTGCCCGTGCCGAGAAACAAGGTTTCTAAGAATCCCTGAAAGCCAGAGGGAAAGGATGCAATCCCCGGGATGTCGTGCTGCCTGTCACCCCCTGCCCTCCCCACTGCCGTGGCTGTGGGGTGAAGGTGCTGTGCCGTCCCTGGCCCGCAGCATCCGCCACCGGGAGCGCCCAACGCCGCGGGCGAGCCGCGCTCGGGGGGACGTCGAGGGAGGCAGAGAGGGTGAGAGCAGGAGAAGCGACGAGAGCATCCCCCCTGCCTGACGGGGGGACGGCGGCGTGGGAACGGAGAGGAGGAAGGCTCCGACTCCTCGGCATCCCCGCCGGGGGCCGGACGGGGCCGCTGCCCGGTGTGAGCGCCCTCGGGCTGGGGCTGCCCGAGCCCGGCCAGCCACGGCGGGGTACAGGGACCCTCACCGCCCGGGGCTCCTGCCCGCTGTGCTCGCCGCGCTCGGCCCCGCAAGGGCCGGGGCTCTCCGCTTTGGGTCCCCCACTCTGAGTTTTCCACTCTGAGGACTGGGAGAGGGCGCGAGGGTGGCTTTGGTGCCTCGTGTTTTCGCTGTTTGTCGTACCGGGGAGTGTCCGAGGAGAGGCGCGGAGCCGCGGGCGGCTCTGGGCGCACCGGCACCGGCTCCGGGGATGCTCCCGCCCCGCCGCACCCGCGGCCCGGCCCCGATGTGCGCCCGGCCGGGCCCGCAGACGCCAAGCATGGCTGTCCGCCCGAGCCTAGGGAGAAAATAAAGAAAATGAAGCAAAAACACCGCGCTGAGCCAGCCCTGGCTGCACCGGCGGCGGCGAGGGGAGCGGCAGGGACGGAGCCGGGGCAGCTCCTGCGGGGCTGGGCTGGAGCCGGGGCAGCTCCTGCGGGGCTGGGCTGGGGCTGCCGGCTCGCAGGTCTCCCCTCGAAACCTCTGCCTGCCCGTGGAAGGAGCCACGAAGCTGCCTCTGAGGAGAGGCTGTGGTTACGCGTCTATGGGGAGCAGAATTCTCTGCTTATTCTGGGTTCCCAAACGAACTGTAAAATAACAAAATAACAAAAAAGGTCTAAAATCCTGGGAACAAAAGGTCGCTTCCAGGCGTCAGCCGGTGCTGGGACCGGCCGGGCCAGGTGCCGGGGGAGCGCCTGGGCTGTGAGTCTGCAGTGTCCCTCGGCCCCATCGAACTCTTGAATTGGCACAAATAAATCATCGGCAGCGTCTGATGGCGCGATTCGGTTTGTTCTGTATAAGGTTTCCTTCCTTTTTACGAAAAATATTCTGTTATTCCGTTCGATTATCCTCCGCCACTCTCCCTGTGCTGCAGTGGTACCCAAAGACGGTCGACGTCAGAGAAGAAAACAATTTTACAGAGAAAATGTGAGGGAAAAAAAAAATCAGTATTTTTTGATTTTCAGAAACCAGCACTGACACCAACTATGCAGAAAGAAAAAAAATAAATAAAGCAAAAGCAAATCTTTCAAAACCGTCTCTCATTTGAGGTAAAATTCGACCAATCATTACAGGGAAAGCTTTTAAAGCAATCGGCAAACTGCCAAAAGTTTTTAAAAATAAATAAAAATCCGTTTGATTGTTCAGTGATTCTAAACTGTTTAATATCGAATTGGGTTTTTAGATGTGAGGCAATACTTCCCAATAATAGACCGCCACCACCTAAACGGATTTTAGTTGTGCTCCCATGTGCATGTCACATTATGGAGAGAATAAAATGTGCCACGAAGGTTCGCAAATTTCCTTAAACTTGTATTTGATCAAGACAAATTAATTCATTTCAGTTGTCAAAGAACACGTTAAAGCATCGTTCCTTGTTTTCTCCATTTACTCCTTTTCCTGCACCTCTTTCTTTCTTTCTTTCTTTCTTTCTTTCTTTCTTTCTTTCTTTCTTTCTTTCTTTCTTTCTTTCTTTCTTTCTTTCTTTCTTTCTTTCTTTCTTTCTTTCTTTCTTTCTTTCTTTCTTTCTTTCTTTCTTTCTTTCTTTCCTTCTTTCTTTCTTTCTTTCTCTCCTTCTTTCTCTTTCTTTCTTTCTTTCTTTCTTTCTTTCTTTCTTTCTTTCTTTCTTTCTTTCTTTCTTTCTTTCTTTCTTTCTTTCTCTCCTTCTTTCTTTCTCTCCTTCTTTCTTTCCTTCTCTCCTTCTTTCTCTCCTTCTCTCCTTCTTTCTTTCTCTCCTTCTCTCCTTCTTTCTTTCTCTCCTTCTTTCTTTCTCTCCTTCTCTCCTTCTTTCTTTCTCTCCTTCTCTCCTTCTTTCTTTCTCTCCTTCTTTCTTTTCTTTCCTTCTTTTCTTTTTTCTTTCCTCCTTTCCTTCTTTCTTCCTTCCTTTCCTTCTTCCTTTCTTTCTCTCTCTTTCTTACTCTTTCTTTCTTTCTCTCGTTCTCTTTCCCTTTCTGCACTTTCTTTCTTTTTCTTTCTCTCTTTTCTTTTCCTTCTTCTCCTGTCATGGAAAACATGTTTTATACTCTTACTCTACAACGAGATAAAGGAAAAATTACGAACTCAACCTGACATTTATCTCTCCATTCCTAGTTTCCCCTCAGCTGAATAAAACGCAAGCCCACGGTTTCCCCAAGTGCTGTGAGATAAATTCCTCACTGTGCTCGGTGGCTCCCGGCCGCGCTTCGGGCCAGCGAGGGAACCGGGGCTGCGGGCGAGCCCGGCCGGGGAGAGGCAGGGAACCCATCCCAGTGTGTGCAGGGGACTCGCAGCCCTAATCCCGCTCCATCTTGGGAGGCACGCACGAAGAAAAAGGGGGAAAAGGGGTTTTGTTTCCCCATTGTGCCTATGTCCTGAATAGAAACCTCTGCGGCTTCCGCCCGCCCGGGAGCGGCTGGGCCGGGGGAGGCTGGCGGGGGAATGGCCCCGGTAGCCCCGGCTGCCCGCAGCGAGCGGGGCCGCACAACCCCGGCGGCGGCCGCTGCCTCAGGCCGCGCTGGGCGCCATCCGCTCCCTTCCCGAGGGCCGGGCAGGGCAGGGCAGGACACGCGTGGGGCGCCGCGCCCGGCGGGACGTGCGGGGGATGCGCGGGGAGCGCGGCCGGGGCGGGACGCGCGTGGGGAGCGCGGGGTAGGAGGAGCGCGCGTGGGCGGTGCCGGCCCGCGGGGCAGCCCCGTGGGGACGGACGGTGCGGCCGTGCCCGGTGTCCGGGCGTGTGTGTCCCGGGGCCGTGCCCGGTGTCCCACGGCTGTGCCCGGTGTCTTGGGGCCGTGCCCGGTGTCCCACGGCCGTGCCCGGTGTCCCACGGCTGTGCCCGGACGGCTCCCGGAACGCGCGCCTTCCCCGGGGCCGCGTGGGAGCGAGGGCAGGGCGGCCCCGGGGTGGGCATCGGTGCGGGCGGTCTCGCATCCCCCACGCACCGGCCCGGGGGTGGGCGAGTGGGGCCGCTGTGGCTGGGGCCGAGCTCGGCTCCCCTCTGCGCTCCGCGGGGCCCGGAGCCGGCGGAGGCACCGCAGCGGCTGCGCCCGGGCTCCGCGGCCGCCCGGCCCCGCGCCCTCCGCCCGTGCGGACAGGTGCAGCGCCCGGACCGGGCCCCGCCGCTCTCCCTTCGCCGGGGCTGCGTTCCCGGCCCGGTCGCCCCGCGGGGCCGGCGGAGCTGCTGCCGGGCCGCAGTGGGACGGGGGAGCTCCCGCTCCCACCCCGCTCTGGGACTCGGGTTTTCCCTGTCCCGAGAGCAGCCGGGCTGCAGCGGCACCGCCGACACTGCAGAGCAGGTTTTTGTTTGTCTAACCCCCTTCTCTTTTTTCCACACAGCAGTTTTCCCTTTTCCTTTTTCCTTTCCGTTTTTTTTTTTTTTTTTTTTTTTTTTTTTTTTTTTTTTTGTTTTGGTTTTGGTTTTGGTTTGGTTTTCTTTTTCTTTCTTTTGCTTTCTTATTCTTTACCTTTCTCACTTCCTTTTTATTTTCCTCCTTTTTCCATCTTCCTGTTTCTTTTCCTTTTCCTTTTTTTCCTTTTCCCATTTTTCTTTTTCTTTTTCTTTTCCCATTTTTCTTTTTCTTTTTCTTTTCTTTTTTTTTTTTTTTTCTTTTTCTTTTTCTTTTTCTTTTTCTTTTTCTTTTTCTTTTTCTTTTTCTTTTTTCTTTTTCTTTTTTCTTTTTCTTTTTTCGTTTCCTTTTTCCATTTCCTTTTTCTTTTCCATTTCCTTTCTCTTTTCCATTTCCCTTTTCTTTCTTCCGTAGTGCAAATTCAGCACAATTTAAAACAAAGCTATAAACACCAAGCTCGAACGCCACTTTCCCAATGAAGAGGTTCCTTAAAGCATCCCTTTCCTCCGGCTGGCGCCCGATGCGGCGGGATTCGGGGAGAGGAAGAGCCGTTCCCGCCGCACAGGGCAGGGAGCCCCACAAGGAGGGGGCAGGTAAACTGGCAGGTACTTGAGAGTATTACCTTAATAAGAGAAGTTATTTGAAAGCACTAACTCTGCCCATCATCCCAAGGCTGTTAGTCATTTTCATTTACACCCGTAATCTATTTAACACGCAAATCTGACACAGTTTTTTCCAGCTAGCTGGCCCCTCGCCATCCGAGCCATACCGTGAGAGTTATGGTTCCCCAGGACCGGGGAATCCAACGGAGCCCTCTCGATTCTCTTTTCCCCACCGTCGAGGTGGTGATGGTTTAGTGTAGTTAATTCTAAAATGCTTGGCAGCTTGCCCGTCAGACCTTAAGCGATAGAAAAATGCAGACAAACTCTCTGTTTAATAGTCACAGGACAGTGCAACTAATCCACTGTAAACTGCTAATGGGTATCGATGTCAACAGGTACGCGGCGAGAGCCTGATACTCTGCACTCAATGGAAGACACTTCCCTTCTGAATGAGGATTATGCGCAAAACGCAACTTGGCAGAAGGATCCAAATTAAATTCATGCTTCAGTTAATTCAGATTAATTTTCCTGATTGCCCTAGCACACCAGACAACCAAATCCCTGTGTATATTTGCTCCTTTTCTTTTTAAGGAGTTGATACAAATCTCTTCTCCTGGGGAGCGCTGCAAGATGTGTGTGCTGAATATTGTGATTCTCTCAGGCATTAACTAGAGTAATAAAATACCTGAGATGTATTTTTGTATCTCTGTTATTACTACAAACATTAGTTTAGGATACTGGATCCACTATATGACCGTGTTTCCAGTGTTTTTCACTAACATGCTCCAAGCAACATTCCAGCTAATCACCTTAATGGAAATTAGAGAGGAAAATGGTCTATTAGGCTATTTAATCTATCCTCACTCAGTAACATTTTCTTACCGTTTTCAGTCCAGCCTTAAATTTAAAAATAGACCATAGGAATTATTCTGCAGTCTCCAGAGGTTGTTATACCAACAGATAGCTCAGAAAAGTGTGAAAATACACTAAAAAGAGGTTGCTACGAAATGTTTTCTAGTGGTCAGCTTTATTTTCTTTCTTTCTGCTTTGTGTTATCCAATTGCTGTAAGTCACACATCCCCCTGACAACCTAAATATGTGTTCTCTCTTCTTCATCTGGACTCCTGTCACCATGACCCTACTGTGTTTTTAATGTGGGCGTTTTGGGGTTTGTTGGGGTTTTTTTTTCCCTACAGAAGGTAAATAAAAGAGGGTGAGTTTAGCTCAAGCTTCATTCCAGGCAGCACCTTGACTACTCATTTATGTCCAAATTCTTGCTCTTTTTCTTTTCCCTTATTTGACACCTTGACGGCAAACAGCATAACCTTTCTTGCAGATTTATTTTTTCCTCTGAAATGATAGGAGAAGTTGGAAATTTGTTTGCTTCTGCCCCAAGCTGCTTTCTCTGCTGTTTCCTCTAAGAAACATTTACATAGAGCTGGTACCCCACAGAGAATAAATGTATGGTAGGGCAGCATGTGGGAGCTTTCTGTGTCAGGGTAGTACATTTTATGTCACAGCCTCAATGTAATTTCACCCTCTTACTAAGGGTATGGTCTGCCTCACCCTCTCCTCGGCAAAATTACTCCTTACACAGGGATCTCCTGGCCCCTTCTCCATCTCCATGCACCCCCCCGTGCTTGTCCCTCCAGCACTCTCCCCATCTGTGCAGCTGATACCACAGTGACACCGAGGACTCCAGCTGGGGGAACACAGCCGTTTTCTGGGGGTTGTTTCATTCCATCTGCTTCCCCCTGCAGTTACTCAGCTGGCACCACTGGGAGAAGCAGCCACAGCAGGATGATCTGCAGGGGTGAGGTGCAGAAACTGCTTAACCAGGCTGTGTCACAAAAATGATGTCACGATGCTGCAGTGCAACTTTCTGTCGTCATGCAAAGCCTCTGATGGCACATGTGGATGTGAGCCAACCTGGCCTGCTGCTTTTGGTGGTGCTCAGAGGCTTTAGACACAAACCATGTCCCCTCCTGGCCTGCTTGCCCCCACAGGCTGCCCTCTGGTCAGATGACGTGCAATTCCCTCCCCTAGGCTAGATTGAATGCAGTCCAGTAATTGCCTGAGGAACAATAAATCATACATGAGACAAAGCATTCATTTACACCACTTTATTTCTGTAACAATGAGAGAAACTGAAATGGACCATTGTTAAAGATCACTATTTCCTGCTCTGTAATAAAAGTCTCATCTTCCCTGATGCTTGTTTATTTTATAAATGTCTCTGCTTTGGCTTTCATATTTAGCTGCCAGCAGGACACCATTATTCCCTGACAGCATTCTGTTCCTTCTCCATTGTCATTACTGCTGGAGTGATGTTATATTGCTGTGCTTGGCCTAGATGGTGGTGCTTTCTTATCCTGCATTTCCCATTGCTTTTCCCATCCAGGCTTCCAATGTGGCACAGAGCAGAGGTGGCAACACTTAAAAAACAATGTTTTTGTGGAATATTAGCAATTCTGGTTTTAGCTTTAAAAAAAAACTCAACAACAAAACCCCCACTGACTGCTGGTGTTTATTATTATGTTTTCAAGGCCAGTTGAGAAGGACTGAGTGGAAGTGCATGGGTTGCACCTACACTGCAGTCCTGAGAACCTAAGGACCAAGTGGGTCTCTGCTGTCCCACTTGTGGAGACCACACCAACATGGCAGAGCCCCACAACCTGCAATGGACTGTCAGAAAGTGAAAAAAGGCAAAGACTCTGGGACACAAGTGCTGTGTCCACATTTTTTTTCTCAAGTGGAGGGTTGTGTGCATCAAGGGCAGGGATAAGATCTCAACCCTGGTGCCAATGCACCTTCCAAGGGGATAGGCAGGGCTGACCTGTCCAGATCCACACCCTTGAGAAGAGCAGAGTGCCTGTAGGGTGGTGAGATGAGCAATGCCAAGCTTGAAGCAAAGCTTCTCAGAGTCAGTGGGAGCATTTCCACTCATTTCAAGGGCTTGTATTATGCTCTTGAACATCAACAAATGAAAGATACTGTACTCAAGACAGCCCTTTTTTTAGGGCCACTTTGCCCTGCTGCCCATCTGTTTGGTTGATCTCAGAGCATCACCAGCAAAACAGCAAAACCAACAGCAAAGTCCTGGTATGTACCACACTGCTTCTCCTTTCAAGAACTGAAATCTAATAATCCCCCTGACTCTCCCATCCTTCAGTCACACACACAGCATACCCTTTAATATTGCCATGTCTCACTTCTCCTTCTTCTTCTTTTCTTTTTTAAACAAAATTCCCAAGTGGAGATATCAAAGTTTGCCTACAGCTCCATTTCACTTAAAAAATAATTGGATCGTTATTTTCTATAAGGACCAAACTTCAACAGTAAGTAATTTCTAGAGATGTCAAGTGGCTCAGCATAAAAGTTAATCTTGATCTATTGGTTTGTTAGGTGTGTTTACATCCAACCAGTTAGCTCTCCTTAAACAAGAGTGATTTGAAGCCCTTTCTGGAGAGCATGAAAATGATTCCCCCAGCACTTAGATCCTCAGGGCCATAATCCAACAAAAGCAGGCTTATCTTTAAGCATATGAGTAGCCCTGTCAAAGTCAATGGGGCTCCAGATGTGTTTAAAGATAAACACATACTTAAGTGCCTTGCTGTATTGGAACTCGTTTTCTGTTTTATTTCCATCTAATTTCAATAGTAGACCTTAAATTTTGTACATAGAGGCAGAGGATTCTTGCTGGATGGCACATTAGAATATTATTTTCAAAGAGGCTGAATAGGAAAATCCCAACATCATAGAAATAATTTTGAATTATTTAGATGGTTTATTTCAACTGTTATGAGTCAATATTGTTTGACTTGTTTTACTTGGAGCTTCAGAACAGAAGCACTGCAAACATGGAATTGAGCCACAAAGCTCTGCAAGGCTCCACTCCAGTGCCACAAGTACAATATCCCACTTTAGGGAAGTTGCTTCACCTGCTCAAGCTTCATCTCACCACTGCAAAAATGAAGATTATTAACATTTCCTTTATCTCACTTCAGTTGCCTAGTAAATGCTTGAACAGGGATTTGATAATAGAAAATGCTGAAAGCTGCTTCTATTGGAAAAATACAACTGGAAAAAAATATTGATTGCAAACCTGCTTGGGGAAAAAAAAATGTTTCTTTGAGTTTTCCACATGTTCTAGCAATCAAATTGATCAAACAGCAATTTTATGCAACTGTTTCTTAACATTTCAGAGAATGAGCTCTGCTATTCTGGATGACTGAGCTCCAGATGAAAGCAGAGCAGCAAAATCATCCCAGCGAATTAAACTGAGGGAGCTGAGCTTTATTGCCCAGTGCATTGTAAGGGATGATCATCTATACGGCCTTTTGGATGGCTTGGATGGCTTTGTTTGGACATTCCATCTGCCTACAGGACTCCTTTGGCAGGGTGTGTGCTCTGCCTGGCCCTGCTGCAGGCAGGTTTCACACCCAGCGCAGCAGCAGGGCCAGCACCCAGCCCTGCAGAGCTGCTGGGATGTGCCTGAGAGGCAGCAGGGTGGAAGGCAGTCAGGGAGGTGCATCACATGCCGTGTCTCCAGATTCTCCTGAGATTCCTCCTGCAGGAAGAGACAGCCTTTGGGCTCATCTATATTTCAGCTGCTCCAGTGACTGCAGCTTCTGCAGAGTCATGGCTGGTGGTCAGACACAGCAGCCCTGCTCTGGTTTTTCCTGCAGCTCCCAGCACCCCTGAGCACAGAAAGGGCAGGGTGCTGTGTCTGCCCTGCTGAGCTGCATGGAATCATCCTGCTGCACAAGCTGTGGGTGTGGAAAGCGCTGCAAGGCAAGCAGCCTTTCATTCCTGTCAGACTGCGGGCAACTGGACAGATCCCATTTAAAAGGAAGGGGATGGGAGGGAGGCACTCAAAGAGTGGGAACATAATGAAATGAAAAGAAATCCAGATGTGGTGTTCATTTGCCTGAAAGGACTGCTGCCTGGGCCTTCCCACGCAGTGCAACAATTGCCACTCCATCTGCTAAGGAAGCAGCTATTCACACGGAGCCGCCTTCCCACGGCACAGCACAGGGCTGCCCGTGACACCCAGGTTTGCAGCACAACCCAACAGCTTGTGGCACTATCAGCAAGCTTGGGCGGTGGGTGATGTCCTTTCCCCCAGCTGGAAAGACTTTACAGGAGCCAGCGTGACAACATGGCCCCGTGTGCCACACAGCATCTCCCCAACACTCTCATGTCTTGAGGTGACAGAAGCAGGGACTGGCAGGATCACAGAGAGAAAACTCATTCTCTGTAAACATCCACTGACCTGTGCTGCTTAATTCAAGGCCAGGCACTGGCCCGTGTTTGGCAGGAGAAGGACTGAGTGGTTACTCTAGGCTGAGGTTCTACAGCATCTTTTTATTTTTTCCCAGCTGACATTTAGCTCCTCTCAGTAGCTCAGCTTTCCATTTCCCCTTTGCCATGTCTATTCTGCCAGGAAACTTGCTGGCTGCTTTGTTGCCTTGAATGTCCAGCTCTTCTGCTATTCTTTTCACATCTGTACAGTCATTTTTCCTTTTCCTTCTGAATCAGAGCACCACTCCAAACAACCCTGTGAAGTACAGTCTATTATCCCTTTTCTCCGCAAAGCGGTTTTGAATTTTCATATGTAATGCGCTATATAAAAATAAAAACCTTGTCCTGTCTTAATAGCCTAATTCTTAAACAGTTATGGCCTCATTCTCCTTCAAAGTACATAATTTCCATTGACAGCAGTGGGAACACTGCCAACACAATGGTGAATTAGTTCCCATGAAAAAAAGATGCAGACACCAAAAGGTCCAATTCTGCTCTTCATTAGGAGGAAATGAAGGTAGAGCCGACAAAAAAAAAGATGAAACCAAGACACAAAATTGCATGAAACAGCTTCATATTAACCAGGCAGTAGGGAAACAGCTTCATACTAACCAGGCAGTAGGTTACTAACTGAGAAGTCATTGGAACTGACCCTAATATGGCAGGAGTGAGTCAAGAGAAATTCAATAACATCGGTAGCACCTCATCCCTGTGGAAAAGCTTGGAGCCAGCCCTCAGAGCTGTGCCTTCCCCCGAGCTGGGAAAGGCTGGTACAGCTGGACCTCGGCTGCCTCCTCTCCCCTGGCTCGTGGGGAGCTGAGTCAGTGCTTCAAGAACATCTTAAAATATTTCCAAATGTTTGTCCTTCACAGGCAGACATCACATGGATGTTGTCTGTGCCATATTAAAGGGCAGGGAGTGGGTGGCATCATTTCTACACCTGAGAACTCAACAGTGGGGTCTTGGCAGTTATTCAGCTTCCCTGCTGTTTAACACTTCTGTTTTCTGAATATTTTTTCTTTTCTTTGTGGATGGTCTTGTAGTTGGAGCACTTCCCTGAGCCTCCATCTCTCCGGCAAAACTGGGAAAGAATAGCATTCTCTGGGCTTCTTTTTTTTTCACAAATAAAATAAAATAAGATTAAATTAAATAAAAAAATAATAATTTCGTCCATCTATAAAAATTAAAGAAATCATATTTCTTCTCTTATTAGTCTGTTTCAGGTTGTTAAAAACTTAAAAAGTACTTTTTTTTTTGTATGACATCTAATCTATCAAGAGCACAAACAGATATGGGGATTCCTGATGCCCAGCACCAGCACAATGCTCATCATTAAACCACGTCCTCAAGTGCCACATCCACATTTTTGTGAACGCTTCTAGAGATGGTGGAATCATCTTATCTTATCTAGATTATTTCCTTCTGGGAAATAATATATGTTTTCCAGTTCCTTCTGGGAACTGGAAAACATAATAATATAAAATAATAATATAATATTATAATATATAATAACATATAATAATAATATATATAATAATATATAACATAATCATCCCTCTTGTGCACCCAATGGGGGAATGCACCTTCTGCCACAGGAGTTTCGTTTCCAAATTTTGCAATCCCTTTGTCAAAGGAATCTGTGGGAGTGCACCAGAGCAAAAGATCTCTTATTATTATTGTTCTTCTCCTCCTTGTCCTTGCCTGTGCTTTGCAGAAACTTAAAGCACACCAGACTTTGACAAGCTTGGCTTTGCAGAACCTCACTTCTGAGCTGTCCTCCTCATTTAGGGTTAATGTTGTCTGCTATCCCAAATGTGCTGCTGTAGCCTTCTCCTACCCATTGGCACCAGTCTTTCAGGTACCTTACAGAGTACCCTGCTCCTGGTACTTCAAGGAACAGCAAACTAACTCCCAAAGATGCACTTCTGCCTCACTCCCCAGGGGCAGCAGTGCCCAGCCCTGGGTGTAAGACTCAGATCATTGTTTTCAACCTTGTGTAATGAGTTAATCCTAACAATGTCCAACTCACTTTAAAATCAGACCAAGGTATTTGCCTCAGCAAACTCCTGCAACAGCAGCTCCCGTAGGTGATGAGATGTGTCTGGGCATTTATTTTTCATTCTAAACTTGATGGTTTTAAATTTAACCTGATACTTATTTTCATGTGACAAAATAAAGAGGGTACAATGTTCAGTGCTTGAGAATTTTGACTTCCACAATCAGCTCCATTTTCATCTTCTTCTCATCAAAATAATTCCAGTCTTTGCCATGTCTTGTGTATTAATCCTAGCAGCTCTGTCCTAACTATTCTTTATTTTAATTTCTCATTGACTTCTTATTTGAATTTATTATTTCTTATTCTTATTTAAACATTTTTGACTATGCTATATACCTCAAGAGAGAAGAGGATAAATAGAATGAACACAGATTTAATGTGTAATTATGGCATAATCCTGCTATATAGCATAAACCAGCTATCCTGATGAGTTTTTGGCATTCTGCTCTATCTTCATACAATGAAACCAAATAGTCTCCTTTCTTTTGTTTTTTTAAAGCTGCTGCTACAGATTGAGGTAAATCAGACACTGCTGACTTCTGGTACAGGTTCTTTTCCCTCAGATATTGCAGGAAATTCAGGGCTTTTCAGATTATTTGAGCTATACAGTTAATCACTGATGATTTACATTCCTTTTCATTTAGCCATGCTCAGAGCTGTCTCCATCGTGCTGCTTACCCTCCCAGCGTGCTTAAATCCATCAGGTGAAGTATTCACCATAAAGTGAACTCATCCCAAGCTGACCCACAATCTCCAATGGGTTTTAACAAACCAAAGGGCACTGATTTTTTTGCCTATCTTTGCCATAATTTTCCATGACAAAATGTTTGGAAGTGCACTGAATCATTAATTTCAGGGGTGCCTCTGAAATACTGCTGTCTTCTTGGGTAACAAAATCCTGCCAGCATTCAAGCTACATATTCAGTCAAAAATTTCCTGTAAATGTGACTCTGCTCCCCTTTGTGAGTGCACCTTCAAGACTCATAGTTCAATACTTTTCTGTTTAGGCTCTTATTTGTTGGATGTAACCAAAAGATCCAGGTAGACAAACCTTTCCAGAAGAGATTTGATTTTGTTTGTGGTTTGTACTTGTGGTTGCTGTTGACATTTTCCATTTCCATATGGGGAATAAAGAAATCACATGATAATAAAGTAAAAACAACAAAAAAATCAAACTTAAACCATCTTCAGGAAGATTTTAACCAAGTCTCCTGGATGCTTCTGGGTGAGCCTTAGGATGATGTCAGAGTTTCTCTCACCCCAGAGTGAAGGGACAGTTTCCAATCTCTCACATATTCCAACGCGACTGTCCTCTGCAGCTTTCCCTGGATCCTTGGGACCATGCTTATGAGTTTTTGAGACACTCTTTGTGCTCAGTCTGGCCTGACTTAAGCTTTCAAAATCAAAGAACTAAATGGTTTACCCCAAAACGCGACCTTTTATTTTTTTTTAATTTGATGCAAAGGTCTTTAGTGTTAAAACACCAAGTATTGGGAAGAGTACAGTTCACATCTACTGCTCTGGACACGTCACCTTTACAAACATCTCCTCTTGTTTAAACCTTCAAGCTTGCTTTTATTGGCTCTGTGAAAAAATATGATTGTGAGAGTTTTAGCACCAATAGTAAAGGCTCATGGTCTAACAGCTTTTGAGGTGGTAAATACTCATGAGTGCTCCAGGCGAGCTGGTAAAGCTCAGTCCCCTCTCAGGAGAGGGTGAAATGAAGGCAGAGGGAGTTTGAGTGCTCAGGTACTGCTGATTACAGAGGCAGCCAGGGACATGGGGGAGGCTGAAACCAAAGGCTCCCAATCTGCTTTCAGAGAAAAAACAGTATTTCCTCTCAAATCAGAGTTTTCCCTCATGGAGAATCCTGTCTCAGCCCTGTTCAGATGGCTTGCATATGCCATGGGCATGATCCAGGCAATAAAGCTTTGTACTAAGCTACTGTCCAGATTGATAACTGTAAGGAGCATCTCATAATGACCACAACATGATTAGTCATGATACATGTGTGATACCCATACTCATTATTACTGGCCTCCAGAACAGCACTGCTGAGTCCTGCCAATGTGCTCAGTTTAGTATCTGGGAGAGACAATACTGCAATTACTGCCAAAGTATGCAGGAAAATTTAGCAGCAGCTGGCTGGGGATTCTGCAGCAGGCTGGCAATCAGGAGCACAGCAAAGCATGGCAAGGTAGGAGCTGCAAGGACTAACTTAGATTGTCTGGATTGATGCTTCATTTTAAATAGGTCTTTGGGCTTGCCCATTTATTTTAAATAGTTGTCTTGCAGAACAGGAGGCATGCATGGGGCACTGGCATGAAGAACACAACATCTGCACTGGAGCTGATGAAACCTATTTGGAAACAGCTACATCCCAATTTCATCCCAATATTTGATGTTGTTGCCCACTTATAAGGCAGAG
The DNA here is from genome assembly GCF_901933205.1 of Camarhynchus parvulus. NCBI lineage: Eukaryota > Metazoa > Chordata > Aves > Passeriformes > Thraupidae > Camarhynchus > Camarhynchus parvulus. Next base: position 28,788,644 of record NC_044576.1, on the reverse strand, counting down.
AGAAATTTTCTTTTTTTGCTGTTGCACCCATTGTGACATTCAATTTCATGTACATCTTCTATGTCATGACACAGGGACACACGTGCCATTGAAAAACACAAAGGTACCTGAGCATCAGTCCTTGGAAAGTCTGGGAAAGTGGAATTAGAGCTCTTTCTAGCCATACAGACTACCACAAACATGACAACATTTCCTTCCACTTCACACAGAGAGCTGAACTGAGTCAAAGACTGCAATCCTTTTCTTCAAAGGCAGTGTAAAGTTTCCAGATGGAAACACATTTCTGTTCTTCAAGGATACTGCTGCCCTGTGTGGGAGGAGTCCATTTTCCAGGCTCAGTTGCAGGAGATGAAGGCAATACACAGTAGAACAAATCTCTATCTCCAACAGAGAGCTTAGCACATGCCTTCTAAATGTCCCCTAAAAACACAGTAATATGTACATTTTGAAACTTCCAGAGTCCATCTGCTGTTGTGAGGAAATTTCCTCAACAGCAGCGAGTAACTGCAAAAGCAAAAGAGTTGTTAATTATACTGTGCACTTGGTTTTGAGGAGGTGCTCAATGTTCCAGTTGGTAAACATATTTCTGAGACTTGTGGGAAAGAACCTTTTGGTGAACCTTCATCTTGATGAAGATCTTCTTCTTCTGCACTGACACAGCCACTCACACAGGAAAATTAATGGAATAAAAATCTGCTTAGGGCTATTAAACCCTGAGATAAATCTTTGAGTCAGATCTCTGAACCATGCTTTTCAGCTGGAAACTTCTACTTTCATCAACAAAGAAGAACACAAGAAGTAGTAGCTACAATGTACATTTCTCCTGTACATGAAATAGAGATAAAAAAACATAAATAATGGCAGTCAATGAGAGACAGATTTTTTCATTCTTCTACATGCTAATGCAAACCAATAAAACAGTATTTGAAAAGCAGCAAGGTCTACACAGCAAAATACAGCCAGGGAGTACCTGTGTAGTGTGCTAAGACATTTTAAGCATTATTTGAAGGGAAAAGAAGTAACCCTTAATCTGCTTATCCAGTGACACAGGAGTGTGGATGTGAGAGTGCTGAAGCCACAGACATCTCTGAAGTCATGACAGTCAGAGAGGGACATATCATGTCCTGAAAGAACATAACATCCAAGAATGATTTAGGCATATTGTGGGGAGAAAAATGAATGAGAATAGGTGAAAGGAAATTTAGTGACTGCTGGACTAAAGAAAATGTTGCTTTTGTAAAGGGTAAAATTCTGATTTTCCCAGTGCTCCTCTGGATGTTGCTATTTGTTGCAGATGAGCGGGCCTCAATTAAAGGAACTGAGCTCTGTTTGGACAGGCTTGTCTGCTCACTACAAGTTTCCTTCAGGATTAGACTCATTATTTGAATTTCTAGACCTTCAACAGTGCTATGTTCATAACGTGTGAAAGCAAATTTAACTGATTCAATTGGGAAAATTCTGTTTCTACCACTGAATTCTATGGACAAAAAGATCCTTGAAATGTATTTATCATAATATGGCACAAGTAGAACAAAATTTACCTGGTCTTTACTGAGCTTTGGATGAGGGACCTGTCAAAAAAAAAAAAAGCCAGATTATCACAAAAACATAATATTTAATCTCCAGATATTCTGTTTCAAACAGTGTAATTGAGTTCAATAGCTCCATGTTTATTATTATGGCCTATGCATAGAGATTAGCATAAAGAAAACTATGGGAGGAAATGTCATACACACACCCACACACCTATGCAAATACAATTATAATTGCCTCTGTATTTCACAGTAAACCTTTTATGAGAATCACTACGGCTATTCTGTCTAAAATAAAATCTGTTAGGTAAAAATGTTTGTAGCAGAACTTTGTTTTGTTTAGCATTAAGCAGCCATGTCCAGCTGGGACTGTTGATGGAGCCTTGCCTGTGCACACACACGTCTATGTTTATCTATATCACACAACAAAGCTGGCCTGCTAAGCCCAGCCTATGCTTCAGCCACATTAAAAATTTCCCTAATCAGCATCCACTTGTTGCATTTCCTTTTGAAAGACCAAATCTCTCTGAAATGTATCAGAGATTTCTTGGTATCCTGTCACCCAGCAGGCCTTTGAGCAGCACTGCAAATCCCTGGAGGAAATGAACTCCTTCCATCCTCTCTCTGTAGCTGCATGGAGCCTTGCACAGGGGGCTGGGGTTTATTTGGGGCCCCTGGGTATGGCTGCCATACAAATGGGAGCTAAAAACAACAGAGCACCACAGATCCCTGAGATGCACTGGCTGTAAGGAGAAAAAGAAACCTGGTCCATAATGAGGATGTTGCATGACTGGTTGCATGTATAAATGCAGTTGAAATGAGAGGGTTTGATGAAGATCTTAGGTATGTCTCACCAATCTCAATCCGACTTTTCAGACAATGTCAGTATAAATAAATTATGGAGATTTGCGGAAAAATGACAAAGATTTGAGATTTCCCCTAAAGACAACTCACTGAAATGTGCCTATGAACTGCTACCTTATTTTTCTTTTTTTTCCCCTTTTCTTTTTTTCTTATTCCTTTCCTTTCCTTTCCTTTCCTTTCCTTTCCTTTCCTTTCCTTTCCTTTCCTTTCCTTTCCTTTCCTTTCCTTTCCTTTCCTTTCCTTTCCTTTCCTTTCCTTTCCTTTCCTTTCCTTTCCTTTCCTTTCCTTTCCTTTCCTTTCCTTTCCTTTCCTTTCCCCTCTCCTTTCCCCCCTCCCCACCCCCCGTTCTTTTCTTGCCTCCCATGAATTTCCTGTTTATGGTGATTGGGCACTGCATCCTCCCCTCCATTGCACCACCTTGGACAAAGATTGTGTCCCATGGGATGAGGGTGGGTGGTTTTTCCACCAGCAGAGGCAGGATGAGGCCCATGGAGCTGAGTTCTGCTTCTCCCTTCTGGCACCATCCGCAACAAGGCACAGGGCTGGCCCTGCCTGCTTCAGGTGGGTGGAATTCCCAGGCAGGCAGGGGACGAGGCAGGGAACAGCCAGCCCCGTGGATACACCGCCATTTGTGTGAAAAATTCTCAGGGAAAATTCTTTCTCTCCCTCTCAGGCCCCTAAACTCTTTGTGAATGGGGCCAGTGCAACATGTGGCCTTTCACCTCACCCAAGAACCACTGCCAGACAGCCACACTCAGAGAATTGTTTGTTAATAGTCCAATTAGATAATTGCCATCTTTCACTCCTTTTGCTCTACATTTCCCATAAAGGAATGAATAAGGAGAGAAGCATGAAGAGGGCTTCTGCCCTGCAAGGTGACAAGAAGGACTGGAGCATGCTCTTTGCACAAGGCCATTTGCTTGAATTGAATCATTGTAGCCTAATCAATGGTCTTATTGGATTACTGGCTGTTGCGGTTCTCAAAGATATTGTAGCAGAGACAATGAAATAGCTAGAGTAAAACTTTTTTCTCCTTTAGTGGATCACGCAGTTGAGATTTTTCACGGGCTATCTCTCTCTCTCTCTCTCCCTCTCTCTCTCTCCTTCCCTCCCTCTCTCTCTCCCTCTTTCTCCCCCTCTCTCTTTCTCCCCCCTCCTGGATCCACTGCACACAAAGCTGGCTTTTTTTTTTTTTTTTCAATGAGCAGGCTCTGCGAATAGGTTCAGTGTTTGCGAAGGTGCAGAATTAGCAGACACACATGCATGCACACATACACACACACACAGAGGGAGAAGCACAAAAAGCAAGTATCGGGACTGAAATAAGGAGAGGTAGGAGTTTAAGATGGCTGTCTGTGGGGAGATGTGTTAACGAGGATTTCTGCTGGCCAAGATAACCTGCTTCCTTGGAGAGATCTGCTTGAAGGAAGAACTTTTTGGGTGTATGCGTCCTGGGGATCTGTTTGTTTGTTTACAATTCAGGGGGCTTTTTTTTTTTCCTTTTTCTTCACCCCCCCTGCAACTGCATTTTTTCAGCCTTTCCTAGCAGCTTTATTCAGATTTATTTGGCGTGCTTGGGAGAAAGCCGCTATATAATCGGGAGGTCAAAGGCAGACTGAAGAAAGTTAATAATGGCTGCTAATGGTGCTAACAATTCAGGGTGAATCTTGTCAAAAGTTGGTTTTTTTTTTTCCCTCTCCCCCACCCCTTTTTTTCCTCTCTCCTTTTTTTTTTGGAGGGTCTCAGTCTTTTGATTGTGTGTTTCCTGAAAGCAAGACCAATCATTTCAGTTTATTCACTGGCTAAACTCTACTTGATTGGGGACAAGCACACAAACCATCCATTACGATCTGATATATTATCCAAACAATTTAGTGTATTCATGAGGTAACCTAAATGTGGAGGCTGCAAAATTACCCGTAATCAATTGAAACAGCGAGTGCGCGTCCCTCTGTGTGTCTAACAACTACATGTCTCTGTAATAAGGCAGACATTAAATCATTTTAGAGTTGTACTGTTGAGTACCTGATCACTGGGCGCTCTGGGAAGCTGGACAGTCACATTAGGACGCTGGGACTGAGGAAGCCGCTGCTTTTCCAGTGGGATAAAACCCGATCTTCCTTACTCAAGGTGCTTTACAGATCCCCACCGATCTCACCCTAAGTCGTGCAATATCCAGCATAGACTTCGTCTTCTTCTTCTTCTTCTACTCTTCTATAATTTTTTTGTTATTGTTGTTGGCGCTTTTTTTTTGTTGTTTTTTTTTGTTTTGTTTTTATTGCACTACATGTTTGGGAAACAAGACAAAATGGACGTTAGATGCAGTTCAGAGACTGAAGCTAACCGGGTCTCGAAGAACGGACATAAAGAGGGCAAGGAAAGCAAAGGGTCTGAAGGAAATATTTCTACTTCTTTTTTGAAGGATCAGCAAGGGACTTTTTCTGCCTCTGCAGCCACGGAAGGTTGTAATAAAAGTAAATCTAGTTCGGCTGATCCGGACTATTGCAGGAGGATCCTAGTTAGAGGTATGAGTTTGAGGTGCTTGGCGAGGGTGGGGGAAGGTGAGCCGCGCTCACGCCCGGGAGATGGGGTTGATTTTGTCGCTTTGCCTTGGGTCTGGCCCTGGGTTAAAACCCTTTCCACGGCTGCCGGGGAGACACCCCGCTCCGGGCCGGGCTGTGCCCCGGACCCGCTCCCGCCGCCTTTATCCCGGGGAATTTCCGCCGGAGTCTCGGCGCAAAGTTAAGCCGCGGTTGTTGCTCCCCGGCGCTGCCCCGGAACGGCCCAGCCCCGCTCATTGTTGTTTTGTTTTTCCTTTCCTGCCCCGCAGCTTTCCCGGGGTGCCCGTCCCCGCGGGGAGCCCTCCGGGGCCGCGTTCCCTCGGGGGCCGCGGCTCTGCCCCGCGGGCCGGGCGCGCTCCCTCCGCGCCCGCGCATCCCGCCCGCGGCCGGCCGCGCACCACGGCGTGGGGCTGCGGCCAGGAAGGCCCTCTCGGAGGGCAGAGTTTCCTTCTTTGCCTCCTCTCTCCGTGCCCGGCAGCCCGTAGGAAAGGGCTGTTTTAAAATAACCGCCAGCCTTAAAGGAATGACGAAGGGTTTTTTAATGATTACTTTTTAATAGTTATACGTTTAATTTCCCTCAATCTTCGTCCCTCTTCTCCAGGCTAAAATTGCTAAATCATCTTATTCTTACTCCCTCAAAAAAAAAACTATCTGAAGAAATTCAATTTTATTAAGGTGCGTTTTGGGGGAGGAGGAAGAGAATAGAATCAGAACAAAATATGTGGGAAGCAGGCCTTGAAAGCCAGAATTAATCCTTACGCCACTGGTTGACCCAGAGAAGGGTCAGACTAAAATGATGTGATTGTCTCTGATTTAAAACGTACCGAGGAGGTAAAATTACGGCGAGTAAAGTTGGGAAGGCTTTAAGGTAACCTGAATCTGGCTCTAGCTTGACAGTCGTGTTAATGAGATTTGTCCCGCTTTCCTTCCAGTCGGGGCTACCAGAAAAGTGAGGTTTCTGCGGGCTGGTTGGTGCCTTGGTTTCTTTCCCTCCCCCCCTCCTTTTTTTTCCCCCTCCTGTTTCTCGTTGCCAAAACCCCAAAGCGGCAGCGGCAGCGGTGCAGGGTGGGCTGGAGGTGTCCCCACGTTCACAGTGGCAGGCAGCCAGGTCGGGGCACTGCTGCCTCTAAAAGCTTCTTCTTTTTTTTTTTTTTTTTTTTTTTTTTTAACCATGAGAAACTTGTTATTAAAAAAAATAAGAAGAAGGGTTTATAATTTGGGATGGGGGACGGAATTTGTACGCTGGCTACCAGCAAGTCCTAGCCCAGAGCCCAAGGGGAACAAAGAGTAGCCCTGCACTCCAGGCACAAAGCCTGGCCTGAAGGATCTCTCTCCCCCCAGCTTCCCAGAGGGGCCGTGGGTGATGCCGCAGTGTCGCACTGTGAGTGCAATATATTCAAAGTAATTTTTAAATGGGCTGAGGGGATTAATTATAGAGGCCTGGGCCCCCATCGCCCCCTCCTTCCTTCTCTGTTGTGGGTGTTTTTCCTTCTGTGGGTGCAGTGGCCAGGTGCAGAGCCTCAGTCGCAGGGACCCTGCTCCATCCCGACTCGTGCCTCGGTCCTGAAGGCGCTAGGGACGGCTCTTTCCCTTGGAAAAATTAGAAAGTATAAGAAGGGGGTGAAAAGCAGAGGAGGGTTGCCTAGGTATGAAGCTGACTGCGCGTTTCTTTGCCAGATGCCAAAGGTTCAATCCGAGAGATTATTCTGCCTAAAGGGCTTGATCTGGACCGTCCCAAGCGGACCCGCACCTCCTTCACGGCCGAGCAGCTCTATCGCCTGGAGATGGAGTTCCAGCGCTGCCAGTACGTCGTGGGCCGGGAGCGCACCGAGCTCGCCCGCCAGCTCAATCTCTCCGAGACTCAGGTAGCGCCTGCAGGACGGGGAGCCGCGCCTGCCCTGCTCCGCGGGACCCCCTTCCCGGCCCGGGCATCTCCTTCCCGGCCCTGGCACCTCCTTCCCGGCCCGGGCATCTCCGTGCCCTGCGGGCCCCAAGGACGCGGCCCTGCGCGCCTCCTGCGCCCTCAGCACAGCCCCCCCGGGGCGAGGGGCGAGGCAGCTCCGGGGTGCCCACGCGTGTCCGGCCGGGATGGAGCTGAGGGGCTCGTGGCTGAGGAGTCCCGGCTGGGGACCCCTAACTGCGTGTGACCCTACCTGCGTGTGTCCCTAATTGCGTGTGTCCCTAACTGCGTGTGTCCCTAATTGCGTGTGTCCCTAACTGCGTGTCCCTAACTGCGTGTGTCCCTAACTGAGTGTGTCCCTAACTGCGTGTGTCACGGGAAGGGGAGCTGCTGACCAAGAGAATCCCTCGTGTCCCCTCACCCAGCCCCACTGGGCTCTCCCCACGGGTGAGGAGGCCCCAGCGCCTCGGAAGGAGCTTGGCCACGAAGCCAAACTCCTGCCGGGCCGGGAGCGGGTCCCCCAGCTCCGGCCCGCGGGGATCCGCAAGGCTGGGTGTGCCCGGCTCCCCCAGCTCCGGCCTGCGGGGATCCGGCCCCGCCAGGCTCGGTGTGCCCGGCTCCCCCAGCTCCAGCCTGCGGGGATCCGGCCCGCCAGGCTCGGTGTGCCCGGCTGCCCCAGCTCTGGCCCACGGGGATCCGCCCGGGCCCGCCAGGCTCGGTGTGCCCGGCTCCCCCAGCTCCGGCCCGCGGGGATCCTCCAGGTTCGGTGTGCCCGGCTGCACGGAGCCGCCGCCCCCGGGCGCGGAGATGTGGCTGCTGTGGCCGGGGAGAAGCGAGGGGAGGCCGAGCCGCTCCCAGCCCGCAGCAAGCGGGATACAGGCGCTCAAAGTCGCAGGGGGAGACGGGCCCTTTCCCCCGGGGCTGCCGGGCTGGAGATGTTCGGCCTGGGCTTTCCTGGGTATGAGAGATCCGGGGATGGGGCTGAAGTTTGGGCCGTATTCTGAGTCCTTGTATGTCCGAGGGGGAGAATCGCTCCTCCACCCTCCAGGGCAGAAAGGCCAGGGACCGACAAGAGGCCTAAAACTGTGTGAGTGCGGGGAAGCATCCAAAAAGTCCAAACTTCTAAAGTCCGTTTTATATTTCCACAAAACATCATATAACAGTAAATTCCCCTGACACGATAATTAGCTTTTTTCTTTCCTCGCCGCATAGGAGTGACAAGTTCAACAGCTTGTAGGTTACAGAACCTGCCATGGGTGGGTTTTGTTGTGTTTTGGTTTGGTTTTGGTTTTGTTTGTGGTTTTTTCAGTAACCTCCAGAATTCCATTTTAAAGTTGAATATTATTTTAAATGATCTGGAGGTAGAGAGAGAGCGTCCAGTTTGGAATACGGGGAAAGAAGCTCATTGCTGCTGTTACCCCCAGGAAGGGCATTCGGAGCGGACAGCGGCTGCTGGGAGCCGCGGAGTGCCCGGGGCTCCGGCTGAGCCGGCTTAGAATAACGCGGTGAGAAAGGGCTGGCTCCGTCTCCCGGAGAATTCCCAGCCTGTAGTAAACTAGGACGAAGTGAGAGGTCTGGTTAAAGATGCAGAACGAAAGGCCTCGGGGTCACCCCGAAACCGGGACCAGACAGAGGGTGCGGGGGGCTGTGTCTGTGAGCGTGGCTTTGTGCGTTTTGGAAGCGCTCCCCGCTGCCAAGTGTCTGTGCCCCAGCCCTCCCCCGCAGCCTCCGGGGGGGCACCTGCCGGGGGCACCGCTCCTCCCGCCCCGCTGACCCTGCCTCTCTCCCCGGCCCGCAGGTCAAGGTCTGGTTCCAGAACCGGCGCACCAAGCAGAAGAAGGACCAGGGCAAGGACTCCGAGCTGCGCTCGGTGGTGTCCGAGACCGCCGCCACCTGCAGCGTCCTGCGGCTGCTGGAGCAAGGCCGGCTGCTGTCTCCGCCGGGGCTGCCGGGCCTCCTGCCGCCCTGTGCCACGGGCGCGCTGGGCTCGGCGCTGCGCGGGCCCGGCCTGGCCGCGCCGGGCGGCGGCAGCGCGGCGGCGGCTCCGGGCGGCGGCGGCGGCTCCCCGCACCCTCCGGCCGCCAGCGGAGCCGCCGGGCCGCCCCCGCCCGCAGCGCTGCACGGGGCGGCGGCCGCGGGCACGGGCTGTTCGGGCTGCCGGTGCCCGCGCTGCTTGGCTCCGTGGCCGGCCGCCTCTCCTCCGCGCCCCTGGCCGTGGCCGGCTCACTGGCGGGCAACTTGCAGGAACTGTCGGCCCGCTACCTGAGCTCGTCCGCCTTCGAGCCCTACTCCCGGACCAACAATAAAGAGAGCGCTGAGAAAAAGCACTGGACTGACTCTAAGTACCTTCCCCTATTTATATTTATAGTCTCTATTTGTGGCGGTATTTATGGGACGGGCGGCGGCAGCCGTGCCCCCCGCTCCCCCGCCGCCCCCCGAGCCCCGCGGCGCGGCTCCCTCCGCGGGCCGGGGCGGGCGGGGCCCGCAGCCCGGGGCAGCCGAGGCGGCGGCCGGGGCCGGGGCCGGGGCCGGGGCCGGGGGCGCGGCGGGGGCTGCGGGGGCCTCCCCGTGCGCTCCCCCTGCGCCGCGGTCCGTCTGTCCGGGCGGGAGGGGCGATCGCGCTGCTCGTTCGTTCGGGAAGGAGCGCAGAGGGTCAGCGGTCGGGCGGAGGGTCGGCCGAGCTCCCTTCCATCGGCTTTGGCCAATGTCGAGCGAGGGAGCGGGATTTCGGAGAGAGGAGGATGGAGCTGCCAGGTGATGCCCGTTTTGCGGTGGTTTTTTTGTGTCTCCCAGACTCAGTGATTTCTAAGCACAACGGTTTTGGGGCCCCACCTGTGGCCCCCGTTTACCCCCACACTCGCTGCACTACAGCCCCGAGCGAGCCCTTAGCACCAGTCAGGAAATCCTCCAGCAACTTTTCTTTTTCACGGTAAATCTTGAATGTGGGAAGGGCCGAAGCGGACTGAACGTACAGTCACGAATAGGGGAGACAGAAACCAGTGGCTGCAGAAATTTTGCATAAAATTGTCTCTTCCTTCGAGATAACACAACGTCCCCCCCCTTTTTTCCCCTTTTTTTTTTTTTTTTTTTTAATTTGAATTCCGATGGGCCTGTCCCGCGGAGCTTATCTGCAAAAACAAGTCTGCAGATAAATCATGGAACTCACAAATGTATTTGTATCTAGATCCGTTGCGATCATAATTTTAATTTTTATTGCTCTATTTGATTTTTCCAAATAATTTCAATGTTCATCTAAACACAAAAAAAACCTGTAGCCTTCCTTCCTCCTAAAATAACCCTCTCGCATATCGCTCACACTTCATTTAAAACGAACGTAAAATATAAAAAGCGTATCTTTTATTGTTATTTTTGTACTTTAAAACACATCTATGTAACAAACTTTTTTTTTTCATAATTCTTACTGCTATTTTCTCCACAAACATATGTATTTCACCTTCTAGTATTCTGGATCGAATATTTTCTGTTCAATTTCGGTACTTGAATTTGCCACAAAAGGGATGCTGTACTTAGATAGTTCTTTGGGGGAAAAATTATTTACTTTGGTTTTAAGTTTCTTTTCTTTTTTTGAACTTTAACACATGGCGTTTACAAACTGTATAAATACGTGCCACCAAACTGTAACCAAAAAAGAAAAAAAAAATTACAAAAAGTGGAATGGTTGCTGTAGAATATAGAATTAACTATAGACCAGAACTGGACAGGAGCTGGATGAAAAGAAAATAGTAATTTTATTGTAAATTATTTACGTCTGAAGTTTCTAGGCAACTAGTCGAAAAAATAATGAATGAATCGAGCGCTGAGCCCTTGCTACTAACTTTTGTTCTGAATGTTTTGGATATTTGGATGTTTTGTATTTATGTGGTGAGAGTGAAATATATTATATCTATATGATGACGGAATTAGGTGTATTTTCGTCTTATATTTGTAGCACCCAAATTGCCTTCATTTACACATGCACTGAAAAAAAAACCAACAAAAAAAACCAACAAAACCCTATCCCTACTTAACCTGCCTGATTTTTACTTTTTTAAAATTAAATTTAATATTTCATTTTGAGCGGGGGGCTGTGAGATCCACTTCCTAGAGGGTGATTTCCGTCCTGGGGCAGTTTGGGGCATTGCCAGTCCCGCGCTCGGCTCCGACCCAGCCCTTGCAGCTCTCCCTGGCCCGCGGGGCCGATCCCCACCCATGCCCGTGTCTGTGCCCGTGCCCGTGGTGCTGCCGGTGTCCCGGAGGTGCCCACCCTGCCAGGTGCCACCCCGTGCAGGGCACTGCTCACCTCCAAACCTCTCCGGGCCAGGCAGGCACTCCTGGCTGCACATCCGTGCGTGTGTGACAACATACAGATGTACAGGCACACCTAAATACACCGGCACAGCTTGTGTGCACAAATACAGATATTTAGAGGGGTTTTCTGAGCAGCTCGTGCTTCCATTCTGATTGGCAGCCCAGCCCTGAGGGTTTTTACTGGGCAGGCAGTGCAGGTTTCCAGGAGCCCCTCAGTGCCCTGGCTCCCCAGGCCAAGCCACCTGGGCAGGGTGGCACCTGTTGTCCCCATGCCTTTGCCCTGCCCTCAGGTCCTTCTGTGGTCTCCACTGGGCTCTGCCATGAGCCTGTCCCAGCCAGGGCAGATGCACTGCTCCAGGTTAGGGGGGAAGGATGCAGTGGTGATGCTGATTTGGTTGTTTTTTTATGAAGAGTGTAGAAATGATCTGGGGAAGGGCACCCAGGGCGAAGGAGGGGATCACAGGTGACATTCGAAAGAGGTGACACTGAAACTGCTGGTCAAGACTGGAAAAATTCAAGGGGAGGGCAGGGAAAAGTGTTGTATTAAAAAGAAAAGAGCTGAGTGTGACAGAAGAGATCTGCCAGGGAGATCTGGAGGGAGAGGGTGGTTTTCAGTTTGTGCCTTGCCTGGACTGCACAGCGTCACCCACAGCCCCGCACGAAGAGGGGAGCCCTGGCCTGGGCTGCCTTTGCCAAGGAGGGAATTTTCATCACTCAAACCCTCCCTGGGCTCCCCTGCCAAACGTGGGGCTGAGCTGTGAGATGAATTTGCCCTGTCTTGCAGGACCTTCCTGCAGCTGAGATGGGGCCATTTCAGTGCCCAAATTCGCTGCTGCGTTGTGAGCCATGGGAACAGCAGCACAAACGTGTTCTGACAGAGCTGGCTCAGGTGCCCTCATCTAAAAAGAGGATTTCACTGCTCCTCTGTTTAACCAGAGACTGCAGGAGCATTCCTGTCCCTTCACACAGGTGCCACGAGGCTCTTTTTCCCTGGTTGCTGGCCTGATCTCAGTCTCAGGGCTGGAGCTGTGGTCAGTGTAATCTCTTTGCTCCTCTTGTAAGGCAGTTTAAGCCAGCATCAGGCTAAATTGCTGACACAATAGCAGAAGCCCTTGTTTTACAGCTTTGCAGCCCTCAGTATACATGTGAAAAGCTAGACATTTTTATTCTTATTACTATTATTATTAATTATTTCTGAATATTAAAAAAAAAAAGGATGTGCCTTGAAGTGTGAAGGAGTCTTGTCTAAGCATTCAGGTGAAATAAATACTTCAGGAAATTTTAATTTCTTTTTTTTTTTTTTCTTGTGTCCTTTAAATTCCACCTGTCCCACGCCTGTGTCAGGGGCTGCTCCTGAGCTGGGGTTGGAGCAAAAACCAGAGGTTTTCCAGTCCCATGCAGGGCGGTCACAGTCCTGTTCCAGTCTCTGCTTGTGACTCAGGCCAAAACCTTGGAGCCCCACAGGGAGGGAGGCAATCGGTCATTTCCTTTAAAATTTTCAGCATTTCAAAAGCACAGGGTCCCTGAGAGCCAAAACACCCTGCTTTCTACAAAACAGACATATAAAATATATTCATTTGCATTTCTGTAAAAAAAAGAGGGAATACCACCTGTGTCATTGCCTAGGACAAGTTAAAATTCATTCATACACATATCTACATACACAGTGAGGCTGAATATAAGAGCTGGTTTGGTTTTTGGTTGGTTGGTTTGGTGGTTTTTTTTTTGTTTGTTTGTTTTTCCAACTACACCAAAGCCGTTCTGAAGCTGTGTGCTGCCCAGAGACACTGCTTGCTTGTTTGCGCTGAAATGCTGAGTTTCATCCTGCTAGAGCAATGAACACAAGCCACCTTCCTGAAGCTATTTGCTGCCAAAAGGTTTAGCTGCATTTCTTGCTGTATTTTTATTTGTGGCCATCACTGGGGCATTAGAGCTCAAACAGAGAAATATTTGGCTTATGCAGAGGGAGCATGTGTGAATGTGAGGGGCAGGAATATTCAGTAGGAAAGCAAATAAACCAAGTAGAAATCTATATCTGGCATGAATTTTTAAATGAAATCACAGAAGGATTTCTATGGCAGGTGGACTTCTCCAAACTTTCCCTTAGCAGCAGCCACACACAGAGCTTAGAGTGAGCAAGGATTTACAAAGATGGAGTGCAGCATGGGCTATTTAAATTTCTCCATCTGAACTCAAGGAATATTTTCACAGGTACATGGACAATATGTCTTTTCCTGTGGCTCTCAGGAAGGAAAAGCTCCCAGGGTCAGCTCCAGAGCACCCAGGGAAAACACAAAACAATGTTAGCCAGGTACACATAGGGAAAAAAGGAATCAGTGTATTTAGAGGATTTTTTCAAAAGCAATTGCCCACCCACTTAACCATAGACCCTGCTTTTTTTGCTGCTCCTCCATATCCCTCATGCCAGGGATTAGTGCAGCCTCTGACCACTCTGTCCCCATTTGCAATCCTGTCATCAGCCCAAGGTACATGACCTTGTGACATGCAAAAAAGCACACGAGGTCTCTGATTAACTTCAGAGTATTTAATTACTTTTAAGGAAAGAAAAACACTTCCAAAGAATAACTCTTGAGCAGAAGCAAGTCACAGCCACCAGCAAGTGTTTAACAAAATTACCAGGGAAGGTAAAATTAAATCAATGGATGTGATGCTGTCTATGCAACAGCCACAATATAAACTGTGACCCTGGGCCATAGCTGTGGCCAAAGTGCTGGCTGGCAGGGGCTGGCCTGGAACACTTCTGACTCTCTCTAACAAGCACTTTACTCCCATCTTTCTGCTTCTTATAATTGCTGAGCAACTTAAGCATGGTATTTATTTATTATCTTTCTATATGTAGTTGTTAGTGCTCATGCTGTTCTTCATCTCTGTGTGACTGATTCTAGTTTGCATATTAAGTCTTAAACTTTTTTAGTGGAGTGAGTTCCACAGTCAGTCACACACAGAACAAAAATTATTATATTTTGTATATGTTTTCTACTTTTTGTTGACATGAATTGTCCTAAGTTCTGTCATTAGAAGTAGCAGAATAGATGTTCCCACCTTCTGCAACCATGTCTTTTTTAATTCTTTTACCATGTTAACTTTTGTCTCCTTTCTCATGAACAATCAAAATAATTTTAACTTATTTTCATACACAGTTCTTGCAAACTGTACTTAATATAACTGTTTGCCAAGAGGTGCTGCCTTTTTTTTCTTATTCTCTTTTCTTAGTCTTATTCTCTCTGTAAAAAAAATAAATTCCCAGAGCTTTTTTCTCTTCAGCTATCTTCAACCCATTCTTCTGTTTGATCTCCCTGCTGTGAGCAAGAATGAAAACATCACACCAGTATAAGGATTTGCCCAGAACACAAACCTTTACTTGGCACTTGGTGTCATTGCCAATGCAAGAAAACTGGATCACAGGCCTCCTCTGCTGAGATGCCACAGCCTGGGTGAATAAATTGGTTTTTTATGTTTCAGCTGAAGCAGAAAACCACGGAACCAGATGTAGGAGGGGGAAAATAAAAGAGTTCAATCCAGACAAGTTGGGCCCACAAAGTTTGTCACAGAACCAGGCACACCTACCTGGCAGAAACCTCTTCTTACAGCTCTCACAAATGAGTGGTTTGGCTGCTTAAAGAAACACCACCAAAGGTATGGGCAAAAGCGGGGTTTAGTATGAATTTGTGGAAATACAACTTGACAGAGTTTGATGGCAAGGTTCACTCTACTATTTACTACACTGGTTGAAGCATAAAAAGGAAGATCAAATTAGAAGCAATTTGAAATTATTTGTATGGAATCTGGGAATGCAAAAGCAGGTAAAAGTGTAAAGGATATGGATGCAAAGATAAGGGTGCAAAAGGGTTTAGCAGCACTTAATCATTGAATTCTTTAACATTTACAATAGTGATTCAGTAGGGCTCACTACAACAATGGCTTAACCATAGATTTGAGACAGTTACATTCATACCATAATCAATTCACAGGCACACAGGTAAAATTATGTGTACACTGGTTTCTATGGGTGTAAAGGTTCCTATCAAACGTTCCCCTCAGGTTCAGTGAAATACTCACACCAAATCACCAATACTCACACCAAATCATCAATGCTCACACCAAATCATCAATGCTCACACTTTGCATTTCCTGACAGGCAAGGGTTTCACTCTGAGGAATGTAGGGATGTGGTGGGGTGGGGAATCAGCCTCAGCCTTGTTGTCAGAGATGGTTCCTTGAGTACCACAGGCTTGGCTTGGGAGCTCTGAGAGGTGCCCCAGTCACAGGGAGGTGCTGGTGCAGCTGCTGCAGTCCAGGAGAACTCAAAGGGTCTCACTTAGGACCACCATTTACAGGGTCACAAGATGACTGACTTTGGCCATCAGTAGGTTTCCCTCCTGACCATAACCCAAGCCAATAATTGCTGTGCTTTTTTTGCAGCTTCCCAGAGTGCTGTGACAATGGTACCATTCCACCCAGGCTACAATTCACACTGGTGCCACTCCACTCAGGCCACAGCCCAGGTAAGAGGTTTACCAAGGTTACAAAGGCTAATTGCTTATGCTTTGTTTCCCGCCTTCTTTGGGAAGCTGATGTTTCTGGCACTTTCCACCTCTACCATGCAAGAGCTCCTGGTACAACCAGGGAGTGATTTATGGCTGCACTGGTGTGGTCAAGGGACACTTCATCCCTCAGCTGGTTCCACCAGGGTTTATCAGGAGCTTCTGAGGTCACAGAGCAGGCCCAAGGATGAGGAGGGTGGCAGATGCACCACCACAACAATCCAGAAGCACATCACCAAAGGTGCATGAAAACCAGTCTGTGAGATGGATGGAAAACCAAAGGGAAACTCGTTTTCCAATTTTGTCTCAAAAATTTAAAAAAATGAACATGAATTTAAATTTTTCCTAAGGTTGGTATCCTTTACATATTAGAAGATGTTTTTATTAGTCTAGCTTGCACAGGGATGAATCCTGGAAAAATTTGTAAGGGAAACCTTGCGGAGTTCTTGTTCTTTCAAATTACCTTCCACATTTTTTTTCTTCTTACTTTAGTGGACAAAAAGTAGAAGGAGATTCATCCTGGCCAGCAATGAGTTGGCAAATCATGAGCTCTGGATTCAGATTGGATATTGGGAAGAACTCCAGCCAGGACACAAAGGAGAGAAAAAAGTTACTGAGGTCGTATCTGGCTACAAAAATGCTGTTAGAGAGAGAAGCAAGTGAAGGACAACCTGGTGTGTGTACAGAAGCATGGAAGGATGTCCTCATGGCTTAATTCAAAAGCCATGAAAATTAAGAAGAAAAATTAGGAAAATTAAGAAGACAAATTCTCATTTTTGCCAGAATTTGTCCGATTCTGAGAGCACTGTTAGTCATTGGCCAGTGAGTTTCTATCTGCTCTCCCTCTGAAATGAGGATGTTGATGCTCATCTAAACCTATTCAGAGGGAGGTCTGAGTGTCAAGTACAAGTGTACTGAAATAAAGTTGAGGCAAAATTGTGATCAAAAATTTGACAGCCACCATAGTTGACTCCAATTCAGTGTTAGCACTCATTGCCTCTTGTTAGCCCTGATCTTTCTTCCTTTCTTTATTTTCTTGCCTGGTCTCTAATTTAAACCTCCAAAGGGTGTCTACCACTAGACAGTTATAATCTCCTTGAGGCCTCTAAACAATTTCATAAACCAAATCCTAAATGGAAATTAGAAACAGGCAGGAGAGTGAAGTGTCTGTTGCCATAAAGAGCTGAGGAGGATAAATAGCCAATCCAAGGCATCCTGAGTGCATGCTCCAGGATAATCTCTATATTTCTCTGGACACAGCATTGTGAACATCCTCAAGATCAGCTGATTACTGAGATGAATTAGCAAATAAGAGCCCATTACATCAGGTGTTGAGGAGGACTTTAATTGTGCTCAGGCTCCAAATGGGAAACTTTATACTGTGTCACAGCTGTTAAAACAGCAGAGCCTTATGGAAACAGTCTTGGATTACTGGCCCCATGGAGTGAAACATTTTGAATGGAAGGGATTATGCTTATTATTTCTCAGTGCATTGTGTTTTCTTAGATGTTTGTACTGTCATTATTATTATTTACCAAGTTAGTTGATACATACACATGCTTAATGATGTTTGCATGTATATTTAATACTTTCTTCACTGGTGTAATTTGAGTGTGATCGTAGGGAAAATAACATGAGATACATGAAATAGTTGCCCTTTGTTAAGATTAAGATCCTAAGAAACTTGGTGAGTTTGCTTCTTATCCACTTGCCAAGTGTCCTACTGCATTTTACCTGATGAAATCAGATCCTCAGGTAGAGTTTAAATGGAATTTGGTGAGAAAATGTCACCATAGAGGGACTGCCTTCAGTCTTAGTATAGACCATTTGTGTTCAGAATAAATTTCTGTTTTATCAGAAGAGCCAAGTGGGGAAAAACCCAGAGTAATTGATTAAAACTTTTATACATGGAATTTGTCTGTTGCAAAGGGAAAGCACCAGACTTGTAAGTTGCATTTCCAGTTCATTTGTTATTCTGTATTTCATTACAAATATGAGCTCCTGAAGCTTCTGGGTAGAGATATGGCAACCTGATTTAATGCTCCTCAGGGAAATGCCTTGGACTCTGTGCACAGACTTTCATAGAAGAAGGGCTAATTTGTGTATATAAAAGAAAAAATGGCCATCTAATAATGTAGTAAAAACTTTTCTATTGCACATCTCAAGTTTCTTAGAAGCATGTTCAATGCTGAGAACAAATATGTGAAGGTTATTTGAGAAGAGTGGATAAATGTGGAAAAGATGAAAAATCAATGAATACAGTATTTATCATGAAACACGGTTATAAAAAAGGAACCAAGTAAAGAAGAAATATTTTCAGTCTGTTGGAAGATGCTCAAATCCAGCTGCCCAGGTATGTCTATAGAAATTTCTCCCTGCAAATAGGAGTTTTAAGCATGTATTTACTTTCTATGGGCTCTGTGGGCCAGTAAGCACTGTTTCTGTGCTGAGATGGTGCTACTGCCTCAAAACTTCATGAGCCAAACTTTGCATCCCTCTGGATATGATTAGTATGAAACATGAGGTGTGAGCTTTATCTCTATCTTTTTATCCACAGCTAAGGCAATTGTTCTAATGTTCTAGCTAAATTTTGGCATGTTGTTTTCAGACAATCGGACACATGAATCAAAGAGGGAAAATACAATGCAATGCTCCAGAGCACCAGCTTAGCCAGAGATGCCTCAAGGCATAAAAATTTCAGGCAAATGGTCTTTTTCTGCAAGAGTGCCCTAAGCACCACTGACGCTATGAAAATGAATTAACAGAAATATCAATACAATTCCTTTTATGTGTAACTGCTCATGTTCAGAGAGGAACCTGACAAGGTCTCTGGTGTCAAGATGACCCTGAGATGTTAGAAAGTCTCTTTTTTCCCAGCCTCAAGGCTGAAGAAGAAGACAGGATTCCTTGGCTCTCGTTCTCAAGGTTGTTTATTTTTTCTTACCTATAACATTCTTTCTCTGACCTGCTGAGATCTGTCCAGCAGGTCGGGTTGAGGCACACTGACTGCCTCAGGACAGTGTTATCTTTTTATACTAAGAACTATTTATTTAGTGCACTTTATTTACAATAACTTCCCAATACCTATCACCTATGTTAGACAGTCTGTCTCTACTCTAAACCAGTCCAAAAGTGCCACCATCACCCAGAAGATGGAGGACAAGAAGAAGAAGAAGGACAGAACTCGCCCAGGTTCCTCCATCTTGCCTCTTGAACCCCCATTCTAAAAAACACCAAAATTCTAATTTTCCATCCTGTGGCAAATTAACTATCATTCTACTCAAACCCTTGTGGCTTGTAACTCCTCACACAAAGTTGGTAATTGTTGCCATGGGTTAAAATCGAAGGCACAGGTGGTTTTGACTCCGTGCCAAGATCTCAGAGCCCCCTACAAGGGTCTCGAGTCCTCCAGGGCAGTCAGAGGGATGTCCTGGGTTCTGACAGAACCGATGCACGCCCAGCCGTGCTGGTGTGGGACTCGCCTTGTGCCCGATGGAGGCAGAGCCTTCTCTGCAGGCAGGGCCGGGAGCTCCGGGGCCGCTCAGCACCGCGGACAGCGGCGGCATCACCGCGGGGCCGGGACGGGAACGCGGACGGGGCTGCGGGAACGGGACCGCGGGGGGAGAATCGCTCCCACCTCTGCAGGGCAGGTCTGGCACCGACACCGGCACAGGAGGGAGTTTAAACGAATAGATCTGAACGTCTCACAAAATGCGGCTGTAATTTAAAGGCAGGTCTTGATAAAGCCAAAATGACAGGTCAGGGATGAGGTGCCATGTCATTAATTTCTTTAATCAAGACAGATAATTCAGGAAAGGCAAAATTGTTTCAAATGAAAGACTTTGTTGCTGCAACTCCCTTTTGATACCACAGTGCACACCTTCCTTTGGCAGGTTTGCCTGCTGGGTTCAGCCCTACAGCTCTAACCACAGAGAGATCTTCTTCCTGCAGGTTTGTATGCTGAGCATGATGCCACAGGTAGGAAATACCCCTGTGAGCAGCTGGAATCAGCTGTCCCAGCTGTCCCCCAGCCTGCTCACTGGTGGTGTGGGCTGAGGAGCAGAAAAGGCCTTGATTCTGTGCAAGCACTGCTCAGCAGTAACAAAAACATCCCTGAATTACAGACACTGTTTTCATCACACATCCAAACTGTGTCCCACATCAGTCCCACATCAGCTACTGTGAAGAAAATGGAGTCCACCACAGCCAAAGTCAGCATACCATGTTTCACAACCTCCATATAATCCAAACGTACATGAAATACAGTTTTGTCTTGTCACAGTTAACAGGAGCAAGATTATTTCCTTGACATCACTTAAAAGATATTTCTAAGATCCATAGGTGATCAGGATCCTTATTTAAAAGCATTAAATTCTCTTTCCAGAACTATGGTTGCATGTCTGGCAAACATCTGTGAGAAAGTTCAACATTACAGAAGTTCAGTGGGGACAGAATGTGCAGACCTTGGCTGGTAATCAGAGAGCTCCACTTTATTCATTTGCTTTCCCTTTCCATTCTGCTCCCACTCTTATTTAGTTTATCTGTAAAATTTGCAGGTAGAAATTCTCCCCTGCTGTGCATTTGCATAATTAGGCCAATCAATAAGCACTTCTTTCATATGAATAACAATAATAAATAGCTTTGAATACTGTAAACAGTGGAAAGTCTACAGCCACAAGTTCAAACCCTTTAAAGAACTGTAATGCTAGTTTATATTAAACTCAAGATAAATGATAATTTTCTACCTGATCATTTGTTTTCACAGTTTAGAGGGCAGATATATTCCTCTCTAGATGAATGTGAGTACATTAGCACTATAAAATATTCCTGCTAATACCTGTGGGACTATTTATTGAAAAAAAATATTCCAGAGTTCACCTATCTAGAGCATCCAAGAAGTATAATATCTGGATATATGTAAACACAAATATGCTTCTTCTAAGAACAACCCTTAAAGCAGCCTGCACTCTGTAGGTAATTGGTGTGGATATGCAGATAACACAGAAAAAAATTCAGTGGCAGAGGAGATTTGGCAATGTCTGTGCAGGCTAAAACAGAGAGTATCCCTACAGAAGAGCAAATCCAGGAATCAATCTTTGGTGTAAAGCTGAATCTTTTTTCATTGTTACTCTGAAATTTATTGCTTAAGATTTAAAAGAAGAGACTAACCTAAATATCCAGATCAGGGGTTTTGTGACATTTTCATAAAGAACTATCAGGTGTTTCATTGCAAGTTCTTGATGTGTAAAAATCAAGAGGTGACAAGTACCAGAAAAAGAAGAAAAACCATTCAAGCTATGTAAAATAAATATGTCTGCATCATAATAAGAGGACAAGGGACTTCTGTACTTTCAAGGTGTGCTTTGGTGGGTGGTAGTATTGTGGGCATTACCCGAGTGTGTATGGGTTAATATTGAGTCTATTAACTCTTGGTAGTCTGGGATTGGAGATGAACCAAAAATATATTTTGCAACAATGCTAAGAAGGCAACACTTTCAGTCTTGATTAATTCAAGAGTTAATCTACTGGTGAACTCCTGAATGAATTTTCCAGAACTGGTGAGTTTTTTACCACAAAACACTGCAGGACTTCAATTCCTTCCATAGCTAGAACTGTGTTCAGTTGCTAATTAATATAATGCTACTTGGTCTACGGTGTTATGTAAGAAATATTAATCTCCATGCACACAGTGTGCTTTGAGAGAGGGAAAGGGAATAGCACAGGCAGCACCACGTTCTCATGAGTTATCTTGCAAACAACCATGTTGAAAGGACTCAACAGCAGTATTTTCTAAAATTATAGGGAAAATAGAGATGTCCTTAACTTAAAGGAAATAACTTACCAGCCTCATATGACCACCTGTTTTTTTTTATAGGGAGAGTAAAATTTTAAAAAGAGAAGCTTGAAAATCTCTCTGTGGAGAACTCTACCCTGCATCACAGAGATGCATTGCAGAAGGCTGGAGACAAAGCAAAGGATTTTGAAGACTTCAAGTACAAGACACTGTTTAGTCAGTACTTAACAGTGGGGCATGATCCCACAGCCCCACTTACCACAAACTCTTGCTGACTGTATTTGGCAGCATAAGGCCTTTGAGGTCAGGGTGCTCACTTTACAGTTTTGCCCTTGGAGGCTCAGAAGTAAGGAAGCATTTCAAACCTTGAGCTTCAGAAAGAATTTAAGAAATGCACAAGAGAGCCAACTTTTAAATGAACTGGAAAGATTTTATGAGGACAGAAGATCAACAAGTGACCAGGACTCCAACTGTGAAAGAAAATGTGAGAAACAAGCACCTCTTCTAGTGTGAAATTGGTCTAATTCTTGGGGCCTTTAGAGTGGCAGTATCAAACAACTGGCCAATATCGTGTACACTTTCTGCCATCCACGTGGCACCAAGTCCATTACCACACTCTGTGAAGCAGTCCAACCTGCCACAGGTTTGTTTAACCCCTCATTTCAAGGTGGAGATGGAGATTTTCCCCCCTCACCCACAGCTGAATGTGTCTTAATGCACCTGGAAGCCAGTCTTGGCATGCACCTCAGTGCTGCACACAAGCAACTGCAGGAAAAACCTCATCCAGCCAGGGGCTGAGTGAAGTGGGGTTGCAGGTGCACCTGATCTTAAAGGGGGTTTGAAAGAGAGGTGAGGACAGAATTTTTCATAGTGCTGGTACAGATACAGCAAGGGGTAATTATTTTAAATATACTGAATCATTTTTTTACAGTGAGGGGGGCCAAGCAGTGGCACAGGTTGCCCATGGGGATGGTGGGTGCCCTGTCCCTGGAAACATTCAAGGCCAGGTTGGATGAGGCTTTGAGCAACCTGGTCCAATGGAAAGTGTTCCTGCTTATTCCAAGGGGGTTGGACTAGATGGCCTTTAAAGAGCCCTCCCAACCAAAACCAGTCTGTAATTTTATGGCTGCTGGGTGGTGGCTGTATTGGTGGGCAGGTAACTACAGCTGTTGCTTGAAAGAGGCATCTACCTCAACACAGCTCCAAGCAAGCTGCTGAGCTGTTGATCACCAGCATGGGGCTCACAAAAGCTGTGAAGGCTGGCCCACCATTTTGGATATTTAGACATCAGGTGTATTTGCTGGTTTTTATTCGGAACATCTGACAATGCATTTTGAGGGGTTTCTAGGTGTGACTAATGAAACAAACCAGAGTTTTGTCAAACCCAGCTGTGAACGGTGCTTCACAGATCTATCATGCTTTTCACCCTGCCCTGCTTTGCAGCATCACCTGGAGGAAAATGTGTCCTGGGTTTGCTTGCTGGATCTGCCAGTACTCCCAGCCTGTGCTTGTGTTATTGAGAATTCAAACAAATGTGCTACTGCAAGATATCTTGACAGTGAAAAATGCAGTCTGTAGATAACTCCTCCCAGCTCCTTCTAGTCCAGCTGCTTTTACTGCTTCACTGAGAGCATGCAAGAGGAACACTTTGAGGTGTGTGTGAGTGACTGTGTCTCTCTCTGCTGGGCAAGGCAGGTAACACTGCTCCTCAGTAAACAGACACAGATTTGTTGAACCACTGCTCTGATGCCCTTGCCAATACCAATTCCTATCAGATCCCAGTCCACAAAGCCATATTGATCATCTTTCTAAAGAGTGGCATATCCACACTGATATTGTTGAAGGAAGGAGGAACATTTTTTTGAGAAGGGGTATTTCAAGGCAAATAAGCCTCCAAGGAGCATTCATTTTCAAATCAGTAACACACAAGTATGGCTAACTCACAAAACAGCAGCCAGTTATATATACAGATTTCAATGAGGCTTTTAGGAGAAACAATGGGGCTGGTTTTAAGGGTGGTTGGCCTGCTGAAGTGCATTTCTCTGAACAGATACAATGCTGTAGTGCTGAATGGATTCAATAGTGCTGTCTCAAACATGGCCAGGAGTGTCTGGAAGTGGGTGGAGGTAGAAAGAGCTACTGGGACTCTTCTTGTGGTTGGCTCAGGCTGCCTCCTCCAACCCTTTCTTTGCCCTGGCAGGGGCCATGGTTTCCTTCCCCTTTCCCTCTGTGACAAGTGTCCTTCTCTGCATGAACAATCCCCATCTGGAAATAATAGACTGAAATTTTTAAAAATGTGGGCTTAAAAAATTCAGGCATAACTTTGTCTGAACAAGATGTCTGGGTTGCAGAAGGCTCTCCTAAGGGAACTGAGTATATCTTGGTACCTCGGCTGCTTGAAACTGGGAAGGAAAAATACATACACGGATAGAATATAATGTAGGAATCAATCCTGCCTTGGCCTCTGTAAGGAAAACAAGTGACCTTAATGATCTATTCTCTCTCTAGAGCACTCACAGGGAAAGCCGTGCTCGCTCCAATTCAGCTGTGTGCCCAGCACATAACACAATGGACCTCACTCCTCGGGAAGCTCTAAGTGCCACTGGAATAAAAATAAACAAGTCCTGCACAAGATGGTGAGGGCACCAGCAGCCTACAAAAAGCAGCTCTTGGGGGCCACACAAAGTCTGGAAGTGGGGGGTTGTGCAGCAGGAGAATTTACATAAGGAAATTCACTTCTCTCGTTGAAAGATACACTTCAAAATGCATGCCTCCCTTTTTGCCAGTACAAATTTCACGTGCACATTCCTATCTATGTCAAAATAGAAACACAATGACTGCAAGCTTATGGGTGACACCACTGAACAATGCCATAAAATGCAAGACATGAGACAGAAATACATAAATAGCTGCAGGCCATGATCTGCTCTCAACTGTTTATGTGCTGCTCCATTAATACTAATAGGAGTTAAGTGTGCAGAATAAAGCGACAGCTATTGCCCCTCAGCTCTGCCAACAGTCCTTAAGGTCCAGCCAACACTTCTTGGTGCTACACTGCCACTGGACTCTGGGGAACAGCACAGTCCATCTGCTCTAACACCATGTGGGCTGTTTTTAGGATTCCTGTCTCCAGTCTCACTATGAGCTGTTGTAACGTGAAAGCAACAACAACAGTAATAGCACAATCCTGGTGTGCTCATACCTTTTTTTAGGAGAGGAATACTTTGTCAGAGCTTTGAAACTGAAAATGGTAGTAAAAGGCAGATTTGGGTGTCCTGAAAAATGTCCTTGAAATTTTTCAGCTGAGAAGCCTCAGACAATACAGGTATAGGACTACCGTTGGTAGTATTATATCCCAGTCATCTCATGGTTTAGGGGTTTTCTGGGGGACGAATGGTAATAACTGTTTTTCTTTTTGGTGACATTGTCCATTACCTCTCTGGGTTCTGAGAAGGAAATTACAAACTCTGCAGGAGCAGCCTTGGGATAGTCTGCCCTCCAGGCAGTAAAAGAAATGACAATGATCTATTGTACTGGATAGTTCTCAGGATGTGCCACTCTCTCCTTACCAAAATTCTAAAAGCCAGGCAGCTAAAATACTCCCAGTGGCACAGAGATGATGTTCAGCTAACCTCTCCTTCTAGTTACTCCTCTGTTCCTAGTCCACATTTTCCAAACAATTTTCCAATGAGTGTTGAAATAAATTTTTAAATACAGCTCACCTAAACTTCACTGCTGGAGTTTCTATCAACTTCAGACACATGGAATCAGGCCAACTGCAAGAACTTACCACCATGTGAACCACTTGAAGCTTTTATTCCTCCTAAGGTTCAAAACACATAAGTCTGTGTTCACACATGCAGAAAAAAGAATCTTTTGTCTGATCCACCTTAGAAGAGATCACATTTGGATTTTTTGCACACTGGGCTATCCTTGCTCTGCTGCAAGCTCAGAGCTGAAGCAGTGTGGGAAGGAGGTTGCCCTGCTGCTCCCTTTGCTGGTTCTGGGCTTTGCTAGCCCCAGCTCAGCCCCACACCATCACAGGCCTTGCAACCTTAGATTTTTATGCAGAAGAGCCTAGATTTTTATGCAAAAGCAAACAGAAACACTCATGGGCTTGGGGCACCGGGCAGACTACCACCCCTTGAGGGGTTCTCAGGGACCTCAAAAGAGACAGACACTGAGACAAAGCATTTACTGCTATATGAAAACTAAAGTCAGACCTGCAAGGTAGATTTGCTTTTAATCCACAATTTAAAGGGAGTGATTTCTCCCTCTTGCCCTACTGTGCTGCCCACTGTGCAAGCTGGGCTCTAGAAGCAGAACTTGAAGCTTACTGTGCCTTTTGAAAGAAAATACCTGAGGGCCTCTTTTATCTCTTTATTAATAGGTTTTGACTAATCCTCTATTCATTGATGTCCATTATAAGATTATACAGCTAAAATTAAGTTAGTGCATACAGTATGTCTACAATGAATTCAATAATTGTGTGTTTCCAAAGAAAAAAAATTGTTCAGTTATTATGGCTGAGATCAGCAACTGGCATCACAGTCTTTGTGGCTGAAATGTGGCAGCATTTCTTTGCCTGCACAAGTTAAACCCCCAAATCAAGGTGGTTGTGCTCTCTTGGAAGAAAAAGGAAGAAGTGAGTAGCATGCACAGGGTGCAAACATGCATTTTGAGGAGGAATCAAAAGCCCCAAGCTGGCACCAGTGCTAAGTGTGGTGTCAGGAGCCATTCTCAGAGAAGGGATGTATTAGCAGCTCTATTCAAGGTTTATTTCTATCAATAGGATTTGATGGATGGCAACAGGTCAGGAAGGCCAAGTGGTCCAGGGCATTGCTGCTTTTTTATGATGAGGTACACTTAGATGATGCTGAGTTAGTTACTTTATTTTGTATTCAGGGCCCATTATCAGGCTTGATTGATACAGGAGTCTTCCATGCTTCAGTCATGAGAAGATGAAAAGAGCATGCCTAGTGTATTCCTCCTGCCTGTCATCACACAGGTAGGGAAAATCTGGTTACAGGTGCTCATATGAGGAACTTCCAGGAAAGGCAAAAGTTCAGCATAAAAAATTGGCAGCTAAATACAAAAGGGAAGTTAATTTTTTCAAGAAAAGTCAATACATTATACTTCAACTGTTGCATACTGCGCTGAGCAGGTAAATTTTAAGAGCTTCACAGGACACTTGTTTGTAACTAAAACAGCTTTTTGGTTTTAAAATCTCTCCCCTGTTTTCACAAGTTCTCCAAAGTGATTCCCTGGTCCTGACTGGCTGGTCCTGCTCTGCCTACCTTTGCTGCTTATAAAACAATTCTCTTGGGGGCTGTCAAAGCACAGCGTCACATCTGCAGCCCCTACTCAAGCAAAACTCACATTGGCTCACCCACACTTCACAGAAATAAGGTCTGCAGAACCTGGCCTTCCCTCACAGCCAGAGTAATATGTCTCATTAAAAGGGGAATCACTGAAGGAGCTGCTCCAAAGAAGCCAACAATGAGAATTTCACTCCATCTGTGTTTATAGGGAGTGAAACTCTGCCCTCTTCAAAGCCAGGGCCATAATTGACTCTGACGTACAGAACCAGAAATTTCACATTTTAAATAGATTTGATATGATCTCTGCAGATGCCTAGAAGAGCTGCAGGACCATCACAAATGATTTCCCTCTCTGAATATGATACATTGAGCAGACTCATGCCACTCATATTAGCTGTGCTTCTTCGCAAATCCAATCTTCCCATTTTATGTCCCTGGTATATCAGACCTGAATAGTCTGGATTTTATTTTCTGTTCCTCCATTTATCCTTGCATTTAGAATAGACACTGACAACTCCCAGACCAAAGGATGACTTTG
This sequence comes from Camarhynchus parvulus, assembly GCF_901933205.1. Taxonomy (NCBI): domain Eukaryota; kingdom Metazoa; phylum Chordata; class Aves; order Passeriformes; family Thraupidae; genus Camarhynchus; species Camarhynchus parvulus. Next base: position 28,761,261 of record NC_044576.1, on the reverse strand, counting down.
ACACAGTGCTTCCAGACTTTAAGCTGGGGGTTCTGTTTAAAGACCATCTACATTTTTCTCAGTTACATTCTGCTACACAATATTTTGCTTTCATTCTGGATTTTTTGTCGGCAATGCAGGGGATGTAGAGCACCACAAGCTGGCTAAAGAGCCTCATAAAGAGAGAAATTCCCCTTGGAACAGTAGGGAAAGGCATTCCCTCCCAAAGCCATACAGAACCTCCTAAAAACCATGGAAGAGCAAACAAGGAAGGAGTGGATCAGACCAGGCAGCTCATTGGCAAGGCAGGTCTGGGGTCCTGCTCTGCACGGCCTGGAGAATATTTCCCTTTCACTCAGTTCCTCCATGAGGGTGGTATCTGCCCCATCCAAAGATCAATGCTTTTCTGTGGATGAATTTTACACTTTCTGAATTAAAAACAAAACAAAACAAAACAAAACAAACAACGAAAAACATAGAAAAAAAGCCCCCAAAACCAAACCAAACCCAACCAAAACAAACCAAAACAAACTAACAAAACAAACAAGAAAACAAAAACAACCCAACAGAAAACCCTTCCAGAACCAAGAGTAAATGATGTGAGATTTAAATAAGAACTAACCATTCGGTACTTTGAGGCCTGTATTTTAGGAATACATGGAAAAGGACATTGAGTTCAGTAACAAGGCTGCCTGGAGCCAGTATTTCACCCCCTGTCACCGTGCTGGTGCTGGCAGTGCCTTGAGACAGCCTGCCAAGGTGAGGCTGCACAATTACTGGAGCTTAACTTCTACAGCCATAAAGTGTCAGATGGTGATTTGCAGTTCCAGGATTGCTCAGAATATTCTTTATTCTTGTCCTACCTCTCCAAAATCTGGAGCAATTCAAAGCATAGCAGGTAGCTGGAGCTCCCAGTTTCCTTCCTTGTGATTGCAGTGGCTCAATGAGATGTTGTGGCACTGTGTTTAACAGTGCTGGTGAGCACTAAATCCCCTGCCACATGCAGGATCTGGAGTGACATTCATGCAATAGCCATTCTGAACAGCAGATCAACTTGAAAAAAAGAAAGGCAAATACTTTCTTTCCTATATCCACGAAAAGAAAGAGAGATGAAGTCCTTTTATTTCATGTTGCTGGCTATAAAGCAGCCCAGCCTTCATAATCACACACAGGGACAGAGCAGAGAGGCATAAACACAAGTGATGTGTGTCTCTGTTTGTAGGAAAGGGGGAGTACCAGAAAAACAACTAGGAAAAAAATCCATTATGAAAATATTTTACATTCTGTCAGCTTTTGCCTTTGTCAGGGAAGAAGTAAAAAGGCAGGAGAGCATGATATTAAGATGCCACTACCTAATAATTTCTTGATAATTGCCCTTCAAGAGCAAATGACAATGAAATGAGTAAGGTAGAGCTTTCACCCACTCTATCCTGATTTAGGCAGCATGCTTTGGTACACACTTCCTTTGAGTAAACAGTACCTATAGTTATAGAGGATCTATTCTCCCATTGATGTGCCAGGGATTTATGTAGGTGAGCCCCATTAATGTTAATGGAAGTTATGTGTGTAATTCCCCTTTTTCAGCAATGAGAGAATAGACCTTTATGTTTCTAAGGTAATTACAGCCTTAGCTCTGCCTAGGCTGTTCTCCCCACCCTCCCCCCTTTGAGAACTTCCTTGCTTCCCTCCCCAGCATTGACTCGGGGAGAAAAAAAAAGGGATAAATTCCTCCATTCAGGAAGGAAAATTGGAGAAATAGCTGAAAGGTGAAACAAATGTAACTAGATCCACTCATTGTGTGAAGGAAATGCAAATACAGGAAGCCAGTCCACATCCGCTACCTTTGCTGTGCTTTTGGGGACAGATGTAGATTGATTTTCCCCAAATTGTGTGTTCACTGGGTATTCACTGTTTTCTAGGCATGTAGCTTATTTAGAGAGAACAAGGGTGGGTTTTTTGGTACTTCATTGTTAAGCAGTTTTAGAAAAACTACACGTTTTGATACTGCCAGACTTTTGCAGAAAAAGAATAGAGATTTTTGGAGAAGGAATTAATTGATTCACAAATTCACTGTTATCATCTGAATCTGAGCTGGGGGATGGTGTATCCCATGTGAGAGGTTAAACATTCTGGAGTTTTGTGAGACCTCCTTTAGGGGGTTTCTCAGCCCTGGGTTCAAGGCCAGCAGGTTTCAGAGTGTGCTGTAGGGCCAAGCCCCCCCAACAGCCCTCTGGGATTTCAAACATTATGTGTGTGTTCTGTTCCTGATTATGTGACAGATTTTCTCTGAAAGCCATGTGCCAGTTTTGTATTGAACCTCCTCATTTCTAAAACACAGATACAAGTGTTTCCCATCTGGAGTAGGGTGGTAGAAGTTTATATACCCAGAGTGTGCAGAGAACACCTGTATTATTTAATTACTTCATCTTTCTAGGCATTTCTGACAATAAAATGATGGCAGTAATATTCTGCATCTTTCTGAGGAGATCAGGTTAGCTTTGTAGTCCTGCTGCCTCCGTTTTGGTCCCTGCCACTGGGACCAAAACTGGCCCAAGGCCCCTCACAAGGGATGGGGGCACTGGGGGTCCCTGAGTCCCTGCCTGGGGCTGGGGGAGGACCCTGGAGGCTCTGAGCTCGCTGATTCTCTGCCTGCTGCTCCTGGTGTGCCTTTCTTCCCCCAGCACAGCAGCTGGCACCACGCACAGCACGGCCCCTCCTTCCCAGCCCAGCGTTTGCTGCTTGCTGACATTGACAAAAAGAGGAACAAGGACATTCTTTACACCCTAGAATTGTGCTGCCCTCCCCAGCTCTGCTCTGCTGGTGCCTCCAGCCAGAGAGGTGTTTAGAGTGAGCAGCATCCTTTGAGTGCCAGTGTAAACAGGTTGTGATTTCCACCAATGCCCCTCAAGAACCTCAGATGTAAATTCAAAAGCAAAAGCTGCAACTTTGGAAATCTGGAAAACCTGGAAGCTCTGCAGCAGACAGTTCAAAGTTTTGTGGGTGCAGCAACAGAGGCAAGGAATGCCACCTCATGCTCACGCTCATTTTTCATTTTTTCCCCTTTTTGTTCAAATTCTTTGCTTTATCTCTTTTTTTCCCAGTTATTACAGAATTCAAGGGGGACAGACGGGTGCCCATCAGGATCAGGCCCTCATTTAGGAATCCTTCTATTTTATTAATCTCCTGCAAAAAGGAGTTGTATACTCTTGTGGTTCTCTGCCACCTGGCAGGGATAACAGAAAATATCCAACAGTGTCTTATGGGCTCACCCAGAGTTTAATGCCCCTCCTGCCACATCAGGAAAAGAAAGGAGGAGTGGGTGGAAACTTTTTTTAAAGTATCAAATCAGTCAAAATGCTGATTTATTTTCTTAAAAGCTTGGTGGAGATTAACCCCTGTGACATTTACAACACTGGATTACAACATTAACTGGATTGAAATACCACTAGAGCTGTAAATGTGAGGGGGAGTGGAGGGAAATGATGGGAATTGGGAGAAAAAAAAGCTTGACATATTCACCATACACTCACCTCCCAAAAGAGGAAGGAGTGGTTTTCAGAGGCTACTTCTCTCCCTTTTATATATTTTTTTAAGTGCAGGAATACTGAGGGGAAAGTACAGATCACACACACCAGCAGCAGCTCATAAGCAAGGCTTCATCTGAAAGCTTTCTCTGAGCAGTCCAGTGAAAAATGAGAACCATTTGGTGCCCTGGAGCAGTTAATTTTCAATCCTCTTGAAAATAAATACTACTTTTTAATATTTCTAATGACCTGCTCTGGTTTCCAGGGACAGCCTGGGGTAAGGTTTGTCTTCTGCTCTGACTCTGTGCAGTGCCAGAGAAGCTTGCAGAGCTGGGGGAAACACAGTGGGGTTTGCAGCAGGATTTTTTGGGTTAGTTTGTCCAATCACTTCTGCTGCCTCAGTTCAGGCAACTTGAGGGCTGTTCTATAATGAGAACTCACATGGATGACCCTGGTACAAGCCCTGCTCACCTTACTCATGTGAATAATCAGTTCGATTCAGGAGACAGAGCATTATTCACCTGCAGATCACTCACAGACTGAGGTCTAGGTCTGATTCTGACTGATTTTTTAAATTAAAACTCCTCAAAAATGCCTCCTTTTCAACCAGCAGGTGCTCTGTGCTTACTGAGCAGCTCTTGCAGCACATCTTAGGGGGTGAACATGGAAACACTCACCCAAACCCTGTCTCCCTGCATCCCTTTGAGTTCCTTCCTGCCTTTGTTTTTATTGCAAAGTTATTTGAAACAGAAATAAACCCATAAAACATCCAAAAGTATTAAAATATGTCTGTATACTTTAAAAAGACATATACATTTTGGGAAAAGGAATGTTATCAGCCATTCTACTCTGCACTGAGGTTTTAACATTTCCCTTCATTTAACTTTTCAACTTCTGAGGGAAATTTTTTTATCCTGAACATCTTCATTTTCATCCATTTTTAATGTGCTTCTGTGGTCCCACTTTATTTCCGATATATATATTTCTGAGATATACTTTACCATAACATTTTTAAACAGCTGATCCAGAACGTGCCATGCCAGAGACAGAGTAATTTTATCATGATGAGAGCAGTGATTCAGGCATTCAAATCAAAAAGGCACCTTGAGATAACTGACCAAGATGAAATTCTGACAGCTACCCTTTCCTAATTTGGCATTAAAATATACTCATATTTTAATATGAGTCTGGAAAATGCCAACAGTGGGATTTGCAAACTTTAGCTGCCCAGAAGTGCTTTAGGAGGTCGGCAGGAGAATGCAGCACTTTTTGCTGCTCTCTCCAAATGGATACTCCACATTTCTTAGGCGCTTTGTGTTCGGGGGCTTGGTTTGTTTGTTTTACAATAATTGTGCAAGAATCGTGGCTTTGTCTTACCTTCCAACTCTAACCATGGGCCCCTGTTCTTTGAGCAGAAAATCTCTGCTGATTAAGGAATCCAACATTTTATATGCCCTTTTTTCCCCCTTGCACTGCAAAAGCTCATGAAAAAGTACATCTGAGTAGTTGTTCTTTGGTGAAAGAATTGCTACTGTAGCTTTTTTTCTGTGTACATTGGTGTGCTATGGAAGCTTTTATTACTGGGTTTTTGCATTCAACACCTTGAAACACTTCCATGAAAAGAGTCTCCTAAGTGTTTTGTCCTTGCCTAGAGCAGTGTCTAATGAAAAATAATCATTATGAACGAATTCGGAGACGAAAATAACCAAATATATCCTACCCAAAAACTTGCATTCAGCAAAATTATAATAATACACACAGACTGTATATCTCTCTACTTTATCAGGCTGTGGGAGGCAAACTCCTTTGACCTATGAAGTTGATCTGTGAACTGTGTCAAAAAATTCAAAACCTCACGGTTGAGGTTTGTGCATTCTATTAGCATAATTTACCACCCAAGCTGTAAATGTACATTTTGCACAATGGCATGCTGGACAGATAGCATTTTACAACTTCCTAAGGGGGAGTGTTTATATCTAACATTTCTTGTGTACATTTGATTATAAGTTTGCCATAATAGCTGCCTTTTTTCCCTTTCCCTGTCCTTCCCATCCTCCCCCTCCGCCCCTGCCCCTGCCTGATTGCTCTGGAAGTACCTAATAAAAAATGTCCTCTCTCCTTCAGGTCCTGGATGCTTATTTAAAATGGGCCAGCAGAATCCTTAGGGAAACTAACTTTGGGCTGGATTTACCCAGTTCCTCCTGAGCAGGACAGAAAAAAGGATGTCAGACCCTTGGGTTGCTTTTGGGTTCCTTCAGCTCTCCGAAACAGAGTTTGTGCATTGGGAACAACAAAATGGAAGAAAGATCCAAACCTGAAGTTGAAATATAAGAATATCTTGGCTTTTTTTTTTCTTTTTGGATGTGTGTGTGTGTAAAAAGGGTGTTTGTAGAGCTTACTTCATGGTTACTAAAGCTTTGTATGACCAATTCAGAATCAGCAAGATGATGTGTGCCATCCCCCCCTCTGCCCTAACCCCTCTGGCTACACCCTCCCCTCCCCTCGCTTTTTCTTTTTTTTTTTTTTTTAATTCCTGAAATTAAAATGTGTTGGAATGCTCAGTGCTGCTTTTCACTCTCTTTTCAATGGGCCCTTTAGTTTTTCACACCAAGGTGTCCTTTGGGGTGCCAGGTCAGGCTACCAAAACAGCTTCTAGGAGGGGATTAGGACCAATTAACATCTTTGTACACAAAAGCCACTGGCAGCTGAACAGGCGGCCTGGTGGCCTGCTCGGGAGCTGCATTTTAAATAGGGGCCTTCTGTACTTGAGCTCAAGTGGGAAGAGGCGGAGAAAGTTTTTATTTATAATTGAAAATGCTGCTCCTGGATAAAGTCTAATGAAAGGCAGAGTGGTGTTCAAAAGTATCTAACAAATACCATTTGAATATTGGCCTTTATTGTATGATTTCCATCAAGGATAGCATAACAATATAGTCATTTCTCCTACATATTGAGATGAAGTGATTTTTCCTGTAGAGGAAAACAGCTTCATCCACACATAGTGTCGACCCTTCTGTTTTCATTTCATGTTTTAAATTCAGCTTTATATTGAAGATGCCTGGTAGGATGGCTACTCAGGAGTGATATATTTCCATAAATCTGTTTTTGAAGAGAATTCTGCCCTTCATTTACCTGATCCAACAAAGCTCAAGTCCATGGAAGAAAAAAAAAAAGAGAATTTAAGTATATGCATCAGGATGGAGGGGGAGGGAGTTCTACAGGGAATCACAGTGTTTCATATGAGTAAATTTGCATTTATAACCCTTGGGTTTGTGCAAAGAGAGAAAAAAAAATAAAGAGCTCCAAGTCTGAAGTGCTGAATTCAGCTGAGTCAGACCCTTAGCAAAGGTAATGGCCTTAGCAGCTTGGCCCTTGGTGCTTTGCACCTGACTTAATATCTTTACTTCTGCTCTGCTTTGTTTTCAGTGTGTATCACTTCTAAATCATCACTCCTGCAATCTGATCAGGCATTAAAGCAAAGGGAAAGGGAAAGAAATATATGGTGTGAGAATTACTATGGTACGGAACCTAGCAATTTACAAGGGCTCGTAAGTGGGAGTTGTGCGAGCTCGCAGCGATGCCGTAACGCTGGTAATAAAACTGATTTCTGTGTTTTGGGGATGAGCTGCGTTCAAACACAATATTTCTAATCACTGCATAAGCATTCCTCCTCCTGCTTTCATAACAGTAATAACAGGATGCTTCTGTGTACTTTTATCACTCGGCTAGAAAAGTAATTTCTAGGAGTTTTCTGACTGTGTGTATGGTAGGGGAAAGCTTCATGGCAGGAAAGAACAGCACAAAAGTGATAAGTTCACTGGGCAAGCGGGTACTGACATCCTGATTGATATGATTTCAAATGAAGGAATTGTAAGGTGGAAGGATGGTGCACAGAAGCTTTTGAGAGGCTTGCAACTGGCTGGCTGAAAGTAAATGAAAGGGAGATGAGAACTTCAGCCAGCCTGTGCTGGCTTGGCTGCACTGCTGCACATGAAGGATGCAGTCTGCCAGAACAGCACTGGAGGAGTCCTTTGCCACTGCTTTTTATTCACATATTTTTGGTAAGCAACAAAAATATGGATTTCTCTCTGGGCTGACGTGAATAGAAAAACCCTAATCACGATCATTTTCAACCTCCTGGTTTATACAAATAAAGGGAGATTCCACTTAGCGCGATGTTCTGCAGCAAACATTAATACACTCGCTATGTGTGGCTTTGCTCCTTCCTACCCCCTCTTTAGTTTCAGATACTGTATTGTATTTCTTCCGACATGTTGATTCTACCTCATGTTAAATGGTAATTGGCAGTAGTATAGGTGGGGAGAGAAACATTGTTATATTTTGTTCATTTTTCACACTTCAGCAGTTATTCCTTTCTCTCCGCGGCTGTACGCTTATTAGTGTATGAAATGCAGGTGTGTGGGAAATGGCAAGCACACATTGACAGGTTATTTTGTTGGCCACTGCCTAATTAGTAGCATAGTGGATGCACCCTGCTAAGCTTTAGTGTGGTGCAGTAGAGCTGGTCTGTTCTAATTTCCTCACAGCTTTGATATTCAGCAAGAGATTGACGGTTAGCACAAAGAGCCAAAGCGCGACGGAGGCCTGCAGAAACAATGGCCCTTCTTGCTTGTAGACACCACAGATGTGAGAGAAAGCTGACTAAAAACAATTGGCCGACACTGTCTAATTGTCTCCAATGTCAGCATCATTAATGTTTTCCCATGTAAAAAGTAAAAGGCCAAGGTTGTATCCTCCCTTTATTTTGAGTCACATGATTATGTAACTTACTGAGATTCAGATTAAGTGTTAATTGTATTTGTGCAATAAAGAAACTGAAGCTACCTTGAATTTAATGAATATGTACTTAATTAATTTTGACAGCCTTTATCTTTATTACCTATTGAATAATCACAATCAGAATTAATAACATTTATAGGCAATTAAAATTACAGCCTATTTAATGATAATATATGTTTACATCTTTTGCTGAGATACAAATTATGAATACTTATTAGCAAAGAAGTTGTTTCCCTGCCAGGAGGGTTTCTTGTCTGTGTTAACAGCAACAAACAACAATAATCAGTTCAATGTGTAATAGTGCCTTTCACATCAGACAATCTCCCAAAGCACTGCACAAGGGCACATGAGAAAAGGCTTTGTGGAATTTAAAGGTAATCACCAAATGGCAAAAATTGTAGTGTGCCTGGAACAAATGCTTCAAAATTACATGGAATAAGGCAAGGCCAACAACATTTGAGTAGCTTCTAAGCTTTATTTTCTCGCAGAAAAAAATAATGAGAATAAAAAGGGTCCATTGAGGACGCAACATCAAACTCTTTGCTGACCCAATAATATCAGACCAAATATTCAATATCTTCACTGGTACCAGCATGGCTAAAAGCCTTTTGGCTCTGAGTTCTTACATAGAAATCCTACAGAAGAAGCACAGACACAGCTCTGATTCTACCAGTGACCACAAGAGTAGGCAGCTTGATATGAAAGAGAGTAAATCATACAAATAAAGATGCTTTGGAACAGTGAGTCCTATCTGCCACTGTCCAGGACTAGTAGGGCTTTTTTGCAAAATTAAAAGAGAAAGGAAATAGATGGTCCAAAGAAAGAAGGAGGTTCAGGCCTGGGGTTTGACAGGTATGACACAAACCACCAAATGCAACAGAGAGAACCCAAGTGGTGCACGTGCCCACAGAGGTGCTGCACACACCTGCACACAGGCTCACTGTGTCAGCCTGCACAAGCCATTTTATCCTTTGGATGTTTGTTTTCTTAACATCTCTCCTTTGTCTTTGTCCCACCACATAGCCAGAGAGCTGCACAACTTTCACCAGGTGCTGGGACCTTGCAGAACCTGGCTCAGGAGAGAACTGGGTCTGATGCCACTGACCCATGAGAAACCAGCAGCTACCTCACTGTGCCTGAACACATGGCAATGTGGTAAATCCCTGTGAAGGATTCAAAAGATGCAGGTCCAGACTCTCATGCTCAGAATGAGCTTTGCTTTCCCACTCTGCCATCCCCCAGTGCCCACCTTGATTTTACAGGGAGAAGTTTCTTTCTCACTTCTCACCCAAATCATCAGGCGCAGCTACTTGAAAAACCTGTGTCAGCAAAGTAATTGTGAGTGCCTAAAATCTCAGTGCAGGAAAGAGCAGGGGGCTGGCTGATAGCTGGGTGACACCCATGCCTCAATCCCACTGCCCAACACATAGGATGGTTCACACTAATTTAAAAAAACCAGACCAAACCAAACCAAATACAACCCCCAAAACACCAAACTAGCGAGATGCACCACAGCCCTTGTGCTGTTTCATGTATTTTGAAAGTTAAAGAGAAGCCCTAAAACTGAAATTATTTCTGTCTCAAGCCACAGTGTACCTAAGAAACACCAAGGACCACCTCCATGGCCCATCAAGACAACCTAGCCCTGAGCAGCAAGCTTATAAACCAGGCTGAGCCTGCTGACCCTGGGGACAGTGATTTATTCCTGGACTTCCTTTGTTTATCAGCAGAGATTCAGCCTTTGTAACACCTTCTGAATGGTCAACCACTAGAAAACAGCATTGCCTTCAAGGTAAGATTCTGCCAACTCCCTTCTTGCACAGGGAGACAAATAACCAGTTACTGCTGGGCACTGACAGAACAAATAAACAATACATCACTTTAGAACAGCTACTGTGCATGAAATCATTATGTTATATTACAAAATCAATCTCTATATATTGTTATGTTATTTGTTAAGCTGTGAAGTGCATAAACAGTAGTTTCACAACACTGATTGCCTGCTGCATTCTCTTTATTCCAATGCAAGATCTGCCTCTTAAAGCCCATAATTCATCAACTTTATTACACTTAAGACATTGACTTCTATTTTCCATCAGGCAGGAAGAAGTGAATCATTCATCCTTTATGCAGCTGTATGCTTTTAAAGCATCTTTAAAAAAAAAAAAAAGTGTACTTGGTTGTATTTAAGATAATTGAGAGCTCAAAGCCAGATTCCTTCAATCTAGGGCTGAGCATTAACATTTCCTGCACTGCAAAGAGGATGAAAGGAGGCTGTGCTACTCACAGAGCTACTCAGAGAGTGCAAACCAGGAGTAGATCCTGCCTGTAACAGAAAGTGACCAGTGAGTCCGGGGCTTGTTTGACTTCTGGTGGAATTACAGACAAAGGTGAGACCCTGAGGATGGTTCTGCGACTGATTATATTCAGGGATTTGGGGTTTTTTACTCATTATAAATGTGCTGGATTTCAGTCCTAGCCAAGCAGGTAATTTTCGGTTATTGTTGCAGTTGGAACTACAGGGATGAGAAATGGAACTGTCATAGAGCGGAGGTCCTAGCCCATGTGGAGCGATGTGCCTTGCTGGCACATGGGACATCCCCAGTGCTCCTGTGTGGCACAGCGAACATGGGATAAGCAGGGCCTGCAGCACAAATGCACTGCTTAAAGCACAGCAGTGGGCACCAGCTCACTGAGCAGAGCTGCCCAGCATTACTAACCCAGGCACAACATTTGTTCTTGCTGCAGAACATATTCCAATAATCCTTTTCTCAGATAGCACCTGCCTTGGAAGCCCAAATATGAGATATCAGCTTGGTTTTCCTCAATTCATTTACTGGTAAAGGATAAGCTCCAGGGCTTTGCAACTTCCAGGGCATTTTCTCTTCCTTGTCATGGCAGAGTAAGCAATGTACTACTGAATGACTTGTTTGAAGTGAAATTATGCCCTTATAAACTACCCTTGCATTCCTCAGAGACATTCAGTGGCTGCACAACACACCCTGCTGCAGCCATACCTGACAACAAAATGACAGGGGGTGAGCACCTTGGAAAAAGTGTGGTCATAAAAAAAATCACAGGTTTTGTCTGAAGTGTACATCTACAGGAAAAAGGTCCCTATTAGTGCAGAACATTTTAAAGAAGTCTTTAGCAGTGTCTTCACCATCTGCTTTGGGAGGCTCTGATGTCCAGATGTTGCTGCAGAATACAGAAACTAGGAGCTTCTGCACCTAATAAATCCTAATGTTCTTCTTAAAATCCATTTGGATCTTTGTAATATACAGGTTACACTGAATTTCCTACCAAAAGAACAAACCTTAGCTATGTTTCAAAACCCAATCCTCCACAAGTACTCCCCTTACCTGTTTTCAGTGCCTATTTTATCTTTCCATTCAATTTTCACCTGAATGCATTTTGTTTAACTTAATAAAAGGAATTTTCAATAAATGGCCCTGTTTCATCCATTGCTATGGTACCCATCAGGGAGATCAATAAATGAAGCAAATCTTAGTAGAAATAAGGAGGCCAAGGAAAAAAAAGTAGGCGAGTTTTGCAGTTTCATTCACTCAGATAATGGCAGTCTGCAGTAATGTATGCAAGAACAACAGTATTGACTTGTAATCCATTATGAACGAAGGTGTTTGCTTTGCTGCACGGTCTTGCTTTCATTTTTTAAGATTTCCCAGCGGCTTTTAGTACTTTACATCTTCATTAAGGATTTTAAAAGCAAAGATCCTTGCTTACATTTGAAATACTTTCCTGGTGCTGTGATGAAGCACAGCTAATGGATTTCTGAATGCCGTTTTCATTATAATATTTTTATAAGACCCCTTTTTTTCTCTATTATTACATTTGCTTTTGCAAAATGGTCGAGACTGCTCATCATGTACTTTAGATTCTTTAAATATTGTTCCTGTCTACCATCATGGGAGGCAGTTGGGATTTTATTTATATAAGAATAAATATTCCAGTTTGTATTTGGCAGCGAAGTGAGTTTTTGCAGAGCCTACATTTATCTCCAGGATGGGTTAAGCCATCCTTCAGTAAGATCAGTAATGCAGTTAACTTTAAACTATTTTCATGTAATATTGGCTGAGGCATTAGTCAATGCAGTCTTCATATTTATAAGTGTCCAGGGTTCCATAATTCCATAATTCCATAACAGTAAACTTGACTGCAGGGGATAAATTACATTTAGGGCAGCTGAAGTACTGAGAACCTCACTGTGGTCTGTCTATGACCAAAGGGAGGATGGAGCATTGCAGTGTCCCTGCACCTAGAGACACCTGCTAAGAGGTGGCTCCTGCTCTCAGCTCTGAGTTGCCCAGACACATTTGTTTTAGTTAAGGCTTTTTTGGGTCATTCCCTGTTCCCGGGCAGGAAGATCTCCCACTCAGACATTCTCTGCTGGTCTACAGACATAAAGATGCCCTTTATTTAATCAATCAGACCTGACTCCAGTCCAGCCCAAAAGCCTCTCCTGGGGCTGCTTTGCTCCAGCCTCTTCAGGCAGCCCTGCAGCTCAGAGGCTGAGGGCTGAGAGCCCAAACCTCCCTGATCCACACAATCCAGGAGCTGTGAACAATCCCTCCACTACTGCTGGCTGTGTTGGACTTCTTGCTGGCTCCTCCAAGGTGTCCACTAAACCCTTGAAAGCACAGGGAAGGCAATTGAGCTGGTTATAACACCAGTATTTCAATGGCAGGCTCTCTCTGTCCCTGTCCTTCCTGCACTAATCTCTCTTGATTTAATTTCATGGGAGGCAAGACCTGACTTTTGTTCCTTTGATGTATTTCTCCAAGTTCATGTCAATAGAGATACGCTTGTACTTTAATAATCTGAGTGTGGTTCCCAGCTGCCCAGGACACTGAGCAAACCTATGAAGAATGACTGCTGCATATATCAATAATGTTGAGTTAAGATACAGAGGTTTATTACAGAGATTTTGCAATGTTTTTTCACAAGTGTTTTTCAGTCATTTCTGCCCCAGTATGTCAACAAGCTGACTCAGAGGCTCAGGATTTGCTCCAATGGGTAGAAGTCAAGGAAAGAAATGCATATCTTGAGATTGATGTGTGTTATATTCTGCCTTAATGCATCTTTTAGCTGACCTGTCAGAAATATTTCAGACCTATATATCCTGAAAATCTTACTTCGGTTCATCTGTGATATTTGTGCTGATAGCTCTCCTCTTTTGGACCAATGACAACAATGCTTTATAGAATTCCTGCATAGTTAAAAGCAGATGCTACCCTTATGAGGGTGATGAATCCCACATGTTGAATGTGCCAAAGCAAGGACAAAAGGGCCAGAGTCATGAGCTCAAGGTCTGCTGACAGGCAAAAGGAAATGGAAAAAACAGCAACAGAGGCAGTCTAATGACAGCACTGGTATTGCTTCCTTTATAGCAGCCTCTGCATTATCTACTGAAGCTGACTATTTTTGGGGTGGGGGGAGGGATTGGGGTGGAGAGGTTTAGCTGGTGTAGTGCCTGCAAGAGTTTTTATAGCAGTTGGGATGATGAGCACAGGGTTCAGCTGGGCTTGGTCAGGTGCCACTGCAGTGCAGACAGACTGAATACAGCCCTGAGCAGCTCCAGGTATGAAATCCCATAGCTCCAAAGGGTGGGTGGTGGGCTTTATGAGCAGAGGGAAACTGGAACCTGAAGGGACCTGGAAAATACTTCATCAGTGCAATGTTTTCCATTGGCTGAGCAGCTGAAAGAAATGAAGAGGGCAGAAATGCAGGGGAAGACAGAGTGCACACCAGAATGTTGATTTCCTATGCTAAATACTGCCCACCTCACTGTACACTCATTCCTACTGGGATTTGACCTAGTCTTTGTTTGTTTGATATTTCCCCTGCTACTCCTTTTTTCATACATTTCTGTCCAGCTTCCATTACCATTTGTACACACCTTGAACCTGCTGCCACTTCACTGAGGCAGTTGGCTTCCTCCCACACATCAGAGAACTGGAAAGCAATTGGTATTTTGAAGATATTTCCTCCTGAGCTCCTGATGGGAGGATGATTTTCTGTTGTTTGATAAAATCCAGTTGGTTCTTAACCTGGAACTCAAGGCTAAGACATATTTCAAAAGTGTTACTGAGATACTAAGACACTAGAGACAAAGACAGTAGAGCATTAGAAAAACAGCAGAGTTAGAAAATGTATGTTTACTGAAAGTGTGGATGGCTTTCAGTAGTTCTGGACACACAGGAATGTGTTCTGGTGAGACTGCACAAGAGAGGAAATTGAAATTCAAACTGTTCATCTTTAGGTTGCCAACTCAGACTGGCTCAAGATTTATTTGTTGATAAAATAAATCTAGCTTCTAGAAAGAGACAGAAAGGTATTAGCATCTGCCAGCATGGGTAAATTGTATGAATGACTTGTGAGAGGGACAATTTAGAGTGTTTTTTGACTGCAGTCTGTTGTTCTTCAGCAGAAAGAAGGGAGACTAAGTGGCCATTGGTGCCTGCCAAGGACTTTATCAAATCTGGATGGGCCTGAGACTCATTACTGACCCTGATGCTGGCACCAGAGCCAGGGCTGGAGATCTGATAAACCCACAGTGCCAGCTCTCCCCAGATGGGAAGCTATTCTCACTTCTGCAAGCTGCTTTCATTTTCAGACCCTTTTACCAATGGATTTGGTCAGAAGATCACCCTTCCTTCCATAAAATAGAGCTGGTTCCTTTAGAGAAGTAAAATAGTTATTCATAAATGATAGGGCAGAACAGGCTGTTGAGACAAGCTTGGCAAGCTGGACTGTCTCCCACACAAAACACAATTGCCTGTGTTTTTCACTAACCACACCAGAATGCCTTCCTTACCAGATTAATAAGCACATGCTAGTTAAACAGACACCATTCTGAGGCACTGCAGGAAGCAAAAATGTAAAAGCATTTTTTTGCCAAGCATTTGTTCCAAAGAAATCTGCTGCTCAATACAGACTGCCTGGTTTTGGCTCTTCTGATGCCTCTGGAGTGGCTTGGAGGCCTGTGGATGTGTTTGGTGGAAGGGAGGGTTTCTTCAAATGCTGCTGTGGCTGTAGGTCAGTTCACTTAGGGTGAGGACCCAAAGCCAGGGTGGAAGTGTGTTGGTATCATGTTTTTGCTACAAAGCCATTCTATACCTATTTTCAATACCTAAGCCACTCTATACCTATTTCAACAGCTGGTCTGGAAACATCTTGGCGCTGGTGGTGCTGCACAAAGTGTAGGGATGAATCTCTTGTCTCACATGAGCTGTGCCACAGGCATGGGAGACTTGATTTCAATCCCAGCAGAGAGTGAAATGGCTCTGTAACTTCCCCTCTCTGGAGGGGATGCAGCTGCTTGGACTTGCAGCTGTAATCCTGTCCTGAGACAGGAATGCAGTTACAGCAGCCTGGCCTAATAGAGGGGTTAGTGCCCCCTTCACAGCATTCCCTTTCCCCGTCCCTCATCCTGCACCTGCAGCTGTAAATTCCTGCTCCAGTGAAGAATTGTCAAGATTAGAACCTTTGTTTAGGGCACACATGCCCAAATCTTTTCTTTGGAAAGTGGAACACCTGACAGGTCATCTTCAAAACAGGAGTTGTTTTGGGTTTGTCTTATAACATCACCTAGAGGTATTTCCTAATTTATAGCATATTAAAACCTAGGGAGGGGAAGGACAGGAGGCAGGTGAGGATAGTGTTCAGCTTCACCTTTACAATGAGTGATCATTTAGGATGGATTTTCCAGAGCCCATATCTGGGTTGCTCTGACCCAGGCAGGGCAGAGCCTTTGCTCTCCAGGATGCCCCTGCCCATCTCTCCTGTGTTGTGCCTTGACAAAACCAAACTCTGTGGCCAAGAAGTCTCCTGGCCACCACAGGATCCCTGGCTGGGTTTTAGAGCTGCCACAAGGTGGTGAGGTGCTACAGCTTCCCAGCCAAGCAGCAATAATTTGTTTTGGTTTAGGTTTGATTTTTTTTTCCCTTAAGGAATGAAAACTTAGTGGCAGTGTAATCACTGAAACAAATCCAAAATTTGGTTTTACTCAGAAACTTGCCACTGAACGCTTTAGTCCACATCATTAAATTTTGGCAATTCTATAAAAGAAAAGTAAACTTCGTAAGACATGTATGCAACACAGCTTTACAGTTAGTCTAAAAACTTTGACAGTAGGTACAGAAGCGTTTTGATTCTCATGCATCTGAATCTTTGTAGGAAGTGTCCAAAAATTAGTCAGTTACAGGTTTTGGGGTTTTTTAAATTGTTCTATGGCTCTCTATTTGAAGACAACCTTGTCTAAAGACAAGTTCACATATACCATCCATCAGCCCAATCTTTTCCAGTGCCTGAGGCCTTTGGCATTATGTATGAGATCATTCACTGAATGGTTTAAAAACTGTTTTCTGTCAATTTTCAGTGGCACTTAGCATCAGCACATCCCACTGGTATCAGCACCTTGGGATTCAGGCCTTAAATGAAAATAACTAAGGAAAGAAACACCGTCTCTTCAGTTTCCTTATTTGAAGTGTAAAATTTTTAAGATCAAAGCCAACTTATTCTGTGTGAACTCCTCTGCAGTATTTTGGCTCAGGAATGCAAAAGCAGGATTATTTTTTTACTTTTTTATGTATTTCAGCTGGATTTCTGCACATCTCCTCTAAGTGGCTTTTACTGTAAAACAGTCTGATCTCTTCTCTTGCACCTTTTCTCTAAAGCTTCATCAAGTGCTGCCAATCAGAGCCTGGATGGATTCAGAACTTTGCCTGTGGAGGTGTGGGAGTGGCAGGAGAGGTGTCCTCAGGGAATGTCAGGACCTCCAGCCATTCTGGTGGGCCGTGTGACTCCCAGCACACAGTGACACACACACAGCATGGTGGTTGCACATGTGCTCCCCAGGCTGTGCTGAAATATGGGTCAGAAATACTGCTTGGGTCACATTCTGCATATGCATTTTCTCTAAGATAGCCTGATAAGACCCTCATCTTATCAGGAGAAGCTTGGTACAGCCAATGCAAATTACATACTCATCTTCCTGCAGCACCAGAAGGAGAAAATAACAGAATAAGGGATTGGGTGCTTACTTTGGCTTTTAGTGCAAAGTGTAAGTGGCTACCATAGCAATGTGAAGCATATTTTAATAATTCTTGTAGTTTAGCAGATAATGAACAATGGCAAACATTGCTGCTTCACATGTAAGGCAGTGTGGGGAGTGGATGAAAGCAGGAGTTGGGGATGTCTCAGGTGGTGACAGTGGAGCAGCCTGATGCAAACATCCAGCAAGATGCCCCAAATCCCTGAGCCTTACTTAGGCAAGAGCTTCTCAGTCCCTGCAGAGCAGGGATGTGGCTCAGAGGCCAGAGCTGTGAGTCTGAATGAGGGAGTGAATTCAAAAATATGCAGCACAAATCAGATCACAAGCCTCTCATTCAGGGTTCCTCGGTGAATGTGAGTGGCAGGGAACAACACAAGATGGCTCTGCTGAAGGCTGCAGTGGCGCGTCACGCTCTTCACATCAGCTGCTTGCAGAATTTCTTGTCTCCTTTCCACCTTTTATCCTTGGGAATAGTGTTCTTAATGAATCTTTTCTTTTATAAATGTTCATCATTATCTAAATTGCTTTTTGTCTTTCAGTTGTCACTGCCTCTTCTTGTAGGTGGTGTTCATAGGAACTTCTTCCAGGGAGAGAAAAATGATGAGTAACCCTTTGTTTGCCTTTCCATCTTTCCTTGATTTTAATAAGACATGAAAGGCAAAAATCTGAGACATCTGTTGTTTCTTTCAGCCATTTCCACAGAGACATTAGATAGCATTTCAAGCACTCAACTGACAAAACAACTCACCTTGTGAGAACACTCTCATTTATTAGATTGTTTTATTGCACTAGTTTTGTACAATGTAGGAAATAGCCTTCCTCTCTGAGACTACCTCCATTTTTTTGCATAAAAGCAGTATTTTCACATTGCTTTAGGGTATTGTATTATACTTATTGTATATTGATTATATATGAGTAATGATATGCTTGATATTTGGAATGTGAAGCAAGTCAGTTAAAAGTAATGCAATTAAGCCAGCACATAACTGACTGATCAGACCCAGAGATGTGGCTAATGCCTGATTTGTCATCTATTTTAATTAAAAACCTTAATGTAGAAAAATAATACAAATCAAAAGTACTTGCAGAGTGAGACTATCATATATACTACTTCTGGTGATAGAAATAGTATACACTGTCATTCAAAGAATTTGTTTTGATAAAATGGCGTGAAGTGGGAATAATTTTAAACTCATGATGGTTACTGGGAACCAGCATGACAAGCAGGATTTTTCCCTTCAATGTCACTCTTAGGAGGCATTGTGTGACCTGCTCTGAGAGAGAAGACACACTGGAGTGTCTGGTTGACCAAAAGGCTCTGTGGGAGCAATCCCTTGTGGGCACACTGTATTCCATTTTCACTGTCTGTGATTCTTGGTTCCAAACTCTGGTGGGAACTTGCAGCTTTTTGAAAAGCCATTTAATGCTGAGAAGCCACAGGGCAAATCAGGGAGTTCTCTCAAATTTTAACATTCTGGGCCAAGTTTAGTATCAGTAAAACTCCACTGAGAGCAGTTTTTTATCCTTCCTGAATAGCCCTTTATAATCCTCTCAGACTTTCTAGTTCAAGGTTCATTACAGAATTTCTTTATCTCTGTTTATAGCACAGCCAGGTAGTGCTTGTGTGAGCTGTAGGAGCTGGCCTGTGGCACTGCAAATCAGCAAAATCAAGTGTTGCAAAGGATGCATTTCTCTGTCACCTGATGATGGGCAACTGGCAGAAAGTTTGTAGGGTATTTTTATGGAAATAAATTTGCTTACTCCTTGGTCCCTTTCCTTCTGGATTGTCGAAGGACTTCCAGAAATGCTGCTTAAGCTGGTGAGAATCCTTATGGAAACTTTGAGGTTTGTCCTTAAATTCTTACAAAGAACCCAATTTTCTGCTGACATGAACTGATAGAGTTCCACGGCACACAATAATGCCATGGTAATTTTTATCAGCAAAATACCTGGCATAATTATCTTAATGTAGTAAGTGTGGTCAAGTGGTGTAACGTAATCCAACAGCAGCTAAAGAATGCATGTGACAGCTTTGTTTTGCAAGAAGGGAGTAGAAAGGCTTGTTGGAAGGAGAGCCCAAATGCCTTTTAATTCAGGGAACTAGCATCTGACCCTAATTATGTGGAAAAATGGAGGTAGTGCAAGCACCAGAAAAGGGACAAGTCTGCAACAGGAACAAAAGCATCAACTGCTGTTGAGCTGTATGCAAAGTTCAACTGAGAGGGAGAGAGAGACAGACAAAGTGGCTCCAGTTGCACATAAATACTAGATGGAAAGTGTGTTGAGGAAGCAGGGCAATGGGTTATTTTTCATAAGCTGCAAAATTGCTTAATAAAAGTAAAATGACTTGCCCTTTCTGTAGAAATTAATTATGATGGCAACTTTGCAGATCAGCATAATAAAGATGTAGGCAAAATAACAGTGGCATTGAATTCAAAAGCTATGCATAATGAATGGTCTTTTAAGATGCTTATGATCAGTACCAAAAGACCTTGACTGTTGTATAGTAATGTATTTAAGTTCCTAACTAACTGATTTTATTATTTAGTTTGACATGATGTTAGTTGTTTATCAAAGAACAAGGTATGAAACAGCACTGCAAGCTCCAGGAATAACTTACTAAGGAATAAGTTTTTGTATTCAGTGACACTTCATCACCCTGCAGTGTGCTGTTTCCCTAAGACTTCTCCCATCATAAACATCTGTCCACACCAAAATCAGATTATGTCTATGTGTCACCATGAAATTATGAGCACAGACATATTTGATCCTATGATCCTATATGGCTAGGGTGTTTTGTTTTTTTGGTTTTTTGGGGTTTTGTTTTGTTGTTGTTGTTTTTGTTTTTTTAACAGCTCATCCCTTCCTCCTAGGGGAAAAAAAAAATGAGCTTTTTTTGCTATTGTCATTTACCATCACATAACATCTAGTGGTTTAAAGATTCCTGTACAACCTCTCTTCTTCTTTACTCTGGCAGCCCAGTTATCCAAATCGTTGCAGAACAAAGCAAAGAACCCCAGAGGAGCTCATAAAAGCCACTGCAACAACAGCCTCCCCAGTGATGGTGAAACAGGGTTCCCCACTTGAGGAAAGGAGTCTGAAAAGTGACTCAATTTCCAACTCTGCAAAAGTGTGGTATTTGTCTCTGACAGGCTGGAAGCATGGGAGATCTCACTAGTGAGCTATTTGTTATCTCTAAATATGTCTCCTTGCAGGTGTTGGCAGATGTTCACACCTCAGTGGGTGAAATCCACCACCTGTTTGGGCTTGAAGATAGAGGATGCACCCATTTCAACCAAATTATATGAGGTGAGCATCCATAAAGTACAATGAACTGCTAGGAAGGGTGAGCAGATTTAATTTGCTGAGTTATAGTTTACAGTTGAAAATTTAATGTCCAGGATTGTCAATTATGGTAAAATTAGAGCATTTTAAAATGCCATGATAAACACTTAATCTTCCTCTGATTTATCCCCCAATCAATTTGTGCCTTTTTGCTGGCATGTTTGCCATCCTAGATGGAGATGACTAGCAAAGATCATGCTAGTGTCTCTAATCAAATGGTTAAAGTTTTTCAAACGAATCTGTATTATCTGAGTTTTTTTATCTTTAATCATACTTATACTCCAGTTTGAATGTGTGCTGATTAGTTAGTTTCTGTCCTAGGGAGACAAGAAGTGCTTATATTTACCCTGATATATTATGCCGGTCATTATTCAGCACTGATTGGTTTGATGGAAAAATATACATTACCCCAGCAAGACAAGCTGCTTAGTCTTATTCATCCTGTTAATTAGATGCTCAAATAGCTACTGCCATTTATTTTTTTTTCCAGTTTATTGATAGTTGTTTATCTGTGCAGTGATTATGTAGTTTATTTTATCTTGTCCCCCCACTTCTCATAAAATCTGTGTGTTCTGGAAGTAGTAAACACATGGCTGTAGTGGTGCCCTGAGGGTGTGCTCAGCCTGCAGTCACAGCTCTTTCCACCAGGTAGCTCTCCTCAACAGGAGGGTGATGAACCCTCAGGAGTCAATTCAGGCTTTGCAGGGACTGATGGGCTGCACTGCTTCTGAAGGGAATGCCTTTCTCTCCCAGCCAGAGGGGTCCCCTGCTCCCTTCCTTGCTCTTTGTTCTGGGCGATGTTGGGGGTTTATTTATGTGGGAGAGGTAAGGCTGCCTTGATATTCATTACAAGGTCTGAGTAAATTTTATCCCAAAATGAGGAATGGAATATGCATATTTTAGATAGGATAGATAGATAGATAGATAGATAGATAGATAGATAGATAGATAGATAGATAGATAGATAGATAGATAGATAGATAACAACCACATCAACTTCCTGACCTACTTGATAGGGTATCAAAATCTTTAGTTCTGTATGCCCAGGTACAAGTGCTGTTATGCTAAATAGCTGATATATGAGAAAAAAAATTTCTAAGGATTTCCACATAAAGTTCACACTTTACTGTTTCTAGGTGGTCCCAGGACAAAGTTGTTCATATGCATGATAATGGTTTCGATTATCAAATTTAGTTTATTATCAAATTTAACTATTCAATTAATAATTATTCAAAATTTCAAAATGTCGAAATCCAAGAATTCTATTATGCTATGAATCCCTAGGTCTTCACTCTAGATCCTATGAATTTAGGAGTCATGTGACTAATCACTGCACCTGCTCCATCACTTGACTACTCATCAAAGTCCCATCCAAGAGGTGAACCATGGAAAAAGTTGAAAAAATTATATGCAAGCAGGTACCTCAGCTTGAGTTACACACACCTGTTGGGAACTGATCATTTGCATCAGGTTCAAGCATTAGTCAGAATAACAGGTGTGCAACACCTCACTAAGATCTATCCCAAAGTAAGACAAAGTTAGAACTTCCAGTATTTTTTATTTTCTTTCTTTTTTTCCCTGTAATTAGATTACTTTATATGATTGATGGCTACTGTGTAATTGAGATTATGAGAATATCAGAATATCAGATTCTCATCCATTGCATCCATGAGTTGGTGGAATTTAGAGCTATGATGAATCCATCTGAATTTTGGACTCCCAAAGGACATCAGTTATTAGTAATAGAGTTAACTTTTCAGTGATCTCCTAACTTAGAAAAGTATGAACAACAATTGATTAATATATTATTATTATTATTATTATTATTATTATTATTATTATTATTATTATTAGCACCACTACTACTACTATAGTAATAATAAATAATACTACTGCAGTGACAGCCATCCTATTCTTGCAACCAGCATGGTCTGAAACAAGGAGATTCTTGTTTTAAATGCTGACTTTTCAAAGTATTGTAACTAGATGTAAACATAAGTGAATAAAAACAAAAAGAAAAATTATGAAGCCCTAATATAGAAACTATGGAAGTGAATTCTTTTGATGTGGACATATTACTTTAACTTGAGTAAACAAATAAAATAATGGAAGAATTGACTTGCAGCCTTTGTAGCTATCAAAGGGATTTTATGCCCTGTTCTGGCAGCATACAACAGACAGAACATTGTTGAAGGATGAAAATGTCCAGTGCCTTGGCACTGTGCAGGGATAAGCAACCTTACAATGACTCTTTTGCAAATCCTGCTATTGCACTGCATAGAGGAAATTGGTTTGGAAATGAAAGGGAATGATATCGGCAGTGGGAAGAGGGACATGCCAACAAGGCAGCCCAAGAAAGGACACTAAAAAGTAAAGCACTGGAAAACTGCTCTGACTTAAAGTGGGGGCTATTCAAAACCAAGGTCATCCCAGAACTCCAAGGACCTAAATAGGACCTCTGTGTTCCTTCAAACTGAGGCATTTATTGATGTGTGGCTTTATTTGTAGTTTTTACATTCAACTTCTGGTTACAGAGATTCTGGTTGACTCTTTTCCACTAGGCTGAAAAGCCCTCAAGTATTGAAACTGCCATAACCAAGTAATTTGTTTCCTTTTTGCCCAATTAAAAAGATCAAGGGTTTAAGGTCTCTCATTGCAAAGCGTTCTCAGACCTTAAGTCTTTTTTGTTCTCTTGTGTTTTCTCTTTAAATTTTTTGTACCATTTTTTTAAGAACTGGATAGAGAAAATTTATTTTGGTCCTGTCAGTGTTACAGAAGAAACTTTTTACCCTGCTGTCAGCATACCCCCATTCTTTTGCAGCAGTAACTTTCTGACAGCACTTACATAATTGCTTGCACTTTGCCTCCCACTTCCTCTACAGAGCCTTCATTTTCCAAGGTCATTTCCCATTCTTTGCATATGATTAGGAGCACAAATCCATAATTTTGTATTTGGTACAGTTAAAGGTGTTTGTGCTGACTAGTTGAAAATAAGCTGACTAACCTATGAACTTGCCTCTGCCTTGGGGCATACCACGCCTCTGAGACATCAGCACAGCTCACATGGTTCTTATGGCTTCTCTCCAGGATGTTACACGTGTCATTAACTATCTGTAGGACAGAAAGTACTGTAAATCATCCATATAGAGTCTCTTCATGTTTTAAAGGTTTACTAGGTAAAAATGGGAAAACTAGAGGATTCTGTATGGGAGGAAGGAGGCAGGAGGACTGAGCAACTTTTTGTAGCAGGATCTTTTTCCTTTCACTCCCGGGTATTTCTAACTAATGTTGCCACGTCCTCGGTGTGTTCTGACCTGCCTGCCACAAGGGTTGATGGGTGTTTGCCAAACAAGGAGGGAGGGAGGCGTATGAACTGTACCTTTGCCCATGTCAGTCTGGAGATATCTGCTGCTCAGCTGACTGCTGCTGGAGCTCAGCAAAATGTATAAACAGAAGCAAACTCTGCATTGCACTTACTGTCAGCCTTGGAGTAAACTGGGTAAGGTAACCATTGTAACACAGAGATTATGACTGGATCCCCTCCTTTTTTCAGAAAGGGAGCATCAGAGAATAGAGGAGAAGTGTGTTCTTCTGAGGTGAACAGAGCAGGTCTCTGTCAAAGCCCTCTGCCCTAACGTTGTACCAAAGTTTCCCTAAAGTGCTGGACACCAGCATGCAGTTGTTTTCCCTTGGATCCTCACAAACAGTAATGCAAGCTTCCAGGGGTTTTAAAAAACCTTTTAGTTTTCTTTGTACCAAAGCACTCAAACAACCATTTTATGTCCCCCCACTCCTCTGGGCAAGGGCTCCTCAGTGGAAAGCTGTGCTATGCAAGCTGTGCAAAAGGGCACATTAAAAATGCAGCAACACACGGGCAGCAGTGTGGGAGTGGATCAGGACGGCTTAACCCCAACTCATGGGGGACTGACGCTGTGGGAGCCCTGCCTGGGGTCTGCAGCAGGACCTGGACAGGCGGGATCGATGGGCCAAGGCCAAGAGCACGAGGCTGAGCAAGGCCAAGGGCAGAGTGCTGCACTTTGGCCACAGCAGCAGCAGTACACGCTGGGGGAGAGCGGCTGGCAAGCAGCCCGGTGGAAATGGACCTGGGGGTGCTGGTCTGCAGCCAAGAAGGCATCCGGGTCTGGATCAGGAACAGCGTGGCAGCAGGCCCAGGGAAGTGATGCTTCCCCTGTACCCAGCTGTGGTGAGGCCACAGCTTAAGTGCTGTGTCCAGTTCTGAGCCCCTCAATTCAGGAAGGACACTGAGGTGCTGGAGCGAGACCAGGAAGGGCCGCAAAGCTGGCAGAGTGTCTGGAGCAGATGTCCTATGAGGAGAAGTTGAGGGAGCAGGGGTATTCAGCCTGGAGGATGCTCCAGGGAGATCGTCTCACTCTACAGTTCCCTGAAAAGAGGTTGGAGCCAGATGGGGGTCAGGTTCTGCTCCCCAGAAACCAGCGACAGGACAAGGGGGCACAGTCTTAAGGCAGGGGAGGTTTAGGTTGGACATTAGGAAGAATTTCTTCACAGAAAGGGTCATGAGACATTGGAATGGGCTGCCCAGGGATGTGGTGGAATCACCATCCCTGGAGGCGCTGAAAGAAAGTCTGAACGTGGCGCTTGGTGCCATGGCGTGACTGACACGGATGTGTTCGGTCACAGGTTGGGCTCGATGACCTCCGAAGCCCATTCCAGCCGAACGGATCTGCCATTCCGCTCCCGCAGCCGGGACCCCCGCCCCGGGCCGGGCCCGCCGTGCCCGCACCCGCACATGCTCACTGGGGCGCCGCGGGAGTCTGGGCATGTGCAGAGCGGAGCGGGCCGGGCCGCTCGCCGCGCCCGCCGCGCCCCGGGGCTGCGGCCGCCGCCGCCCGCCCGCTGCCAGGTGAAGCCGCGCTCGCCGGGGCGGAGCGCAGCAGGGCAGCCGCCGGCCCGTGGCGGTGGCGGCGGGACAGGATGAACAGCTCCGACGAGGAGAAGCAGCTGGAGCTCCTCGCCAGCCTGAAAGACCAAGGTAGGGGCGGGCGGCGCCGCCTCCGGCGCTGGAGATAAGCGGCCCCCCCCGCTCCGCCGCGGGCCCGGGCTCGGCCGGCGGGAGCGCGGCCGCCGCGGGGCGAGGGCTCCGCGCCCGCCGGGGGAACGGAGCGCGGCGGGGCGGGCGCGGCCTGGGCGTCCCCCGGCCCCGCTCCCAGGCCCCTTGCTCTGCCCGTGCGGAGGGAAATAATAAAAGCCTTAATGAAATAAAGCAGGGCAGTGGAACGTGTTGGCTCTTCCCCATGTGGGCGGCTGCCTCGCCGCCCCGCAGGTGCCCGCTGTGGCTGCAGGTGGCTTGGAGTCGATGATCTCGGAGGGCTTTTCCAGCCCCGCTGGCGGAGCGGCTCTGCCGGCGCGGCCGTCGCGGGGGCCGATGGCGGTGGCGGGAGGCGGCGGTGCCGCACATGGGCCGTGGGTGCCCGGTGCTGCCCTGGCGGGGAGCTCGGAGCCCACAGCACCGGACAGCTCCAGGGGTGACAGTGTGCCCGCCTCGCTGTCCCTCCGAGGAGCTCAGCCTCACGTGGAGCTGAGCCAGGCCGTGCTGAGCTGTCAGCGTGTCCCATGTCCCGCTCCGTGCTGCAGGGTCCGGTCCTGGCCCGAGCCATCGAGCTCCTGCCGTCCCTGTCCCCATCAGCGATCAAACTTCCCGCTGATCGCTCAGGACTGTCGGTTTGACTGACTGATGCGCTGTCGGTTTCTGTAGCACTTCAGTACTTCCACCCTGGGCTGCCTTGGTGCCGTGTGAGTCACTTTCGGTGCTTTAGTAGGAAAGGCCAGAATTTCAGCATGTTCAGTTTCATTGAGTGCATAGTCTGACTCAGAAACCAGAACACTGTAATACTTAATCCTCTGCAAGAAGGCACATGGAAAGGAGTTGGGGTGCTCATGATCCATTTTTAACTCCCCTGTGGTCAGTCTGTCCCTGTGCCAGGTTGATCCAGCAAAGCTGCAGCCTTAGTTATTCAGGTGGGCACATTCAAGCGTTTGGAGATCTGTTTGAATTGTGAACATCTTCCTGTGCACCAAAGTGTTTGAATTGTGAACATCTTCCCGGGCACCAAGTGGTCGGTGTTCCCTCCTGCATGTGCAGAAGGTGTGAAGGAGCCACCCTGGAATTCACATCTGGTATTTCCCACTACCGAGCTCTCCTGGTCTCCCGTGAGCTGGGGAGGGGCAATTTGGAAAGGAACTATTGGGCAAAATTGTGTAGAAGAGTGAAATTACAGGAGTGTGATCAGTGCCCATCTTTCTGTCATTCATTCTGACCATAAAGGTGCTCCATCACTTTTGCTGTATTGCAGAAGCTTTTCCTAACCAAGTTTCATTTGAATATTAATGGACTATTTATGACATGCTTTGTCACTTTTTGAGTTTTTCCTGTATGCTCAGCTTTGGAAAATCACGATTACCATCAGCACAAGGTAGATTCTGTCTTGGAAGGATTCATTAGGTGTAAAATGATAATCTTACAGCTGAGCGTTTAGGTAATCTGAGACCAAAAAATAAGGCTCAAAATCTGGTTCACTTGCTGACTGACTGCTTCCCTCCAGTACTGTTGCCTCCAAAAGAGCATTTATTAAAATGACAATAATAAGTTGCAAAAAAGACAAGTTTGTGTTATTCTTTAGAGAAAACTGAGCCTGTTGAAATTTTTTAGAGCAGGGCTACAGTTCTGCTCTCTGAAAGTCTTCTCCTCCAGTGGGCTGGGTATCCATTAATGTCTAAGGAAATTTTACAGGACTAGAAGAATTAGTTCAAGGGAAAGTTACTGTAACTTGAGGACTGGCTGTCCCAGATCCACCTGAGCTGTTGAAATAGAAGCTGTACTTGGCAGACCCAGTCCTGTAAGGCTCTGTTCTTTGTGGATGTTCATCCTTAAACACAGGAGTTTTGGTGTGTTGTTGTTAGGCTAACATACACTTTTGTGATTATGTGGCTGGTGAGAAAGTTGTTTTATGTAGGCAGAAAGTTAGCTAGTGGGGAAAAAAAGAAAATACTCTTCTGTTTTACATCTTAAACTATCAGAAGTTGTGTTAACTGATGAGTCTGGTGTCTAGAGTG
The DNA here is from genome assembly GCF_901933205.1 of Camarhynchus parvulus. NCBI lineage: Eukaryota > Metazoa > Chordata > Aves > Passeriformes > Thraupidae > Camarhynchus > Camarhynchus parvulus. The sequence continues at coordinate 28,733,448 of NC_044576.1, read as the reverse complement.
AAAAACTCAAGCAGTGAAAAGGTAGTGACTTAAATGAAATTATTCTTGTAGTTAGATAAAATACATTGTTACTGTAGACAAGTAAATTTGCTAACTCTTTATATAATGTAATTTGGAATAGATAGTGTCCCCTCCATTTTTATTGATAACAAAACAAGACTATTTTAGATACTACCAACTTCCCTCAAGTAATTTTAGGATGGTCTGTTGAAGAGAGTCTCTTAATTTTCTTGTTTATTGCTTCCAAATGCAGATAGCAGTATTATTTTGGGAATAAATGCAGTTGGTGGAAGGATCTGCTGGATCTGAATATTTGGGGTAATGGGTACACAGACTTATCCTATCTTTATTTTGTTCAGAGCAGTGTACGGCTTCAGGTTTTTGTAACATTTTGATGTGTAGTCAGATTTCTGGAAAATGCAAATGGGTTTGGAAAGGCTTCAGAAAACATTCATTCAGTAGCTGTTGGCTTGGTTTCTTTTTCAGGATGTGTTTTTCTACTCTTGAGAAGCTTGCCTGGCACCAGGTAATGAAATGTCTGAGGAGTGGTGCCACAGCAGCGTCTGTGGCTGACTGCTGTCACATTTCGGCTGCTGCTCTTACTTCTCCTCACCAAGGTCAGGAGATGGAACCTGAGGCAGGTGTTTTGTCGCTGCCCATTCAATTCTCAGTGGCAGCTGTGAAGCTCTCTGGGGCTTGGGCAAATTTGCTTGGCTGCTTGGCAAAGCTCTGAGCAGCAACAAGGACACTGAAGCCGTCTGTGTGTAAGATACTCTTATCTTTCACCCATGCTGAATTTTCCAAGTCCTGTGTGTTAGACTCAGATACCTGATACTGATCATTCTTCAGCTTGCTCCATTACTAAGTTTAAGGTGAGCATCATGAAGAAACAAGATCTCTGTATTGATGATATTTTGGATTTAAAAGTGTTGTTTGAGTTTTAATCCTCAAATAGTTTTCTGAAATGTCATGGTTTAATACAGCAGTTTCACTATAAATATTACTGTTGCCTCACTATACTTTAGGTGATGTTTCCAGTGATGTACACTTCTATTCAACTGGCCCTTATATTTCTGTGGGTAAGACTTAAAACAAAACAACAAAAAAAGGCAGATTGGCAAAACTTTGTGTTATTTTAGTGGTTGGTTGTAGAACCTGAGGAATGGTAGCAAACTTGACTAGCAGCTGAATCATAACAGTAATGGATTACCTGCCTGGAAGATTGCCTTGTTTGTCTTTGGTTTTATTGGCACTGCTGGAACCTTGCCCTTAAAAGACACAGTCATCTTCTGCAATAGTCCATTTTTTGTTCAGTTGAAAACAGAAGTCAGTGATCAAAGTATCTGGGAGTTATAAACTAGGTAAAATTACACTTCAGCGCTGCCATAGCCACATTTCTGGTCACTTTGGTAAATTAAAGTGGTTAACAACTGTGCTAACCACACATACACTAAAGGTATTTATATTGCCTGGGTTTTTTTTCTTCATTTTCAAATAGTCTAACTTTGCTCTGTGTTTGTTGGCTGGATTTGATGAAGTGTGATGATTTCCAATCTCTAGTCCCAAGCACTGTGGCAATGTATATTTTTTTTTTAATTATGATCTGTTTGATCTCTTTAAACTTCTTCTTATAATGTCAGTACCTTTGAATAAGGGAACATCTTATATATATCTTCTTAGGAACAGACTAGACTGCCAATCTGACAGCAATATCTCAGAGCAGTACCTTTTAAATGTATGCTATTGACAAGTTCTTAATGTGGTTTGACAAATTTATTCTACATTGTGGCAGATGGGTAATTTTTATGGCCAGAGGAATTTCTTAGGACAACTTCTTGGCTGCTGTCTTCCCTTCTATAGTCACCTGCTTTATAATTTACTTTTTCCCCATGTACCTGTGTGTATATCTCAATACACAGCGTTAA